>NC_089509.1:30906614-31217183 GCF_036850995.1 Saccopteryx leptura
GACTATTGGCAAATCACACTAACTTGACTTTGGAATTCCATTAAGGAGCTATCTGTATAACAATGCCAAAAACCAGTTCATAATACTGGTACCCATAGCAGAGCTATATTCTCATAACTGATACATTCTTTTCAGAGAATAGAACTCTGCTCATTCCTTGTTTTAATCTGAATTCTGACCATAAATTCCACAGCCACAGTTTCACACTTGGGTTGTATGACCAGACTAAAGAAAAATGTTGATTTCAGCCTACCTGATAATCTTAACTACCACAAACCTGTAACCCAAATCACTTTGAACAATATATACGTTAACCCCTCTGTATCATCCCGAGTATGTGGACCAACCAGTTGTCAGAGTTGTAAAGACTCTGTCGTTTGGTTAACCACTGCTTATGGTGCTCAGGTGATAAGCTAAATTTTCACTAGTCAGACATGGACTTTTTAACTATCCAATTCTAGAGGGATATCTAGTACAAAGATGAAAGAAATATGACATAATCTGTGTGAATAACTCACAGTTCTGTGCTCATGAACACATCACTAATCAATCACAGGACACTAAACTGTGGGATTTAGATAAGGTCTTAGAGTCCTTTTGTCCACATCTCTCCAGGCAACCACTACAAATCAACTAGACTTGGCAGCCAAGACGAAACCTATCTGCCGTCCTGGATCGAGTGGCGTGCTTCACCTTTCAGATGACCTACTGTGAATAAATTATCATGCCAGGTCAGTGGCTTTAACAGATTATTGCATGCTACTCTGAGGATGGAAATATTTCTCCAAAAGCTGCAAAGCTAATTGTTTATGAATTCAAAATTTTTTCTAGGTACTCTCTTCTACTATGCACTTTTAATCATCCCACTTACCCAGCATCACAGTTTTCTAGACAATTCTTCTTCACCCTCATCATCTGTTTTCTGCTTGTTCTGTCAGAAGGAGAAATCACCTGGACAGCCTACTCAGATATAAATTTGACTTGATTTTTCAAGTCCTTTTTGTGGGTTTCTCCTCTAGATTCTTACTCCACAGCACACGGGCAAGCGGCAGCTTTCCACCAACTGTGGCATAAACTCCAGGAGAAAAACACAAGCCCAATTGTTAATTATCATGAAAACAAGAGATCAGAAGAATGCCAGGATAAGGCAAAAAGTATGGGTCAAATGGCAGCATATAGTTGTCATATTTTTCTACTCATGAAGCTGATATCGATAACTCTCCTCTCATTAGAAGTCTTAATTTACAACGTAGGTAAGATCAGTTAGGGCTTGTGTGTATGCATGTATGTGGTTGCATGCACTCACACACATGTATATGTGCACACACTTGTGTGCCCACGGTCATTTATATCACAAAATAAATACTCTAGAACTCACTACAGTCACAATTTGATACACACATAATTTTATGTATAAATAATTTAAAATACATGAAAACTCCCTGAAGTAGCATATCAATGACATGTCAAATAATCATGCATGTTTGTGAACCAAATATCCCTCCTCTCTGTCTGTGTACCCTTTTTATCTGTGTGGAAAGGGTAAGGCAATTATTTCTGAAAGGATTTATGAATGTTTGGTAGTTGCAGGCAAGAGTTTTAATTTTTTTAAAGATTTTATTCATTAATTTTTGAGAGAGACAGGGAGAGAGAGAGCAAGGGAGAAGCATCCATGTGTGCCTTAACTGGGCAAGCCCATGGTTTCGAGCAGGTGACCTCAGTGTTTCAGACCTACACTCTATCCACTCTGCCACCACAGGTCAGCTTAATTTGTTTTTAAGTTAAGAATCTTTCTAGCAATTCTGGGTTAAAAAATTCTCTTTGTATATTTGAGTGCTGTGATTGAGGTTGATCTGTCTCCTGAGACCCTTATAATAGACCCCTATGTATGGTTCTACTGATCAATTCATCTCATACTAATAGCTCCTTTCACAAGTCTAGTCCAACTAGCATCACTTTTGACTGAATGTATTCAAAATCTAATAGATAATAAGTCCTTTCTCCACTGTATTAAATAATAAATATGATTATAAGTGATTCTGATTAACCTTCCAGACATATCTTTAGGAAAATTCTCATCTAATATCCTTTTAGAAGGTTACTGGTATAACTTTCCTGAAGACTTTTATTTTTGTCTTAAGTTTAATAAATCATTCTGCCTGACAACCTCCTGACACACCTATATCCAAAAAGACAAAGACTTTTAATATTTACTTTCCTATTTTTGGGTTAAGCTTTATATCATCAAATAGTGTGAGGTTTAGGTTAAAAATAGAAGAAAAGAAAAAGAAAAAACAAACAGGAATTATCCTGCTTCTAGATAAATTCTAAGAAAACTTGTATAAGTAGAAACTGTTGCTGGTGTGAGTGAGCAAGTGCCTTTGGTATTATTCAGACTTACAGGTGTCTGGATCTTAAGTACACCAGGAAATCAGATATGCTGAGATGTGCAGGAAGATGAGGAAATGAGGAATGTCTCGTGTAGCCTTCGAGTTGAACAGTGGAGACCTATACTCTTCTCCCAAATCCAGTAGCTAATAAATGGCACAGAGAAATTTATTCCAGATGAAAATGACATATCAGCCTTTTTGTCATTATGTTTTACTAACTTTTATATGACATACTGAGAGTCAGGATAAGAACACAGGGAATCAGATGCATTTCAGTTTAGGATTCCTTCTGAAATGTTCCTGCATTTAAAACAAAAACACCCAAGGCTAACATGTGGCAAGTTTACCAGATGGGTGCATTTTTAAATCTGCAAGCAGAATTATTTATTCCAAATCATTTTCCTAATTGTTTGGTAACATGATATAGTTGAAAGTTCACTAGAATTGAGTCAGAAGTTTGGTTCTGTTTGGAATACAGTGTGCTTTGGGCCAGGCTAACCAGTATTTGACTCCCAAGTCTGCTTTTTTTCTTCTTTCCTTAACTGTGTATGAACAAAACAGAAGCACATTGTTTCAACTATAAATATCATAATTAAATGTGTTGATATGAGTTAAGTATTCAGCTCTCTACCTGGTACACTTCAGGTTACTCACAAATATTAGCTTCCTTTTTATTCGTGTCTCATCTTCCATAAATCACTTCACTTCCATAAATCACTTCACTTCTTTTCCAAGTGAAAGGAGGGGAAATAAAGAGACAGACTCCTACATGCACCCTGACCGGGATCCATCTGTCTGGGGCTGATGCTCTGACCATCTGGGGACTTGCTGTGGAGAAGCAGATGGTTTCTTTTTCTTTGTGCCTTGACCGAGAATTGAACCCAGGATGCCCACATGCAAGACCAATGCTCTACCACTGAGCCAATTGGCCAGAGCCATCACTTTATCTCTTTAGACCCATTGCTCTAGACTCAAAGTTTTCCAACTTCTAATTTAGTACTTTTTTTTAAAAAAAAAAATTTCTTTATTTATTAATTTTTAGAGAGAGGGGGGAGAGAGATAGAGAGAAGGAAGAGGGAGGAGAAACAGGAAGCATCAACTCGTAGTAGTTGCTCCCTGTATGTGCTTTGACCAGGCAAGCCCAGGGATTTGAACCGGTGACCTCAGTGTTCCAGGTCGATGCTGTATCCACTGCACCACCATAGGTCAGGCTAATTTAGTACTTTTTAAATATTGATCTTCATCACCTCCTGAGCATGCAACACTGTTGATAGGGCTTTCAGAGAATAGATAAATCATAATTTTAAGTCAAACTAAATTAGTCACAGTTTGTGTAAGAGTTTTTCATGGAAGTGGGCATCTTTGGAAATATATAATTTTCAGCTTACCCAGATCAGCCCAGAGGAAGGAGAGTTCAGCAGACCAAATGTGAACAGAACCAAGCAGTGTTTTTGTTTCCAGCTACATTGTGTTCTGGTTGTGAAGAAATGACCTCTCAGCATCCTACTGAGACTCAAGCCTTAATGGCAGACATTTTTTTTCCTTCCCTGCCATGAATATGTCTGAGAAACTGCAGAATAAAAATGCAAAATAACAACTATATTTAGATACACTCCCACACAGACTCTAAAGCTTAATAACTCACTGAACACAACATGGAAAGACTGAATTAATATCCATAACTCTTTCACATCACTCATGCTTCAAAGTTCCATCGTTATAGATTTCTTTGGCCTGTATAGTTGCAAAATTAGCTAAGAACAGTAATCTTTCTTTAATATAACATTCCATTGTACTTCATAAGAAAAATAACGTTTAGATTTATTCCTCCTTTTGCTCTGTATATTCACAGAAGTTTCATTAATATTACCATAAATGACAGATTTCTACCAAATAAAAATTAAATATGAGTAATTTAGAACAATTATTTATAATCTAATTCTAAGTATAAATTAATCATAAGATCAAAATCATTTATGGGATGGTCTAGTCTCAACTTTGAAACCAGCTAGTTATGTCACAATGTGCAAATCATTTAACTTCTCTCTCAGTTGTCCTCTATATAAAATGCAGCAATGGGAGAAGTGATTTCTAAACTTTGTTCGGATTTTTACATTTTGTGATTCTTAGTGGAACATATTCCTAAAATTGACCACTGAACAGAGCACAAAAATTATTACACAATGCAACCATGCCAAATTAAGGAAGGGTAAAGAATCAAAAAAGCGCCAAGTGCCTGACCAGGCAGTGGCACAGTGGATAGAGTATTGGACTGGGACACATAAGACCCAGGTTCGAAACTCCAAGATCATCAGTTTGAGTGCAGGCTCATCTGGTTTGAGTAAGGCTCAACAGGTAGAGCCCAACGTCACTTGCTTGAGCAAGAGGTCACTTAGTCTGCTGTAGCCACCCAGCTAAGGCACATATGAGACAGCAACCAATGAGAAACTAAGGTGCCACAACGTTGATGCTTCTCATCTCTCTCCCTTCTGGTCTGTCTGTCCCTATCTGTCCCTTTCACTTTCTCTCTCTGTCTCTGTCGCACAAAAAACACCAAGAACTTGACCATTGATTGCACTGAGCCTTCAGGTAATAAAAGTGTTAGAATATTTCTTTCTATGTAAAACAAGAGGCATAAATATTAAAACAGAGGTTAAATAAAAAACTATGAAATTCTAGAAGTATATACACTAAATGTTATTAGAAATTATCAGTGGGAGAAAGTTCAAGTTTTTTTCTTCCCTTGAGTTTTAATTGTCAGTTAAACATTTATTCAGTCTTGACAAATAAGTCCCAAGTTTGGAGGATATTAGACCTAATAATAGGTCTTACATTATAATACAAATAGAAAAAGTTAAATCTTATAAACTAAATCATATTTCTTCAAATCATCTTATTACTCTATATCCTTAAAAGTAATGCATAGCTAAGGTAAGAACAACTCTGAACAGTCTTTTTTCTACATTATCCTGGGGTCAAATATCTAAAGTAGAATGAAACAGATACTAAAATTCTAGCAACACTAAGGAGTATTCTAGAACCACTAAATTATTTTCTATATAGAATTCTATGTTTTTTAAAATTAAGGCATTGTTTTAAATATACAGCAATTTTTAAACATTGATGTTTGCTTATTGAATCAGATCTTATTTTAGATATGCAAACAAAATTCTGAGTGTCATATTAAAAAAACACACTTGTCTATTTATTGTTTGTTTCATTTAATAAGCATTTAGGGTACTATTTCCCTTCGTAACACTGGATATGGTAATATTCATGAGCTCTTTTAAATTATTGCCCATGAGATATATAATGCTTTATAGGGAGACAGTACTGACAGTACCCAAATAGCAGTTCATGCTACCCAAAGAATGATTTTTAAATGACTTTCACTTTGCCACAGCTCAGAGGAAAATTCTCATAAATGGCAAAGAGAACAGAATAGCAAATAGAACAGTAATATGTCCTGGGAGAAAAAAAAACAAAAAACGAGAGCCAAAATAGCTCCCCTCAATTTTCTTTCATTAGTAATGAAGGAATCCACAATTTTGCAGAGAATATTAAAAGAAAACAAACATGGCATAAAAATCAATCTACATACATAAGCAATGCCTAAGACATTTTTAGCAATTAGTAATAAAGTCCTTAAAGCAAGGAGGAGTCATTGTAGATCAGATGTCATGAAATGGCCTTAAAAAGATCATATCTTTAAATACTATTTTTTCTTAGATAAATTATCACAAGATCTTTAGAGATGAGAAAGTAGAAATATATGAGAAAAAAATGAATATGCTTGTATATCATTCCATCAGTCTCTTAAAGTTTCATGTTATAGCTACTGTTATGAATTTATAGGTTCATCTGACAGGCTTTTGATTATTACAGTCTGGCTATTGGTGCCATAAAAGGGCGAATCAGATAGATACCACCTCTTACTAAATCCTATAAGTTGAGGAGTAACATATAAGGTTGGCAATAGCATTTTATGGCATTTGAATGGAAGATGCAAAAAGGCTTAAATTCTGTTCTCTCAATCAATCCTCTTGAATCAAAGTTTCTGTGAGGGCTATACAATTTAAAAATCATAGCAAAATCATAGATGTATTTTTATTTCATTATTAATCTGGCCAAGACCTGATAATAATGACTTAGTTACTGTCTCACAACCCAAGCAAGAGTCCTCATCCAATTTATTTAACCATCTGCATAAAGGAAGTAAGAGAAAGGAAGAAGAAAGTAGTATGTAAGTATGTGACCCTTTGGAGGACACTGATCTTACCCACTGGCTCTCATGGTCTAACTGACATCTTGCAATGTCTATTTCCTTTGGGATTGGCACAGGCAAAAAGGAAAGATTCTCTTTACTTCTTTTACATTTATGTACATATAGGCTTAATTAGCATCCTGCTAGATAAGAATATAAAGAATACATTGTGATTCTCTATTCATATATTAGTCAGTTTTGACAATCGAATTAAACTATTAATTTATTTTATCATTATTTTAAATTTCTTGTATACCCTATAATACATAAAAAGGGGTATGTGTTCAAATAATCAGACAGCTGACACAAGTGTGTTAGAAAATAGAGAATAGTTGGTCTAGTGGCAAGTGGCAATTTTCTACCATTTTTAAAGAAGAAACACATTACTCAGCTTCAGCCAATTGTTCTCATGTGAAAATATTTGCTAAGTCTTTTCAGATCTTCTAATTTTTAGGAGAACCTAGAAATGAAAATATTTTATGTAAAATATCCATATTTACAGATATAAACTTATTGAAATTAAATAAACATTATACATGCTAAATAACAGAACTATAACCCACATATTAATTTTAGAACTAGATTACAGATGATAAAAACCTATGTGTTGAATTAATGACAGTAAGTCCTATGGAATTCTACTAAATAGATAATTGAATAGAAAAATTTAAAATAACAATAGTATATGACTTATTTTGTGGTATCATCAAATAATTATTATCAATATCATTATCATTAGATAATATAATTTAGATGAATATGTTTGTCATTTGTTGGTATAAATATTTTTCTTTATTTTGTAGTTCTTGTATGCACACTCAGGTAACATAAATGTGGGGTGGGATCATGTAGAGCTGTTTGAATGTGGAAGTGTTTGGAAGGAGTCATGGCAGAGGTTTCTATGGTAGAGCAACAATATGACTAAAAATATTGGAGCAGAAAGATATTAATATGTTAATGAAGTAGTAAGAAAACCAATTCAAATGAAGAAAAAAATCTTGTTTGATAGGTTATAGACATTGAAATTCATACAGTGATTTAATTATATGGTAGAAGGTATTATTTGAGGACAATGAAACTGACCAGTTTATAAGGATAGATTCAGTTGGGTAAAGCATAGGGTCATGAACATGTATGTAGATTAAAGAAAAAGAAATGAATGAGTGCAAAAATTGAAAAAGGGTGGTTGAACTTTCAGATGAGAGAGGTGGTAAGTATGGATAATGGGTTTTATTTAATATCTAATAAAAGAAAGTCATAGGTTTTTAGTAGTCTGTACATATGAATAATTTTTCTTCATGAGATTTTTATTATAGCAATCCTACTTTTTGGTTTGTTTGGAAATTTCCATTATATGTTTTTAAATGAGTCTAGTTTGCAGACTAATCAAGAGACAATATAGACTCCAATAATGGTCATAAAGTTAAGAGAGAGAGTCTAGCTTCTATTTACTTCTGGGAATACTGATGACATGACTGAAGAAAGCAATACTGAGGAGAGGTAGATCCTGACCCTCTCACAACAAAGACTGCTCTTCCCATTTATTTGCAACTTCTGGAATGAAAGTGGCTTATGTAACTCTATCTCTTTTTCCCTGGTGGTTGTCAGAAGGGGGGATTAGAGGAGCCCAAAGAACAGTTGCTGCTCATTCTCTTGAAATAGCAAAAATGTTCACTTTCCAGCAATTCCCAATTTACAAGTTGCATTTTTCTGAGTTTAGAACATTATTATCTCTGAGTATAGAATAATTTATTAGAGGAAAGAAAATACTAAGTGCCTCTGATGGCTGTTTTTTTTATATTTGCATTTCCTTTGGAAACCCAAACATGCTTGTGTTTCCTTCTACTATGGAGGACTTCTCCTACACTGTCGGGGAGTACTCAGGTTTTCTGAACTCAATGGTTGTCCATGAATGGGTAGGTCCACATTTGTTTGTGTCCTGGATACCTTTCCAGTGGAAACCTCTGAAGGGAAGATAATTAAATTGTAAGACTAAGCTTCAGATTCCTACTTGGTCCATGTGCAGACAGAGGAGATCTGTTTGAAAGCTCTTGATATTTTGGATACTCTTTGCTCTTTTCTCTCCCAAGGCATTTAATGACATTATGTAATGTCTCAGAACAAAGCTTAAAAATATTTTTTTTGTAGTTGTTTATTTGATTGGTTTTTATTGTATGATAAATCCTAAACTAGAAGTTTTGGGGTTTATCTCCCTGCCTTACCTTCTTGTTAAACACTTGAATCCCACAGTGTGGAAATCTTACCACAAGCAATCATGAAGTCTTTATGTAGGTTTTCTCAGTAAACCCTTTCTCTAAGCAAATATTTATTAAGAGATGCTCTTGTACCAGGAACTGTTTTAGGCATTTGAGACACTCTATGAACAAAAGAGACAAATACTCTTGCTCTCATGGAACATCTCTATCAGACAGAGAATAACAATCCACAATAAATTAGCTGTAAATTCATATGAGACAGACATTTTCCCCAAGCTTTTTAGTATGAAAGAATTTAGACACAGAAATGTTGAAATGTTTTTACAGTGTTTATTCATATAGAGTCTTTGTTTAACATGCCAATTATTTAATATATATATATATCCATTTATCTACCATCTCAAGATAGACATTTGAATACCACATTTTGGTACACCAGCCAAATGTTTTCTGCCCAACCTTAGAAGATATTATGTTTAGTAGAAGGGAATATAAGAGTTCTGATAGTTTAAATTAAAATTATAAATACAGGATAACCATAAACAATAGCACAAGAAAAAGCTGGAGAGAATATAAGTCCCCTTCCTATATTAAGAGCACCATCCATGTTTACAAGCATGGATATGTCTGACTGAACAGCAATTAATATGACTTACTTCATTTAGGAGAAAAATAAATTGTCAAGAAGTCAGCAACAATCTTTAAAGTGCCATTCAAAAGATGGAGACAAAAATTAGAGAATGCTTCTTCGACCTAGGAAAAGGAGAAAATTTGAAATTTATATTAGATGTAAGGCTTTGAGATAATGTTAAATATTGAACAAATGTAGTATTCATGATAGAATTAAATTTGGGCAGGAGAGTCAGACAGATCTAGCCACTTAATAGGCAATTCTGTACATTTGTTGAATTTCAATTTCCCAAAGCATAAAGTTAGACTAATAATGGTTACCACAGGAAATTGTTTTAAAAATTATACAGGATATAACTATTAGACAAAAATAAATGCTTAATAAGTAGTAGCTATATTACTATTACTATATTCATATAGAAAAATTATATAGCTAGTAAAAAAATATCTACTGTAGCTTAGAGGTTTCTGGAAAAAAAACCCATAGAAAACAATTATTTTTAGGATATAAAGTCATAACTAAAGATTGAACTGCAGCTTCAATTAGATTGGGGTAGATACTAGTCCCACCATTTAATGGATATGGGCTTTTCCAAATTACTTGATATCCATAAACCTTGAATTTTTATCTATAAAATATTATCTACATCAGAGTTCTTATTGTATAAATTAAAGGATATATATTGTATCAGACTGTGTCATTTTGCCAATAAGAAATCACTAAATATCACCTATTATTCTAGACATACTATGTTAAGTGATATAGATGCTGTCATCCTATTAGAGTGTCAACGATTTTTCATTAAAGAAACAACTGAGTTCAGTTTCCTAAAGAATAATGCATGAAGTAAAAACAAAAAGGGCACGGGGTCATCCATAGTGTTTAATGTAGGTGATTCTAGTTTTAAAGTTTTTTCAATAAGGTATATAGCAACTTCTAGATCTACTTGAGCACATTTCTTCATAAACACTCAATTTTAAATTTATTTTAGAAAATTATACATCATGAATATTGCCTAGAGTGTAAAGTTACAAACACATTTCATCTGCTACCAATATTTTAAAATGTTTGGTTAAGTATGTTTGGTTTGCTTATTATATTAAAGTGTTGGGAATATGTTGATTTTAAAGATGTAAATTTCAGGACATACTATAGTAGTATGGAGGAAGTGTTAGCGGTAGTCATTATTACCATCTCTATTTCTCACAGACACACACACAGAGAATTATTTTTCTTTAGTGAAACCTACTCTTCTCTTTAGCCTGTCAAAAAGATTATCCCAGAACTTGAAAACAGGTAACACACAGATACCCTATGTCCTCTTTTGGGCCATGCTGAATTTGACTTTCTACTGATTACTTATTTTAAAACTGTTTCGGGGAAGAAGTAAATTTGTTGACTGTTGTCCAGGGAGATGTAAATAATTCTTATTTAGAGGAACAGAATATGCCAAAGGTATAATTCCCAGGAAGATATTGGCAATTTTGTATATAACCTGAAAGTTTATCCTACAATTACTTTATATCTGACTGATTAAATAGTTTTTGAATTAAGATAAAGCTTTTTCTGATTTCCTCATTAATTAATAAGATGAATAAAATTTTTGCCATATGTTGTTTGTATGTCTGCACAAGTCATGCTTTTAAGCCTCCTGAAAGTCCTTCCTTAATACCTGTCTATACTCATTATAAAATGGCATCAAAGTCAAGATCTGCACTTCTCTGCTTCTCTTCAATGTGGCCTAAATGCTGTGTCATGGTAACTCCTCAGGAAGCTCATAAAATTAAAATTTTGAGAAACCAAGTGGGCAAATAAATAATTTAATACTATATAAATATAATGTAACACAAAGAAGGCACTCTGGGTGAAAAACCACATCAACATCTTCTGCTCAAATATCTAGTTTTATAAAAGCATAGATTCTATTATCCAGATTGTTACCTCCAATCTCATTTTCTCTCTCCTATGCTACAGACTCAATTTTTTTTTCAAACTAAAATTTTTAAAAGTCAAGAATTCATCCTTCTTAATTCCCCATTGTGTCTCAATGTTCAACTATTTAAGTTAATCTAATTACTTTCCACTAAAAATGCTCCTTTTTCTCAAATCTCTAGGTTAGTTAAGAGCATTTCCCAAGTCACTGAATCTCAAAATCAATACCTCAGCCACACTTGTTCATGGAGCAGACATGTACAGAGCACAGACACATACAGTGCATCTTATTGGGTTCTGCATGTTAATGTTGAGAATATATATGTATTTTTATTTATATTATTATTATTATTAAATTAGTATTTTGAGGAAAACAGTCAAGACACTAAAGTAAAATAGCAAATCAATCAATAATTCATGAGAGAAAAATAATTTAGATAAGATAATCAGAAAAGCTCTTTAAGGAGGGGACATGAAAAACTAAAGGACAAGGAACAACTATGCCTAGGAAGATTTCCTTAATTCTATAAAAAATCGAGCTTGACCAAAGGACTGTGAAGGACTCATGTAACTGAAGCTTGGGGGGGGGGGGCGGTTAGAAGGAAATGTTTCTAGGATTATGAAGAAGTTGTAAGGCCAGTAGCCACGGCCACTATCATAGCCACCTGGCCCATGCAGGTTCACATTTGATTTGGACAGATGGTAATGAAAAAATGGAGCCAAGAACTGGTGGGCCATTAGCTTTAATCCTAGCTTGCATCTGGTGGGCAAGAAATACATACAGTTGGAAAACACTTCCCTTTCCATTCAGGGCTCCCAAAGCCACTGACTTATTCGAGTTTCCTAGAATCAAAGGTTTTACCTCACCAGACTTATTCACTTCTGTTCCCCATCTCCTTCTCCTGCACAAACTTTGCACAAACTGGCTTCTCCTTCAGCATTCACCATCTTGGCTGCTTCTCCTGTCCTCCACGTGGCCTTCCTCTGCTCTCCTCTCTAATGCTAATCTCAGGAATCAAGAGAGAGCAAGCTCCTGCTCTGCCTCATTTTATAGTGTAGAAATCAAAACCTTTAATCCAATATACAAACAAGGAAGTCTCTGATACAAAGTCACTTATCTGAGGCATAATGGGATTGATTCCTCATGAGAGTGCACCACCCCCTATCATGCAATCAGTCAAGGGTGTGGGCAAAAGCTTAGTTTTAAAACTAAGCCTTAGGCAATAATGACTTTGCCAGCTTACAGCCTGTCTCCCACACCCAATACAAACTATAAGCGAGCAAACATATATATCATATTTACAAACTTATTTGACCAACAGAAGTCTATTCGGTGTACACATGGATATCACACAAATTTTGAAAGTAGTTTATCAGAAAATATTTTCTGAAAATCACCAGCATGTTTAATGTTTAATGTGACAGGGATAACAAATTAAATATATAGATGATAAGATATGGTCCCTGATCTCATGGTGATTATAGTCTACTCTAGAGTGAAACATTAAATAAAATGTATTCATAAATAAAGAAGCAAACATTAAATAATAAAATTAGCATTTAAGTGCAACTTTCCTGTGTTAAAAGCGAGCATGCACAACAGGTGAACATGTGCAAAAATACAGATACACATCCCCCTCCTCCACCACACTTTAATATATAGCCAAGGACTTCTTAATGGGACTGTAACAAAACAGCAATTCACTCTTTGGCAAGTAGTCATGTACTACAGGAAAAGCTTCCTTTATTCCATAGACCAGGAAGAGGGTCCATATAGCTACTAGACCAGCGGGGTTTTTTTTCCCAGTGATTGGTTTATGACTTTGTGATACTAATCTAGACAGGAATTAGGAAAGTTGGCTGGGAAGCTTCTAGGAAAATTTTTCTTATTTTAGATGAGACACAGGAAGAGATGGTCCTTTTACACCATCTCTGGAGATTGTCATGACTAGATACGCAGCAATCTGTAAACTGAACAAAAAGAACCACAGAAAAGTTAACATCACTTTCTGTTGGACTGCTTGGTATGTAAAATAATTAATTTTCTCATGTCTGATGAGATGGAGTTTCTGATGGCTCTAAATATCTTAATTCATAGCCCCACATTAAAGCCACTGATCCTCACAAATCTCACTCCCAAATAATTATTTAATACATCCTTTTCTCTCCACTTCTGCTATTTTGGCTGTCTTCTGAATCTTACACCTGGGACTAGAGAAGGAAATACTTGTTTTAAAGCCCCATCTAAAACATTGTCCAAGAAAAGAAAGCCTCTTCAACAAATGGTGTTGGGAAAACTGGAAAGCCACATGCAAAAGAATGAAACTCGACTACAGCCTGTCCCCGTGTACTAAAATTAATTCAAAATGGATCAAAGACCTAAATATAAGACCTGAAACAATAAAGTACATAGAAGAAGACATAGGTACTAAACTCATGGACCTGGGTTTTAAAGAACATTTTATGAACTTGACTCCAATGGCAAGAGAAGTGAAGGCAAAGATAAATGAATGGGACTACATCAGAATAAAAAGTTTTTGCTCAGCAAGAGAAACTGATATAAAAATAAACAGACAGCCAACTAAATGGGAAATGATATTTTCAAACAACAGCTCAGATAAGGGCCTAATTTCCAAAATTTACAAAGAACTCATAAAACTCAACAACAAACAAACAAACAATCCAATAAAAAAATGGGAAGAAGACATGAATAGACACTTCTCCCAGGAAGAGATACAAATGGCCAACAGATATATGAAAAAATGCTCAGCTTCATTAGTTATTAGGGAAATGCAAATCAAAACTACAATGAGATACCACCTCACACCTGTTAGATTAGCTATGATCAACAAGACGGGTAATAGCAAATGTTGGAGAGGCTGTGGAGAAAAAGGAACCCTCATTCACTGTTGGTGGGACTGTAAGGTAGTACAACCATTATGGAGGAAAGTATGGTGGTTCCTCAAAAAACTGCAAATAGAACTACCTTATGACCCAGCAATCCCTCTACTGGGTATATACCCCCAAAACTCAGAAACATTGATACGTGAAGACACATGTAGCTCCATGTTCATTGCAGCACTGTTCACAGTGGCCAAGACATGGAAACAACCAAAAAGCCCTTCAATAGAAGACTGGATAAAGAAGATGTGGCACATATACACTATGGAATACTACTCAGCCATAAGAAACGATGACATCAGATCATTTACAGCAAAATGGTGGGATCTTGATAACATTATAAGGAGTGAAATAAGTAAATCAGAAAAAAACAAGAACTACATGATTCCATACATTGGTGGAACATAAAAATGAGACTAAGAGACATGGACAAGAGTGTGGTGGTTACCAGGGGTGGGGGGAGGGAGGACAGGGGGAGAGTTAGGGGGAGGGGGAGGGGCACAGAGAACTAGATAGAGGGTGGCGAAGGACAATCTGACTTTGGGCGAGGGGTATGCAACATAATTTAATGACAAAATAACCTAGACATGTTTTCTTTGAATATATGTACCCTGATTTATTAATGTCATCCCATTACCATTAATAAAAATTTATTTAAAAAAATAAATAAATAAAATAAAATAAAACATTGTCCAATAAAAAAGACAGTTTTTTACCCACTGCTACTCAGCTTAAAATCCTCTAATAGTTCATCATTTCTTACAGAATAAATTCCAAATCTTTAGCATAGCTCTAAGACCTTTCATTATCTGCCTGAATCTTCCTTTTCAGCTTCCTTGCTCATCTTTCTGAGTCACAAATTATTCATTCTATGTACACTCAACTACTAGTGGCCCAATGGCTATTTTACTGGGAATAGTTTTATGGTCCTCACTAGCAAGAGCCCTTCTACCGAAGTCCTGAAGTTAATTAAAATATATAAAATTTTTGATGCTCAATGATCAAAACCAAGCAAGTCAGAAATGATAAAATTATAAGGAAATCAACAAATCTAGGTAATAAGTATTTAGCTTCATTTTACCTATAATAAATAATATTAAATAAAATTCATAAAATTACATACCCATTGAGAAGCAAAGCTGGAATCTATATCCAGATGAATCTTAGTCCAAATCAAACAGTTCTTTTTGCCACATAACATTATTTTCTGACACCTCACAACTTCTCTATGACATGGGTTTATCTACACAAAAGAAAAACTTTAAAGCCATTAAAATTCTTAGAAGATATCATTATGATATCACCTACATGTTGTGAAAGCACAGGAGGTTTGCAACTAAGCAATGTAATTGTTGCACGTAGAATTATTGTTCTTGTATGTTTTCAATATTGTGCATCTAACAGCTCATGAAAAACAAGAACAATTATAGTTGGCACCTAAGGTTTCTAAGGTGAGGGTTATCATTTTCTTCTAGAATCCTACTTCTCTTTTTCCCTATTTTTTTTTTATTTCAAGACAGAATGACATGTATCAGAATTAAAGAAATGGAAGACTAATTGCTATTCAAAGTTTGGTCCACAGACAGTAACAGGGGGCTTGTTAAAATGCAGAATCCATATCTTCTGACTTAGAATCTGCATTTTAAGAAATCTTCTGGTGATTAACATGTACATTAAAATTTGTCAAACAGTAATTTAGAGATGTGAAAAATGTCCTAGTTGTTTTCAGTACACAAACCTTTGTGTTTCTCCCTAAAACCTGTCTTTAAAATATCACTTACTAACCGTTTTTGTACAGCTAACCTTGATTATAACATTCCCTTGAGGCAGATAATATGCAAATTATTCCAATTGTAAAAATAAAATATAGGATTTGAAGAATGCTTCATTTTCAAAAGAGAAATAAGTGAAGTAAAATAAATAAAATAATTCTGTGATTTATCAAATAGCCTATTTCCTGACTGTATTTTTTTTTTCTTTGTGCATTTATTTTATCTGAAATTCACCTCTGTTTTCAAACTAAAACTATGCATAGGTAAAGGCAGAGGGCTTCCTCTTTTAGACCATTAGAAAAGAAGCAAGAAACTTCCCTTTGGACACTAGTATATCAATCCAAATCTATAATTTAAGATTAGCTAAAAGGATTTAACAATAGAGGATTGTCGGGTTTATTTTAATATTTTCAATATTATTGTCTTCAAAATAGAGTGAAATTTGAATAAAAGCACTTAATTTTGACATCTAAACATATTTTTTCCTCTGAAGACCTGTAAAAACAAAGTTGAATTTCCACATGCGTTATCTGTAAGAGGACATGCTCACTTATAAGGACATAAAATGTGTGTGTGCCTTTTTTGGCCATGACTGGCTAAGTGATAGAAGGGGAGGGTAAATGTTTCATTTTCCCTCATAGCATTGACTTTATACAAGCTGTTCTCAAATGTGAATGTATCCTGGGACTCAACATACCAAATGTATAGAATTATATATTTATTCTTTAACTGTTTAGTTTGTGTAAATAAAAACATCCCTCAAATTTCGGCTTTACACAGGTAAGGAAATTTGTGTTCATTTTAGAGATGTGTAACATTAGGAAATGGCACAATTTTACTCAACTCATGGTAGGCTATGCTTGCTGTGAAAGAATACTGTTAAATTGAATCAGCATTTCAAAGTAATCAAACAAACTAAATTTCTAGAGTATTCTATAAGAGCAAAATTGTTTTCTAATCTGCACCAAAGTCCTATTCAATAATGCAATTTTCTTATCAAACTGTAAATTTGGGAACAAAATACTGTATTTTAACATGGTACTATGACCATTTTAATTCTGTTAGGGCCAAAATAATGATAAACATGGATAATAGTAATAATCCCTTTCCCCAAAGAGTCCTAGAAATCCTAATTTACTGACTGTTAGCTACTTTCACTAAGTAGAAATACAGTAATTTAATAATCTTACCATAGCAGTTTTCACTAAAGAAAATTAACTAATTCATTATTGCTTATAATTTGCTGAGGCATAGCTGCCATATTTGTAAAATCAGCAGGTTCTGAAAAAAATACAAGTTTTTAAATGAATGTTCAATTTCCCCTTAAACACATAAATGATACAATTACTTAGCTCCCTCTAGTGCCAATTTCTAATATAAACATAATTGTAATAACCCTATTCACTATGCAATTATGGAACAAATTAAAATTTTACTTGGCAATAATTAACAAGTAAACTTTCAAGGGTTTTAGTAGAGTGTGGTTGAGATCAAAATTAAGCAAGGTTCAAGTGATAACACTGTCATAAGTGGGCTCATAGCTACAGTTACAATGATGGGTTTTTTCTTTGTAAATTTTACTTCATATGTTTCAATTAAAAAGAAACAAACAGCAATAAAAGAATATTGATAATAGAAATTAGCACACACTATTCAGTATCTTTGTACACCTCAGATATAGTAATCTTATTTAAATTGTGGTTTGCAGTCATTAATATTTAAACAAAATTAAAAATCCAAGAAGAAAAACTTCAATGTTCTTGTCAAGGTATACTGGCATAAAATTTAATTTACAACTGTAGACAAAACAAGCAGGCAGAACATATGGTTTTTTAAAAAATCCTTAATAACCAAAAATATCTACTGTAATAAAATGGATAAATATATATTTCCTATGGATTTCTCATAGACTGAAGCATATACATGATAATTTCATTTCTAACTAAAGAAGACTATATATTCTTTTTTAATAGGTAAAGCACATTGTGCTGAGTGCATTTGAAGAAAGATGACACATTGTGAAGGAAGAAAGGAAAGAATCACAAACAGAATTTTACTTAAAAAGTTTCAGTAAAACTAATAAGCTTTAATAGAAAAACTCAGTTTTTCACAATAGTTTATATGTTTATTTTTTGTTAATTTTTAAATATTGTATAAGACCTAAGAAGAACAAGAGCAAGAAATTTGGAATCAGATGATACGGGTTTGATGAACAGAACTCATGATTGTAAGTCTGTGTAAAATACAGATATTACTTACAATCAATAGGGTTGTTATGCAAATTTAAAAAGACACCTTATATGTGAAAAACAAAGAAAACAACTTTTTTCTCTAATATATTGGTAATGAGAGAATGTTAGAAATAATTTTATTGAATTATACTTGTGGTCATTGAAAACAACTTTATTCCTCAGTATTCCAGGTCAACGCCCCATCCACTGTGCCACCACAGGTCAGACGAAAACAACTTTATTTCTAACTCCTTAGAAATTTCTTAGAATTAGCACTTAAAAATTATCTTTTTGTTTCTATAAACATTTTTGTGATTCAAATAAAAAGAGAAGATTTCTTCTTAGAATAACTGGTGATATTTTTACCCTACAAAGTAAGTAGTCTTTTCTCTGAGCTGAATGTGGAGATGCCACAGAGAAGATTTTGAAAAGTGTTTATATCTGTTATTTGCTCTGAGTTTACAAATTCAATGAAAAACCTTTTAGTAACATTTTTTAAAAAATATTTCAGAAATTAGAATAAATAAGTAAACCAATACTATTATTATTACAGTCTTCTAACCATTTTTTTCTAAATCTCAAAAGATAAAGGCTAGTAACTAAATATTGCAACCCAGTAATGTTTAATATTTTAGAATGATATCGTTCAACACGTCTTTCCTTCAGAGAAAGAAGCAGAAGTCACCGAAATGGTACTTGTTAAAAACTAAAGAGAAGGCTCTATATTTTTAGGAAGGTTGTTACTTTCTTGTCTTATTTACCTGTAACTCTCTTGATAAATTACCATAGTCCATTGTTCCAAGTGCCCCCTGCCTTTTTAAATGGATAGATGTAGTGGGATATCAAGAGAAAAACAATTCACATTTGACAAAACATCTTCCCTAATTTAGAAATGGAATTACAATTTAGGTTTATTTTCTCAGGGGAAACTAAAATGCGATTTTCTACACTCCTGGGAGATTTCAATAACTCCCAGAGCAACTGTCAACCCTCCCCAGGCTACAGGGGTCTCCAAACTTTTTACACAGGGGGCCAGTTCACTGTCCCTCAGACCATTGGAGGGCTGCCAAATACAGTGGTCCTCTCACTGACCACCAATGAAAGAGGTACCCCTTCCAGAAGTGCAGTGGGGGCTGGATAAATGGCCTCAAGGGGTCGCATTGCGGCCCGCGGGCCGTAGTTTGGGGACGCCTGCTAGAACATATATGAGTTAAGCAAATTCCTAGGAAGAGAAATTGGTTTAGTTTTTAACACATCTTTACAATAAGAGACTGTTTTTATTATTTTTTATTTTTAGACTTGAAAATTTTCAAATCACTATAACACTTAATATTAAAAATAAAAAGAAAATAAACAAACAGTGAAAAAAGAAGGGCACAAATTTGATCAGAGAATGTTCGCTGAATTAAGTAGTATAAAGTAAATTCAATAGGTACTTACAGTGAATGACATTGGTGGGTTCCCTGTATCAGCAGAAAGTAGGTAATCCTAGTCTATGGATAGACTAGAGGTCAATAGTTAATGAGGTGACTACCTTTAATCAGAATTATCCTTCAACCAAGTTCTTTTCTTCTTCCCCTCATCTTGTCTATGTAGTGTGGTTTTAACTATAATCTGAAACTTTCTTAGAAAAAAATTAACTTCACTTTCACTTACAGATGAGGAACTACCTAGTTAGAATTGTCCTAATTATACAGCAAGCTATTACCCAGACAACAAATTTACTTGTTGAAGCTTATAAGGAAAAATGTGTATTTTCTGAGAACAGTGAACATAAATTTTACTTTATATTTCCATTTTTGAGGGCCCTATTATTGAAAAAGTGTACTACATAGAAAAATAAGAATTATATTTTTAAAACATAATTAGTGCACCATTTTAATACTTTTTTTTTCCTACACTGGCTCAAGCTTACATCATAAGAACTTGAATAAACAGAATATGGTCATTCATTCATGGCTGGCTATCAAGCTAATAATAACATCAATAATGCAAAGGCAATAAAAACAGCTATTTTGTCTCATTCCCCAGAGCTTTCTTTGTATTAACTCATTTAATCCTCCCAATTAATTTATGATTTGTGTTTTATTATCTATTTTACAAACATGAAAAATGAGGTATAGATAAGTTATGTCACTTGATCAAGTCTATACAGTAAGTAGAAAAGGAAAGTTTTAAAGGAACTTAAGGAATATAACTCCAGAAACAGGGTGTATAGATGAATAATGTTTAAAACATGACATGACAGAAAAACTCTAATTAATAACACAATAAAAATTTACATTTTTTTGACAAGTGACAGTTTTCAAATATTAATTCCTTTGTCTCATTTGATTCTCACAAAACTATTAGGCAGTATCTCTTCAAAATGCTTTCCGTTATTATTTTTGTTTTTTGACAGAGACAGAGAGAGATTCAGTGAGAGGGACAGACAAGCGGGAAGGGAGAGAGACGAATAGCATTAATTCTTCGTTGCGGCACCTTAGTTGTTCATTGATTGTTTTCTCATGTGCCTTGAGCAGGGGCTACAGCAGAGCGAGTGACCCCTTGCTCAACCTATGACCATCAGGTTATGTCTATGATCCCATGCTCAAGCCAGCAACTTCGGGATTTTGAACCTGAGTCCTCCACATCCCAGTTTAATGCTCTATTCACTGCTCCACCACCCGGTCAGGCAAATGCTTTTTGAATAATACAAAAGTTAACTCTAGTAACAAAACAATGATCTTATTATCAACTAATTGTATTTCTGGTGTTTCCAATAAAATTATCTAATGAATTGATTGATATTAAAATATAGGTGTTTTATGGTAAAACAACTAATGCATTATGCAGATTATATTTCCTTCCCCACTGAAGGCAACCAATCTTCATGTCAATAGCAACATGAAAATACAACTAAAGTATAAAATAAGATACACATAGAGACATAACCAAATCTATTACTGATTATTTCATGATGTGTATCTTTTCATGTAATTATTTGGTAACATAGAACTGAAATAAACATTTATAGCATTTGGTGAGTACCTGAATAGTTCTAAATATTAAGCAATTAAGAGTATTGTCCTGGCCCTGGCTGGTTAGCTCAGTGGTAGAGCATGACCTGCTATGTGAATGTTTCAGGTTTAATTACTGGTCAAGGCACATAGGAGAAGTGACCATCTGCTTCTTCACCCCTCCCCTTCATCCTTCTCTCTTTCTCTCTCTTTGCCTCCTACAGCCATGGCTCCATTGGTCAGAGCACATTGTCCCTGGGAGCTGAGAATGGCTCCATGGAGCCTCTATCTCAGGCACTAAAAATTGCTCAGTTGTGATCATGAGCATTGCCCCAGATGGACAGAGCATTGGCCCCACAAGGGGATTGTTGGGTGGATCCCACTCAGGGTGCATGTGGGAGTCTGTCTCTCTATCTTTCCTCCATTTGGGAAAAAAAGAAAAAAAGAAAATTGTCCTGATACTTCATAAAAAACACACATTCAGAATTATAATGTAGATTGTGCATACTACTAGAAGCCAAATTTTTATAAAACTTTGTCATAATTAAATTTATTCTGCAACTTTATTTAAAGCATTATTTTGAAGATTAAAAAAAAAAACAACAAAAAAAAAACCTGAGTAGAATAAGAAAGAAATATGCTTGGTTGAAACATTTTGGGGAATTAAAATGGATTTTCTAAATTTGTTCTCTCTATAGTACTAAATGCTAAATAAAAAATCTTTAAAATTATTTCTTTAGAATTCACATGATTGGACAATTCATTATAAAAGTAAAATTTTTAGTAGATGCTTTTCTTTTGCAGAATACTTTATCTGAAAGAGGAATGTAGAGATGATACATTCCTTTGTCCTCCAATCATCATATTTTTTTATCATTGGATCATATATAATAAAATATGTTTTCTCTCTGAGCAACTGGCCAAGAAAAGAAAGAAGCATCCTTTGAAACAGAAGATATTCAGCATATATTTAAATTCAGTTATATAGATATGTGTTTCTATTGCTGAAGCTTCAGGACATGTTTGCAAATTTTAAAACCACCACCTAATCATTTTGCTGAAAAAAAAAAAGCAATAGCTAGACATTACTCAAATCGTGAAGTCCTTTGCACAGAACTGTCTTGTCTACAGAATCCTTCCTTAAGTAACAGCAGGGATAAACAGATGGGCCACACCATGTTTTTAACTGCCTATAGGTTTGGATTCTGTTTGAAAAGCTGGCAGGATTATGTCCAGAAAAACTGACAAGATTTAATTTTATTGAATGTTATTATGATCATTTATTCAACAGCAGAAAGAAAAGCTTAACCATTCTCCATCAAGTAAACAAAAAGGATTGTAAGATCCAAACAGTTTGCAGAGCATGCCAGCCTTTTGGTATTATAAAAACAATCAAAATAAATAAATATATTAAAAAGTGTTGCTTTTCAGAATTAGAAAGACAGAGGACACAAAATATAATAGAGCAGTGTCATCTGAAAATATAATAAATAATTTTATTTATTGCCCAATAGTTGGTTATTATAATGTCCTTCTATGAATATATTGAGTAATTTTATATTTCTTTCTGATGCTAACATTCTTCACATTTACTGAATAAATTTGCCTAACTAATCTTACATGCACAAGTTAGGAAATATAAAAACTACCCAATTATAAGTCACTAATCTTGGTATTTACAATTGATTAGTAAGCATGAGAGTATTCTATGAAGTTCAATTGAATTTCACTAAACACTGAAATAATTCATTTGATTTTGAACCATCTACTCCAGTAATAAAAAATTTTACATTCATTGTATGGGCAACTTAGATCATTTAAATACATTCTTAATAATAAAGGCTGAATTTTAACTAGTTTCTACAAACCAATGTACTGAGTAGTGGTTGTTGCATCAGTTTATTGGCCATTCAATTTAAACTCATAAGTAAAAAGTATTCTTTGGTTTAAGCCAACTCACTGAGGACAAATCAGCCAGATGGCCATGGTGCCGATTCGGCAAATACTAAACTGCTTACTGGAATGAGTCAACAGCAGAACTGATTAATTGATTTAGTCACATATTCAAAACTTTTGCTTCTTATCCCATTAAAAGTAGCACTAATGAGTGGTGTCTGTGACCTTCCAGTGAGAAGCCACAAGTTCCACAACCCCTCCATATTTACCACCCAAATTTAATCTTTTTAATGGACACCTTAAAAGGGATCTGATAGAAAATACGAAGAGCTGCTCAGATACTAAAACACTTAGGGAGGTTTTGATTAATGTTGCATGATTAATCAATTGATTAATATAGTTTTCAATACAGATGTTAGGACACTGTCTACTTTAATCAACCATTCTGAAAATAGTGAAGATAAATGCCATACTTTTATGTCTGCTAAAAAAAAATCCTTTCTTCAAAGGTTGTTAATTATGACTTAAGCCTTATTTACCACACTCAAATTTTATCTAATGTTGACATTTTTATACATAGGAACCATTAATGAGATAAGTGGGATCCTTTTGGCAAAGCCATATTTTAATCACTTTTAAAATAATTTATTTAGCCAATTTATGGACCTTTTCCATAATGAGAAATCATTTTAAAATAATGCTACAAAATGCATTAAAATTTTCAACATTTTATTATTATTTTCCAAGACCGTTTGCAATTTGTGATGATGCTTTCCACTATACTAAAGCTGAGATCTTTATTCCAGTCAAAAATAATCACCCTGTAATTACTGTGACAAACTGCCCAAGCTGTATCAGCGTGGCCATTTCAACTAATGATATTGTATTAGAATGCCTAGCAATAGACTTCAAATGGAAAATATAATTATGTGCATTAGTTTGTCTTAGCATTTATAAGATCACATATCCATCAGTTTTCAGGTCTCATAAAGAAAACCATACATCACTGTCACTGTGAGTTTTGTTATTGAAAGTGCAGGCCCTTACAAACTGAGTTTAAGATGTGTATCTTAAATTCCACTTATTTTGTGGATCACTAAAATCCCTGTAAATTAAACCAACAAAATTCAGAAGAGCTTTTCCTCTGGTGATGGAGGAACTCTGCAGTATAGACCATTTCACACTCTGACCAAATAGAAGATTAGCCAGCCTGAGAAGGCTTAATCTAGCTTTTCCACACCTCTTAAATCTGTGGGAGTCTGATTTAGCATAAAAGCCCATGGAAAGGCTTTTGGGTAAGGTATCAAATTAAAGGTTTCATACTGTTGACTTCATTGACCTGAGAAAAATTAGTAGGAAAAAAAGTCATACAAAAATAATTGTAAGCATGAGTTTTGTGTTTTTGTGTGTTTGTGGGGGGTAGGCAACTTCTTTGACAAATATGCAGTGGACTTAAATGTGTTTACAATGAATAATAGAATTAAAATGTAAACATTATTAACTGACTGGGCTGAGAATGTGTTTCTGACTGCACACAACAAATTTTATAACTTTGGGAAAGTTGTTCAGCTTCTTTGTCTCTGTTTTCTCAGTTATAAAATGAAAAAATATAGATTTTTAGATCATCTCTGGTTTTAACTCATAATAATGAGAGTTAAGGTTCAATTTAGAAACTCTTTGCTCTATTATTTTAAATGAAAATATACATTGAAAAGCAAAACCTATTCATGGATAACTGATGAGAATTGTTTTAATTGTTGTAGATAATAAAATCTATCAACAGGTATGTGAGGTTTCTCACCTACTGGGAATAATTAAGTTACAAAATATTATACCCTCATGTACTCAGATTAGAATGTTTTAACTTTGCTTGCTGTGTGTTCACTGTCTGTAGAAAGATCATTTGTGTGTGAGTGATTTCCTCCTAAAATGTGTCACCTGCGTTTTATGCTGAAAATGTGTTCAAATATATTTTAGCATCGTTGAATCAATCTTCTACTAGATCTGAAAAAAGAAAATTCACCTGTATATGATATAAATCTAATGGAGATGGTTTCTCAAGAGGAACACTATTAACATTTAGCACTAAATAATTCTTTCTTGTGGGGTTCTCTCATGTATTGTAGGATATCTGGCAGTATCCTGCATTTGTGCCACTAGATGCTGGTAACACCCTCTTCATCCACCAGAGTCAGGAAAATCAAAAATGCCTCCAGGCATTCCAAGTGTCCCTGGGAGGGCAAATTCTGCCCTGGTTGAGAACCACTGTCCTACTATTTTGGTTGATAAAGCTACCAGAGAAGAAAATATCTTGACTAAGGAAAAGCAGAATGCTCTACAATCATTAACATCGGGCATGCAAGTGTGTGTGTGTGCACGCGTGTGTGTGTGTGTGTGTGTCTCCAAGGTCTTTATTTATTTTGTTTACCACTTTATACTAAAGCATGTAAAAAGATCTAAGAAACACAAATACTTTCTGGCATAAATGTAAGTTATTTTTATTGCTGAATATAGGGATGCTCCTAAGCACTGCCTCTGAGGAAAATTTTAAGTAAGAGTGTTTACTTAATTCAAATTAAATCTAACTGGGAAGACAAGGTGAAAGTCAAAGAAGCTGAGAAACATTAAGTAAGCTTTGATTTGGTCTATCTAATAAAAGACAGTGTTCTTTCCTTTTTTTTAAGACTTTATTCAATTTTCAGAGGAGAGGGAAAGAGAAAGAGAAGGGGAGGAGCAGGAAGCACCAACTCCCATATGAGCCTTGGCCAGGCAAGCCTGGGGTTTCGAACCAGTGACCTCAGTGTTCCAAATCTATGCTTTATCCCATTGTGCCACCACGGGTTAGGCTTTCCTTTCTTCCTTTTTCTTTTTTTTAATTAATTTTTTATTTTATTTATTCATTTTAGAGAGGAGAAAGAGAGGGAGAGAGAGAGTCAGAGAGAGGAGAGAGAGACAGGGGGGAGGAGCTGGAAGCATCAACTCCCATATGTGCCTTGACCAGGCAAGCCCAGTGTTTCGAACCGGCGACCTCAGCATTTCCAGGTCAACGCTTTATCCGCTGCACCACCACAGGTCAGGCTAAATAAAATTTAATTACAAGCAAAATCTAGATAATTTTGCAAAATTTTGTGACTGGACAAAATTATTAAGTTCTGACATTACTGTATACAAAAATAAATTCTATCTATTCAGTAAGTGAAAATATTGGTCAGTTATTTTTTTCAGCTGTCTTCATGCCAAGCCAAGAAATAAATGATTTTACAATCTAAATTTTATACCATGATCTATTTAAAAGTTAGTAAAAAAATATTAGTCAAATCTTTTTGTTTCTTTACTCTTGATTCTATTAATTCACCAATTCATGGTCTGCAGTGATAATGCTAAATTCTATGAAATTTTGCAGCAATGAGTCATTATTGTTACCATATTTCCCCATGAATAAGATGCTCCCATGTATAAGATACACCTTAATTTTGGGGCCAAAAATTTGAAAAAAAAATGTATTATATAAAGTTATTGAACTCAAGTTTTATTCATCATAAAATTCATACACCTCCTCATTATTGTCAAAACTCCCATCCATTAGCTTGTCCTCATCTGTGTCTGATGATGAATCACTGTCTTCAAAAATGAGTGCAAAAACAAGCACAAAAAAGCAGAAAATGCAAGTAAAAAAATCTACAACCACTGTTACAAGATGCACCAAGCTTTTAGACACCAAATTATTTGAAAAATGGTGCATCTTATACATAGGGGAATATGGTAAATCTTCAAATTCCAGAATTTAATTTGACCTTTCCCTATAGTACTTAGCAGGAGCTGCAGTTTGTTCAGGTTTTTTTATTTTATTTATTTATTTATTTATTTATTTATTTATTTATTTATTTATTTATTGTGACAGAGACAGAGAGAAAGAGGAACAGACAGAAAGGAAGAGAAATAAGAAGCATCAATTCTTCATTGTGGCACCTTAGTTGTTCATTGATTGCTTTCTCATATGTGCCTTGACTGAGGAGCTACAGCAGACTGAGTGACCCCTTGCTCAAGCCAGTGACCTTGGGTTCATCTGGCAAGCTGTGCTCAAACCAGATGATCCCGTGTTCAAGCCAGCAACCTTGGGGTTTTGAACCTGGGTCCTCTGTGTCCCAGTCTCATGTTCTATCCACTGTGCCATCACCTGGTCAGGCTAGCAGGAGCTTCAGTTTTGATTTTGTCATATCTGGCAGGGTTGTGGGCTATACAGAACATGATAGTTATGCTAAAGATTTATGTCTACCATTACAGAACATTTTTTTATTGTAGAAAATATTACTATTCATTTGAAAATTTCATGCTAACATTAAGTAACAGTAAAATTTATACTAGATTGTATTATTTCCATGTTTTAGCACTATATACATTTGTCCATGCTTTCAAGTCAAAAGTTGAAGAATATTGCTTACTGTATTTTGGTGCTGGCATAGTTTTAAGCAATCCAAACAAGACTGTGTATTTGAACTGACAGAGAGTAAATGATTTGCATCTGGCATAACTGATAGTGGTGTCAAAACCTTGGAAGATAATTCATTGCAAACATATTCTTCTGGATGTCTAGCCACACATACCCAATTACCCAATATCCTATCAAGAAATGAAGCCATATTATTGCCATAACAATACAAAGTATTTTATGCAAATAATTAAATAGATTATTTTGCGCTGATGGAAAATAGGTGGTTAGAAGGATTTGGTAGTGTTTTTTTCGTTGATGAGACAAGATAATTTTTCAACCTTCATTGCAGAAATTAAATTTCATGCCAAAATGCCTTTCTGACACCTATGGGATTGATGAACTAGTAAGAATACTCATAAAGAACAAGCTAAAAAAAAGGCGGGGGGTAATAGTTTTATCTACAGTTCCAAGATATAATTGGTAAGGCAATATTAGAATCAAGCTACACTAAAATGATGACAGAGATAGAACAGAACTTTAAGGACTTACAATATGTACTTGAACTATTGAAACCTTTTGAAAAAAATATCTGCAACTCTACATACTGTGTTTAATTCATGAAAAGCTTCCCATTCTGGCAGTAGTTTTATGCTAGTAGCCTTTTGACATATACAAGCTCAATGGAATGAACATATTTTATGTTCCCATTTCAGTTCATAAGAAATTTATACATGTACTCAAGCTGATATTTGCAAATGGTATTTTCTTCAAATGATCGTAGAACTGAGTTGAATTACATATTTCATTGAGAATGAATACATGCTGTACATAGGGAATCAACTTCAAAATAATTTAAACTAAATATATCACTTGCTATTAAACTGTATGCACCATAATTTTATGTCTCTTTGATATTTTAGTTGACTTTTAAGATCTTATTGTTCAATCAAAATAGCTACTGAGTACCTGCTCTGTTGTAGACTTTGTGCTAGGTGTTGGACGTGATACAGATGACTAAGATTTCTATCTATATCTAGCTTATAGTTCAGAGAGGGTGTAAGAAACGCACTTTAAAAAGTATCATGACAGTGCAATATACTATTCAAACTGATATGGGCACAAACTGTGTATTGGTCATTTCAAAGAATGCTGCATTGTGAAGGTGATGGTAAAGATAAGTGTTATAGACTATATAACATGATAGTCATGCTAAAGATTTATGTCTACCATTACAGAACATTTTTTCTAAAATTCATATGTTGAACTTGAACATGTGAAGACAGTGTAAAATGTGACACATTATTTTCAGCAGTCATATTTGGAAGCTGGAATCAATTGGTTATTATGCTGAAATGGTAAAAAAAAAAAAATGGTGAGGCACCGCCCACCCCAATGTGGCTGTATTTAGAGATGGGGCCTCTATTGAAATAAGTAAGGGTAAATGATATCACAAGTATAGGTCCCTGATCTTATAGGATTAGTGCCCCTTCTAAGAAGAGACACCAGAGAGCTTGTTCTCTCTCCTTATCGGTGCACAAAGAGGTTGTCATGTGAGTACACTGGGAGATGGTGGCTGCCTATATGTCAAAAAAAGGCCATGAAATGAGGCCAATCCTGCTGGCACCTTAATCTTGGACTTCCCAGCCTCCAGATCTATGAGAAATTAACATTCTATTACTTAAGCCATCCAGTGAAAAACAATATTTCAGATGCATTTTGAAGGATGAATTAGTTCCCTATAGAGCAGTGTTTTTCAACCAGTGTTCCGCAACACACTAGTGTGCCATGAGACATTGTCAGGTGTGCCGTGGGGAAATTAAACATGGGTCCCCAAACTACGGCCCACATGCCGGATACGGCCCATGGAGGCTATTTATCTGGCCTGCCGCCAGCCGAACATAAACATTCCCCTCACAGTCCCTCCAGCTATCAGCGACAGGAAGAGTGGAGGCACAGGGAACGCTCACTGACCAATCACCTTCTAGGATTCATCCTGACCGCTAGCGATGAACCAATAGTAGACTGCCTCTCATCCACACCCAGAAAGGTCCCCGCTCGGGCTGCCACGCACTTGTGGCCACTGCGAGTAGTTGAAGCTGCTACTCCTCCCCATGGTCCCGATTTTTAATCCTGGTCAGGACTGGAGGTAAATGTTGCCACCACTAAATGAAGCCTCAGCCTCAGCTGGTTATGTCTATCCTGATGCTGTATATAGATATTTGACCTTTTTCTTTTTAAAAGAGGCTCCACAGAGGGTGATATACAATGCATCATAATGCATCACAATGTTATCTAACTTTAAAGCTAAAGTTTGCTGATCTTCCTTTGGACAGTTTTTGGTTATCTATTGTCAAGGAGTTTCCCATTCTGGCCAACAAAGCTATTTTGACATTGCTCCCGTTTTCAACCACATATCTATGTGAGCTGAGCTTCTCAAGCTTGACTGCAATAAAAACTAAAAACAGAGAAAGACTGAGAACTGTTGAGGAAGAGCTTCGTGTGTGTCTTTCTACCATTCCTGCCAGAATATCCCTTTTGTGTTCATCAAAACAGGCCCAGGTTTCACACTAAGTGAATATAAATACATTTAGAAACTATATTATTAACTATATGTATAATATGTACTGTGTTAGAGTGTCATTTTGTGTCATTTTGGTAGGTGGTGTGCCCCAGGATTTTATAAATGTAAAAAATGTGCCACAGCTCAAAAAAGGTTGAAAATAACTGCTATAGAGGGAACAGCATTCAGAATTAGAAACCAATAGATAGAGAAAAGGGGCAGATGGAGAATGGAGAAGAGATACAGAATGAGGCAAAGACCAGGTACAATCTGAACAGAACAGCTCTTGGAAACAGAATAGGTCACATGAATATACTTGACTAGAGGTAAAGAGTAGGGAAGTTGACATGTGATTTTTGTCATTTTCAATCTCATATTAAGGCAGGTAGGGACAAAATAGATGAAATAAATCATAAAGATTTGAAATATTTGCCATGGGAATAAAAATGTGAGCTCTCTACAAGTCAATAACAGCTAGACAACGTTGTTAGAGTTAGGCTGAGGTTAGAAACAGGTTTATAAGAATAAATCCATTTCTCCAGTTGTTTGGGTGGTGACATTTTCCAGAAGGAATAAAAGTGAAGACAGCAGCAGATCGGATTGGTTGGATATGCAAGACTGGCAGGGCATCTGGGGCCCAACCAGGTCAGGGTTGGCATGGAAAGACGGCTGTCTGGCTGACCCAGTGACCTGCGGTTAGTAGAGAACAAAACTAAAGAAAAGCTAGAGCAAAGTTGAAAAGAAATAAAAACCAAAAGGATAAAAGAAAAAATTTAGATGAAAGATAGAGGGCAAAAATGAGAGATTTCATTTAATAATATTAAGAGCCAGGGAGATATTTTGAATAAAATGAGAATTTATTTTTAACATGATACATATGGCAGCAACTAGTGAGCTCTTTATCACAATGGCTTATTTTTTTTTCTTCTGGGTATCATAAATCACAATTCCCACTTAGGCAATAATATTGCATGGGAAGAACTGATATAAGCCATATCCGTGAATGACCTATAAAAACTTCCCTAATATTATTTGCATCTTTTTCCTTTCGTGGTCACAGTGGAAAGCATGTGTTGATGACTCAGAGCCACAAATGAAAGGAGCGTCACAGCCTCTTGCAGGTCAGAAACACCTCTTTGTTAATGTAGCTTTAATTAACATAGAAAGGAATACAATAGTTGAGATATTTCAAGTGGGTTATTCTCTGCAAAAATTATGAGAATACTTTTCAATTCAATTTTTTATAAATTAGGTACTAAATAAGGTAATTTCACACACACTCTAGTAATACTACAACTATACACAACTCATCTGGAAATTGCCATATGATGTTTTCATATCAGATCTTTTGGGGTTCAAAAGAGGGTAATTAATGATGACTATGAATTGTTTAAATATAATGCCATATTTATTGACAAATATTCAAAAAGGTTTTATTTATTTTTTTGTCTATTAACTTTATTTTTTAATCTAATTTATTGGGGTGACATTTGTTAATACAATTATATAGCTTTCAGGTATACAATTCTATAATACATTATTTGTATATTGTATTGTGTGTTTACCACCCCAGCAAGTCTCTTTCCATCACCATTTATCCCCCTTTTACTCTCTCCTACCTCCACCCACCCCTCTTCCCTCTTGTAATCACTACACTGTTGTCTGTACCTATGAATAGTATCAAATAATTTTACTCATAGGTGGAATCTCTTGGACAAAGGAAACTAACAAACAAAATAGAGACAGACTCATGAGAACAGACTAACAGCTGTCAGAGGGAAGGGATGTTGTGGGGCTAGATGAGAAAGTTGTCTGGCCTGTGCTGGCACAGTGGATAAAAGCGTAGACCTGGAATGCTGAGGTTGCCGTTTCCAAACCCTGGGTTTGCCTGGTCGGGACACATATGGGAGTTGATACTTCTATTTTAAAGTGCCAAAAGCTACAGAATTAATATTAATATTTTAGGAAATTTAAAGGACATTTTATTAATTTGGGCTAGGCGTGCAGAAAGATTTTGTAAGTGTGATTTCTATGCTTGTGTGATTAGTATCAAAATTAAGATGGCCAATGGCATTGTGTTGTAAATGCAGAAGAGGAAGGAGACTTGAATTCCCTGACCTTCCCCCATACTTATGGGAGGAGGGGTGAATAGCTATCCAGGTGCAGGGAAAGGGAAGATTAAACAGGCCCTTTCCTCTCCCTTCTTTCTTTCTTTAATGGGCCATTCACAAACAGTTATCTTCTGAAAACCATGTAAGCTCCCCCTCCCATCCTGAAAATGTGTGATTAATGTATATACCTCTAGACCAGTGTTCCCCAACCCTCGGGCCTGGACTGTACCGTTCTGTGGGCCATTTGGTACAGGTCCACAGGGAAAGAATAAATAACTTACATTATTTCCGTTTTATTTATATTTGTCTGAACGATGTTTTATTTTTTAAAAATAATCAGATTCCCTCTGTTACATCTGTCTAAGACTCACTCTTGACACTCGTCTTGGTCACGTGATACATTTATCCGTCCCACCTTAAAGGCCAGTCCGTGAAAATATTTTCTGATATTAAACTGGTCCGTGGCCCAAAAAAGGTTGAAGACCACTACTCTAGACAAAGGGATGGCAAATGAACACTAAAAGGTTTGGGAATGTCTTTTAATATGAAAAACATTTTTCGCTATTGTGTTACTTTAAAAGTTTTAATATAGAATGTAAAGCCAGTAGCCGGGGCCAGGGCCACTATTACAGCAGCCTCCTGGCCCATGCAGGTTCGCATTGGATTTGGATAGTCGGTAAAGAAACAATGGAGCCACAAACTGGTGGGCCATAGTCTTTAATTCTAGCTTGCACCCGGCGGGCAAGTAAAAACACACACTGGGCTCCAAAACCCACTCACATTCAGTGCTCACAAAGCCACTGACTTATCAGAGTTTCCTAGAATCAAAGGTTTCTAGCTCACCAGCCTTATTCTCCTCAGTTCCCCATCTCCTTCCTTATCCCAGATACAAACTCTGCACAAACTGGCATCTCACTCAGCACTCCGCCATCTTGGCTGCTTCTCCTGGCCACATGGCCTCTTTCTGCTCTCTGCTCTGCTCCCTCTGCTCTCTCATGCTAATCATCCCAGGAACCAAGAGCGCAAGCTTTCGCTCCGTCCCCATTTTATAGTGTAGAAATCCAAACCTTTAATCCAATATACAAAATAGGGAAGTCTCTAATACAAAGTCACTTATCTGGGGCATGATGGGATTGTACCACCCCACATCAAAAAGGGTGGGAAAGACTTAATCCCAAAACCAAGCCCCAGGCTACAACGATCCCCAACACACATTAATATCACCTGGGCGACGGCCTCACGTGGGCAGCGCCATCTTAACAAAGTGAGCATAATACATTTTATCTGCCCAACAAAGAGCTATTGCCTTTGAGAAGTGTAAAGCCAGGAGCCGCCATCAGGGCCATTCACATGCAGGTTCACATTGGATTCGGACAGTCGGTAAAGAAACAATGGAGCCACAAACTGGTGGGCCATAGTCTTTAATTCTAGCTTGCACTCGACGGGCAAGCAAAAATACACACTGGGCTCCAAAACCCCTCACATTCAGTGTTCACAAAGCTACTGACTTATCCAAGTTTCCTAGAATCAAAGGTTTCTAGCTCACCAGACTTCTTCACCTCTCTTCCCCATCTCCATCCTTCTCCAACGTCAAACTGCACAAACTGACCTCTCACTCAATACTCTGCCATCTTGGCTGCTTCTCCTGGCTACATGGCCTCTTTCTGCTCTCTGCTCTGCTCCCTCTGCTCTCTCATGTTAATCATCCCAGGAATCAAGAGCGCAAGCTCCCGCTCCGTCCCCATTTTATAGTGTAGAAATCCAAACCCTTAATCCAATATACAAAATAGGGAAGTCTCTAATACAGTCACCCTCTGAGGCATGATAGGATTGTACCAACCCACATCAAAAATGGGTGGGAAAGTCTTAATCCCAAAACCAAGCCCCAGGCTACAAGGATTCTGCCTGCCTTTAGCCCACCCCAACACACATTAATATCACCTGGGCGACGGCCTCACGTGGGCACCGCCATCCTCAACAAAGTGAGCATAATACATTTTATCTGCCCAACAATCCACCCCTATGCTCACTTTACTACCCACAATTTACATCACCAGCATTCCTGTGCAAGGAAATTAGAACATTACACAGATTACAACAGCAAAAATCATAGTTTACATTTCACCAGTCTCTGAGCACTTTGCCCAAAGCGCAAAATGTCCTCAGCCTTCCTTCTAGCCACAGGAAAAGCTTCCCGGGGCAGGGGAGTGCTTTCAGCAAAGCCACCCCTATCCCCATCAGGGTATTTCACATTGTCCAAAATCCGTAATCCGTAAGTCCATCCAACAAAGGAGCCAATGCCCACTCCGGTCGTAGTCCAGGAAATCAGTCCAAGCACATGGGGCGTCAGCCACCCCCCTCATTCCTGCCATCCTGGCAGGTCTTACACTGTCCCAAAGAGGGGCACGTGGCAATGGCAGTCAGCATTTTCATCTCTGCTCCGGAAAGCATGTCCAGCCCTATGTCCCCAAATCGTAGACCTACCAGGGCCGTAGTAGATGCTGCTTCCAGCTGGGCTTTCACCTTCCAGAGACTGCGGATTGCAACTCCAGCCCGATTCTCCTCATCTTCCAAAGAGGAACTGAAAACACCAGCTCCGGCTGCTGGGCTCAAGCCCCGGGCCTCTTCCGCCTTCTGCTCCGCAGACCTTGCAGCTCCGGACTCGACTTCAGCCTCAGCCTCAGCCCCGGCTTCCTGCTGTTGCTGGCTCTCCACAACGTCCAGGGCAATCTGCAACTCACGAACCTGTGAATCCTTCTCCAGTAGCTGCTCCATTTCCAGATGAATCTCGCAAACCTGGTCGGCCTCCTCCTCCAGCGCTTCCTCCAGCTCCAGGGTCAGTATCTGTTTCTCCCACATTTGTTTCAGCTCCTTCCACTGCTCGATTTGCAGGTCCCAGGCAGCCTCTTCCACAGAGCTCTTGGTTTCCTCACGCATGGCCGTAAAAGTCAGCCAGCCTACGATCCCCAAAAGGACAGCCATGAGGAACCCTAACACTAGCCAGTCCTCTACTCCACCGCTCAAAGGCTCCTTGCCGATCTGTATCGAATCCTGCCACAGACTACACCAAATGTAAAGCCAGTGGCCATGGCCAGGGCCACCATCGCAGCAGCCTCCTGGCCCATGCAGGTTCGCATTGGATTCGGATAGTCGGTAAAGAAACAATGGAGCCACAAACTGGTGGGCCATAGTCTTTAATTCTAGCTTGCACCCGGCGGGCAAGTAAAAACACACACTGGGCTCCAAAACCCACTCACATTCAGTGCTCACAAAGCCACTGACTTATCAGAGTTTCCTAGAATCAAAGGTTTCTAGCTCACCAGCCTTATTCTCCTCAGTTCCCCATCTCCTTCCTTATCCCAGATACAAACTCTGCACAAACTGGCATCTCACTCCGCACTCTGCCATCTTGGCTGCTTCTCCTGGCCTACTCCACGTGGCCTCTTTCTGCTCTCTGCTCTGCTCCCTCTGCTCTCTCATGCTAATCATCCCAGGAACCAAGAGCGCAAGCTTTCGCTCCATCCCCATTTTATAGTGTAGAAATCCAAACCCTTAATCCAATATACAAAATAGGGAAGTCTCTAATACAGTCACCCTCTGAGGCATGATAGGATTGTACCAACCCACATCAAAAATGGGTGGGAAAGGCTTAATCCCAAAACCAAGCCCCAGGCTACAAGGATTCTGCCTGCCTTTAGCCCACCCCAACACACATTAATATCACCTGGGCAACGGCCTCACGTGGGCACCGCCATCCTCAACAAAGTGAGTATAATACATTTTATCTGCCCAACAATAAGCCATTTCCTTTCTTTGAATCTCAATTTTTCTTCTCCAAATTGTCCCCCCAAAATATCCCCTTCATATACTTGTTGTAAGAATTAAAAATCATAAATATAGGCAGTGTGTGTAATCTGACAACGTAAGAAACTTCCAAATCTATAAGAATTTTTTATGAGTTTATTTGAGCCAAACTGTTAATAATCGCCAGTGTTGGGCAAATGAGTTTGTAAAATTTGTATATTTTAGATTGCTCACTTTTATTGTTAAAAAATGGAACTGGGCAGCCATGTGTGTGCTTGCCCTCGGAGCAGGGTAGTTAATTGCAAATTGCAGATTGCATTTCTGTTTGGGAGAGGTGTATGGCCAGTAGTCTCGACCATTGCAGCCATTCACATGCAGGTTCAGGTTCCCATTGGATTCAGGAAGATGGTAAAGAAATAGAGGAGCCAAAAATGATGGGCCACTCCTTTTTTAAATCTCACTCTGGCTGACGAGGAAACACACAGGGCTACCAAAGCCACTGACTCATTCAACATTTCCACAACCAAGAGAATCTTTTCCAGTTCCTCCTAGAATCAAAGGTCCCACCAGTCCTAGTGGAGCTCCTAAAGCCCCTCACTTCTGGTTTCCCATCTTTACACCTTCTCTCTCTCTGCACAAACTTGATTCTTCTTCAGCACTCTGCATTCTCTCTGCTCTCTCTCTGCCAACATGGCTTCTTATTCCTTCTTCTTTTCTTTTCAAAACTTTCTGGTGTGAAAACCTCTTGTCCAGCAAACATTAGCAATACAATGGCCCTTCCTAAGCACGATTGTAATTTGCAACTTCACAGACCACATATACCTGGTACTGCCCAGCACTATTTTGTAACAATAAAAGTTAGCAAACTCATTGCAGTTTTGATTTGCATTTCTCTAATAACTAACGAATGTGAGCATCTTTTCATATATCTGTTGGCCACCTCACACCTGTTAGATTAGCTATTATTAACAAGACAGGTAATAGCAAATGTTGGAGAGGCTGTGGAGAAAAAGGAACCCACATACACCGTTGGTGGGAATGTAAAGTAGTACAACCATTATGGAAGAAAGTATGGTGGTTCCTCAAAAAACTGAAAATAGAATTACCTTATGACCCAGCAATCCCTCTACTGGGTATATACTCCAAAAACTCAGAAACATTGATACGTAAAGACACATGCAGCCCCATGTTCATTGCAGCATTGTTTACAGTGGCCAGGACATGGAAACAACCAAAAAGCCCATCAATAGATGACTGGATAAAGAAGATGTGGCACATATACACTATGGAATACTACTCAGCCATAAGAAATTGTTAAACCAAATTCGGAGGGACCCGAAATATGGAAGACAGGAGCAAGGTCCATCGTTTACACATTAAAGTTTTATTGTCTAGCTTGGCCAAGCGGCGGGAACTCCGACAGAAATCTGACGGAGAGTGCGCCAGCCCTTTGTTCTACTTAGTTTTTATAGTTTTGTAAGTGGGAAGTACAGAAGCAAAAATTGCAATTAGGTGCCCCTTACCGCTATTGGTTATAGTCATATGTCCTTTAACATGATAGGACCACGTTCAATTTGCAAACCATACATCATTTTGGAGAAAACAAAATTTACAAGTCAACACAATGGTAGAAAGATATCTCTTTACATATTAAAAGGCCTTCCTATATTTTCTAGTGTTCATCCGCCATCTCTCTGTCCAGAGTCAGACGTATTAACCACATGCATTTACATAAGAGAGGTAGTTTCCGTGGGGACAAATGCCCTCAAATGGCTCATAGTTATAAGAAAAGGTTTATTTTGGCTTTTCCCTTCCTGCACCTGGCTAGCCATTCACTCCTTTCCCCACAGGTGTGGTGGAATGTCAGGGAATCTATGCTTTCCTTCCCTTATCATTTACAATACAATGGCAAGAGCCATCCTGGTTATGCTAATCACACAGTACAGAGACTATTCTCACAATTTCTCTGCACACCTTAACCCAAATTAATAAAATGTTCTCCAAGCCTCCTAAAATATTAATATTAATTCTGTAGCCTTTTGGTACTTTACAACATCTGCAGGTGAAATGGCTCAGTGGCTCCTCAAAATGATGACATCGGATCATTTACAGCAAAATGGTGGGATCTTGATAACATTATACGAAGTGAAATAAGTAAATCAGAAAAAACCAGGAACTGCATTATTCCATACGTAGGTGGGACATAAAAGTGAAACTAAGAGACATTGATAAGAGTGTGGTGGTTACGGGGGGAGGGGGGAGAGGGAGAGGGAAAGGGGGAGGGGGAGGGGCACAAAGAAAACTAGATAGAAGGTGACAGAGGATAATCTGACTTTGGGTGATGGGTATGCAACATAAGTGAACGACAAGATAACTTGGAGTTGTTATCTTTGAATATATGTATCCTGATTTATTGATGTCACCCCATTAAAAATAAAATTAGCAACTCAAAAAATACAGATTTTACAAACTCATTTGCCCAACAAGTGGTCATTGTTTTGCTAATGTTTGCTAATGGAAGGGTCTTTGTGAGCCCAGGAAGTTTCGTAGGGAGAGTAGAGAGAATGCAGAGTGCTGAAGAAGAAGCCAGTTTGGCAGAGAGAGGTGTGCAGATGGGGAACCAGAGCTGAGAGGCTTTGGGAGCTCCACTGAGACTGGTGAGGCTTCTGATTCTAGTGTTAAACCTAATCCGGAGAGACCCGAAACATTGAAGACACGAACAAGGTCCGTCTATTACACACCAAAGCTTTATTGTCTAGCTTGGCCAAGCGGCGGCAACAGAGGTCTGAGGGAGAGCGCGCTGGCCCTTTGTTCTACTTAGTTTTTATAGTTTTGTAGGTGGGAAGTACAGAAGCAAAAATTGTAATTAGGAGCCCCTTACCACTATTGGTTATAGTCATATGTTCTTTAACATGATAGGACCATGTTCAATTTGCAAGCCATACATTATTTTGGAGAAAACAAAATTTACAAGTCAACACAATGGTAGAAAGATGTCTTTTTACATATTAAAAGGCATTCCTATATTATCTAGTGTTTATCTGCTATCTCTCTGTCCAGAGTCACACGTGTTAACCACAGGCATTTACATAGGAGAGGTAGTTTCTGTGGGGACAAATGCCCACAAATGGTTCATTGCTATAAGAAAAGGTTTATTTTGGCTTTTCTCTTCCTGTACCTGGCTAGCCATTCACCCCTTTCCCCACAGGTGTGGTGGAATGTCAGGGAATCCATGTTTTCCTCCCCTTTGCATTTATAATACATTGCCAAGGGCCATCCTGGTTATGCCAATCACACAGTACAGAGACTATTTCTCAAAATTTCTCTGCACATGTTAACCCCAATTAATAAAATGTTCTTCAAGCCTCCCAAAATCTTAATATTAATTCTGTAGCTTTTAGTACTTTACAACACCTGCGGGTGAGGTGGCGCAGTGGCTCCTCACTAGGTGGAACCAGAGAAGATTCTTCTGATTGTGGAATCAGAGAATGCATCAGGGCTTTGGGAGCCCTGAATGAAAGGGAAATGTTTTCTCTGCCTGTTTACTCGTCAGCAGGTATAAAACTTTAATAAAGGAATGGCCCACCATTTTTGGCTCTACTATTTCTATACCATTTGCCCAAATTCAACAGGAACCTGCATGACCATGACGGTGGCAGCCCCTGGCCTTACAGCAAGGAAGCAAAGTCTCAGTGTATTGAGAAAAGGCCCTGGAAAACGGCAGTTTTGCCATTTATTTTATAAATTACATTCAAAGGGAAAGACTTCAAGGGGGTTACATGAACTTGACTGGTGACAGATTAGGAAGGCAGGAGAAAACAAAGTGAGAAAATCTCTGGAACTGGATAAAAGGTAAAAATGTATATACTGTACTAAAATTTTTTACATAGGCAGGAATAAGATAGTTAACAATTTCAAAGAAGTGCTTTCATGTACATCATAGACCCCAAAAGACAACAAGCAGGCTCAATTAACCTAACATTGACCTCTGTTAGAGAAAAATACCTCCCTAGAACACGACTACCTACCATGAAATGCTTTTAGTTAGAACGTTTTCATTTTAGATCGTCTGGTGCGGTTACTTTAGGTCTCGGAGCTTACTGGCCACCGTGCAGGGCTCACGTGAGCTGGCCAGGTTTAGTCTTTCTTTATTGGTTTTGGCCCACAAACACAAGAGAAATACTAAAAGAAAGCAACTTGCTTAGCCAACCCACAGATATTTGAGTACCCTACTACAATTGTTCCTTGGTATCCATGGGGACTGGTTCCAGGATCCCTCACTGTTAGCAAAACCCTCGGAAGCTCAGCTCTCTTATAAAATGGCATAAAAAAAGCATACAGTCTGCCCTCTGCATCCACATATTCCCAACCACAGTTTGAAAATACCATTTTAGATCCATGGTTGGCTAACTCCATAGATCTGAATCCATGACAACAGAGAGCTGACTGTTTATCTGAGATCAGCTTCTTTAAACCTGCAACAAAGTATTGGGGAAACAATGATGATACAGGCATCTTCTGGACCATGTCTGAAACTTTTCTGTAAACCTAAAAATATTCCAAAATTAAAAGTGTATTAAAAATAAAAAGCATGAAGTCTTCTTAGTCGTCCTTCCCGATATGGCGCAGTCAGTTAACTTCATCAAGCTGAATCTACCACAGCTGGAAATGCTCAAGAACCAGCTAGACCAGGAAATGGAGTTCTTGTCCATGTCCATTGCCCAGCTCAAGGTGGTTCAAACCAAGTACGTGGAAGCCAAGGACTGTCTGAATGTGCTGAACTGGAGCAATGAGGGGAAAGAATTACTTGTCCAACTGGTGAGTGCTATGTATGTACCTGGGAAGCTACATGATGTGGAACAAATGCTCATCAATGTCGGAACTGGCTACTATATAGAGAAGACAGCTGAAGATGCCAGGGACTTCTTCAAGAGGAAAATAGACTCCTCACCAAGCAGATGGAGAAAATCTAGCAAGTCCTGCAGAAGAAGCATGCCATGAAACAGGCTGTCATGGAGACAAAGAGCCAGAAGACTCAGCAACTCACAGCCTTGGGGGCAACTCAGGCTATCAAGGCCTGAGAACTTGTTCCAGAAATAGTGCAGAGGGTCCCAACTTTAGGGGCCTGGGACTTTGTGGTGAAGAGAAGGGTTTTGTGTTTAATGTTAATAAATGTTCCAGCTGGGCAAAAAAGAAAAAAAAAAGAATAAACAAATAAATAGCATTAATATGGTATATGCATATGTTTAATAAGCATAATATTATATTTATCTTCATAAACTTTACCAAAATAATTTTGTGCTACATATAAAACATGAAGCTGAAATTTATGTAAGACATGACCATAGGTGTTTCAAATAATGCCTCATGGCCAATAGATTTTAAGAGAAGCCCAGACAAGTTAGAAACAACTTGCTTTGGCAAGAGGGGAGGATCTCTTAAATTTACCATAGACCTATAATCTTCTTACCTGATACTTTCTGACCAGATGTGTTTTGAAACTCAGATGTTTTTCTATTTTAGAAAAGAATTACAAGACATTCTACCAGAGATCTGGGGCAGAACCTTCTAATTGACCATATTAGTGTTTCTGCAGTGAAATTATACATATCAGGTAACTGAGTTAAAGAACAGAAACACCTCACATTAGGTCAGGTCTAGTTTTTGCCACCCTATAGCATTTATTTCAGTTTTCAGAACCTAGGTTTCTCAGCTAACAAATATGGATATGTGTACTGAGAAAATCCCTAAGTTATCACCAATTAACATTTATTTCTTTTCTTCCCCAGTTTTCTGTATACAAGTCTTTAGCTTGGCAATGGCTTTTACTTCAGGAATGGCAAATAAATGTACTCTACTGATAATTTTTTTAATAAAAAAAGTGAAACACAAAAGCAAAATATGAACAAAGTGAAACACAAAAGAAAAAGTTGTATCACCTTTTGCCATTCTGGCAATTCTGTGTCTTTTGAGTTTGAGGGATGAATTACCCATCACCCTCCTTGCTTCTCCTTCCTAGATGTGTCACTGACTTAGTCAAACTTTTCTTGATATAATGAAGAGGAAAAACAAACAAAGAAGCCAGGCCACTATGTTTTTCAAAACTAAGACTTTCATCAGAGACCATTTTATTTTCTTAGTTATTAAAAAATCAATACTTCCTCATTCACAATTTTTTTAACTTGGTTAAAAAATAGAGAGCTACATGAATATTTCAATTTGAAATATTTAAAAATATTTTATCTTCATCATAAATAAAATTAATTTAGTAATAGCTTTATTGAAACCAGGCATTCTTTCTAAACTAAGAATTCCAGATGTTTTTAGTCGCTGCCTGTGACATTTCCACAATCAGAATAAATTACGTTTCCAGAGTAATGTAATAGATAGAAGTGCTGAATAAATCTCGTGCAGTTGAGATGACAAAATTAACATGCTGATGACATTTTAATGTTTCAATATAATCAAGGGGGCATGGATCATGCCTCCACCAGTTCTAATATAATTCTATTCTTTAATCTTTTTCTAAGACAAAATAAAATATAGATAGATTGCAGAAAGTGTATAAGCACAGTATGCTTCGGTCTTCAGGCAAGCTATTTAGGATGCATCTGAAATGCTATTTAGGCTCAGTTTTGCCAGTAGTTATTTTACCAAAGCAATTGTGTTATATATAAAAATCCTGGATTAAAGACAGATACGTTGTTTTCTTTCTGAAGATTGCTACTGATGCATCTGCTTCAACTACTATTTTATACTTAGACAAAAAGTTTGCTGATTTAAACAGGAAAATAGTATTTTTTATTGGATCCAATAAATGGCTGCTACTTACCTAGTCTCACAAAAATATATAAACAAATAAAGAGAAAAACTTCTTGGACTCAAATGAGAAAAAAAAGATAAATAGCTCATAACCATTAAAGTATGAAGAACACTTTATTATTTCTTTTTCTAACAATAAAATACAAACTGAGCCCTGGCCGGTTGGCTCAGTGGTAGAGCGTCGGCCTAGCGTGCGGAGGACCCGGGTTCGATTCCCGGCCAGGGCACATAGGAGAAGCGCCCATTTGCTTCTCCACCCCTCCGCCGCGCTTTCCTCTCTGTCTCTCTCTTCCCCTCCCGCAGCCAAGGCTCCATTGGAGCAAAGATGGCCCGGGCGCTGGGCATGGCTCTGTGGCCTCTGCCTCAGGCGCTGGAGTGGCTCTGGTCGCAATATGGCGACGCCCAGGATGGGCAGAGCGTCGCCCCCTGGGGGGCAGAGCACCGCCCCTGGTGGGCGTGCCAGGTGGATCCCCGGTCGGGCGCATGCGGGAGTCTGTCTGACTGTCTCTCCCTGTTTCCAGCTTCAGAAAAATGAAAAAAGAAAAAAAAAAAAAAAAAAAAAAAAATACAAACTGATATCTTAAAGCCATCTTTATTGCTGGAAAAAAAATAGCCTGACTATGCACATAGGGTGAAGATCTGTATTGAATGTTGACCAAGTTTTGGACTCCTTGTTCAGTGACACTGGAAAGGAGAATAAAGGACAAGGAGATGAAATGGAAGTAACCTTGTCCTCACTTATATGGAAAGGGTACTGCTGACAGGCTAATTGGAAATGATAAACAGTGATGACCTTGCCAGGAGTCAGGTATAGATAAAAGTAGATGTCATGAGTTGTTTCTAGAGCACGCAAGGTGTTCACCATAGAACAATGGCAGGATAGATATTTATGGTTCAACAGTAATTTTAAATCTTGTATTTGATTATAAACCTCTTTTATTCAATAAAAATCTCATTCAGAGAGATGTAATATATTAAACTGATAAGAGAAGGACCCCCTGAGTGAAGCAGGGGCCTCATGGTCGGCCCTGATGTGGCTTCCTCGAGGACAATATCAAGTTTGCTGCTGAGGATTTACCAAAACATGGAACAGAAAAAATATTTTTTCAAGATCTTTTTCTAATATATTTTTCTAGTTTGGTCACTGCCAACAAATTGGTCTTTCTAAAATACACACAATCTTATAATACTTCCCACGTTTCCAACCTGGGTGGACCCCACTCCCAGAGGACAACGGGCAAGGCCACTCTTGCCAGACCTCTGCCTCCCTCTTCACTTTCTATATGTTCTCTGTGACAGAGTGGATGATTTCAGCTGCAACTAAAAGAGACTTAATTTGGACTGACTTCAATAATTATTCAATAATTAATTATTCCTATCCCTGAGTAAGGCAACTCTAAGCAGAACAAGTAGAATGGCTTGAGAATGTCATCAAAGTACTTAATTCTTTCATCTCTCTGGTCCCCTGTCTGATGGCTATTTTTCTAGTGATCTTAACATGGCTGACAAAAACAACTAGGACTTCTCTTTTTTTACTTCTGCCAAGAGGGAGAGAGAAAGAAGAAGAAGAAGAGCAGGAAAAGGTGTGAGAGGAGTGGGAGTGAGGAGGGAGGCCGGCGGGAAGATAAGAGAGGAGATGAGAAAAGAGGAGAGGAGAAGAGAGGGAGAAAGCTAATCTCATTTTGGGAAATAAATCTTACCAGTCTCATTTGCTCAATCTTGAAACAATTAATATTTGGCAAAAGAAGACCAATAATCAATTGGCTGAAGAAGCAGAAAGGGATATTCTTTGAGAGTATCCATTATTCTATCCCAAATAAAGTCTTTCCCACAATTCCACATCTGTAATCTAATAGAATAATCCACATTCAACTGCCAAAATAAGTATTCAGAGAGGTTGAGAACAACTTCAGTAGTAGCTCTGGAAGCAAAGACTGGATTAATATGGCTATTTTGTTTCGGTCTCAGACAGGAAGCTTTAGAAGAGGATATCAAGCAGCAATCAAGAGAATGTTTCAATGACACACCCAAGTAATTCAAATATGCAATTGTGTTCATTTCTCTCTCTCTCTCTCTCATTAGATACCTTGAAAGACAGATTGGCCTTACATTTTGACCATTAAGTAAAGGGCAGAGGAATATCCAGAATGTAGATTTTTTTTTACACCAAAAACACATTGCCTATTCCAGGCATCTATAAAAGCACTCCAAGCTGTCAGCTGCATTAGCAGACTGATGTCTCTAAAGACCTCCCATACGCTAAAGATCTAAGGTCTCTTGGTGGTGGTTTGGTTGAGATATGTCTCCCTTCCAATCTTGCTTATTGAATTTGAAAACCTCCATAGCTTTTTCTGTCATGGAAGTTGTACAGAGAATTGCTATAGGAATGAGTTAATAGGAAAGATTAATAAAAGGTTTAATATAAAGTTAAGATAAATGTAAACTAACTTTTCCAGTTCAATACATTGACAATGACTAGATATATTTTCCCTGAAAAATTTGGGGTGGAGAGGTCTTTTTATAAGATATCTGACCTTAAAGTATTTCTAACTTCAGTGTAACACTGTTGCAGTCACCTAATACTTTACTTTCTCAAAGAGAAAAGAAGTAACTCAAAGTTTTTTTACTTTGTTTACGCAATAATGGTACAACTGTTATCTTCCTTATATTAAAAAATGAATTACTAGTGTATTTCTGCTAGTGGGGTCAACTCAAGTTGAATTTGTGAAGGGATAAAATTTCTTATGGTTGCTGTCATTATTTCCAGCACCTTCAAATATAGTACCAAATTATTAAAGAGCCACATTGCAGAAAACCATATAGATCTCCGAACTTCTTCAGGTTTCCAAGTCCCATAAAATCAATTCTGTAAGTGTGCATGTTCTTTCTGATAAGTGACAACAGGTTTAGGGCTACAACTTAATTATAAATACTTCACTGGAATTTTCTAATTATTTTGATGAAAATGGAGTCGGTAGAACAAAAATACTGGAAAATTCATAGAATAAGATAGAGACCCTTAAAATAGAAGAAGCACTACAATATTAAAAATCTAAGCATTAGTGACCTCAAAATAAGTGTGTTAGCTAGGCCCTGGCCAGGTGGCTCAGTGGCTAAAACATCATCCAGGCCTACTGAGGTCATAGGTTCGACCTCCAGTCGGGGCTTGTATAAGAAGCAATCAATGAATATATAGCTAGATGAAACAACTAATAAGAACAGTGAGTTTATGCTTCTCTCTACCTCTTTCTCTTGTTTTCTCATTCTCTGTCTCTATTTCAAATCAATGGAAAAAAAGAGTATAATGTAGGCAAACTGAATTTGAGTAAGGAGAATATTTTCCCCCTCAAAATGCTTTCAAGTAAGCATCTATTTCTCTCACCTTCTTTAAAAATTCCTGAGTCAATCACAATTAGCTTCTTTAAATTTTTTTAATTTTTTAAGACTTTATTTATTGATTTTAGAGAGGAGACACACACACACACATACAGAGAGGGAGAGAGAGAGAGAGAGAGAGAAGGAAGGAGCAGGAAGCATCAAGTCCTATATGTGCCTTGACCAGTCAAGCCCAGGGTTTTGAACCGGCAACCTTAGCATTCCAGGTCGACGCTTTATCCACTGTGCCACCACAGGTCAGGCCTTCTTTAAATCTTTATAAATATGTTAATATATAGTCTTGCCAAAAATTATATGATGGTAAAGGCTTTCAAAAATACAACAAAAGTACAATCATCAAGGACGTCACCAATACAGAATGCCGTGTTAATGTGAGCGATCCAAAAATCATAAAAGATGCTCTGTTTACATAAAGAAAGCATGTTTTTCTATATGTACATACACATATACATATGGAAAGATATGGTTTCTTTTGCATTGATGTGTCACCTGGTTGATAATATTCTTACCTTATATCTTTAAAATCACAAACAAAAATTTTACAGCCATGAATTCGGCATTGCATAAGCTAACACACTTGAAGAGGCATTCTTTTCTTCATTATTTTGACCTTTTCTAGATAGAATATACTTTTGTAAAAAAGAGGAAATATACTTAAGGTTACTCATCCTGGCTCTTTATTAAAAAGCATTTGCTAAGTTGCAAAGAATTTCTTTTCAGAAACATTGCCTTTAAATATTCATATCAATGTTAAATATGTGTATTTGTTGGGTTACATAAAGAGTACAGATTGGTGAAAATCCAGATGGATACCCAGTATCTTTCTTCTGTGTAGAAAAGTCTGAAAGAAGACAAAGACATTCTGCTCTGGAAACAACCCTCCCATGATTTCCTTATCCTGCATACCACTTCAAGCATATTTGGATAGCTTAGGACCACTCATGCAGATCAATTCCCTGGTTATGGCTAACTTGAATACCCAATTAATAGACTATGCACAGAGCAACCAACAATATGGTTATCTGATTTTTGTTCACCCCTCTTTTTTCTAAGATTTTTGCTTGCATTCCTGTGCATAGGAAACAGATGCAGAGGTTATTCCATGTATATTCAGGCTTGTTGAAGAGAAAGGAGAAAGGAGAAAAGAGGAAGGAGAAAGCCAAAGCAAAAAGGAAGGAATAGAGAGGAGTAATGGAATGAATAAATTATGGCTAGAAAGACAATGATAAAATATAGCCATGAGGAAGATAAGAAAATGAAGAGAGAAAAGTGTGGAAAAATGAAATATAGCTATTGAATCAGAAGTTCAATTTAATGTATTTCAATGAATAGTCCTCCAATGTCTTCTAGCTTCAGATTAGCCAAAATCACAATAATTTAACTATGGGAATGAGGTAAGAAAGAGACTTATAAAACTTTCCATAATTTGACCATAATATCACAAAGGCATCATCTAAGAAAGTGACATTCTTATAATCAGATATAAAACAATTCAAATTGCCATTTTTAAATGCACTAGAGTTCTTTTCTTAAAAAATGATAGCTGCAATAGAAGTATACAAACTAATTAATATTACTTTAGCTTATTAAAGGGAAGATTTTATTCTAATTTTTTACAATAGATTTCAAATTATCACTAAAGTAATTGTTCCGGAGCTCTGTGATAAATAAATTCTTTTCTTCTTAAGTTAAAATTAATCAGTTAAAAATAAACAACTCAAGTTTAAACTACAAATGTGGACTTCAGTTTCTCAAAAATTTTTGACTATACTCTGAGACATGTGCCTATTACTATATAAATTTAAAAGTCAATATGCAATATATTTAATTTTGTCTAATAATCACTAAGACAATTAAAAAAATTACAACTTGCCACATTATGATAAGTATGTGAGTCAAGTTCAGAATCCTCTTAGCTTCCACCCACCCTCATCAGCTTCCAGATGCATATTCCACTGCCAAAGTCGCTCCACGGCCTCTATTATGTGTTCCCTATAATTTAATATCTTTTGTACACTGGTTAGACACTGCTATTAACACAAAAATCTATACATAGTCTAGAGAAGAGACCACAGAATTCAGGATCAAGTTGCTAATACTACTAAGTACTGCTAATTACTATGAATACAAAAATCTTAATTCTGGATTCTAATCCATTGCCAGAATAAATTTATTCTCAGAGCAACGTTAGAGGATATGTTACTGAATAGTATTGCAGTCATGTGACCAGTCCTAAAATCCATAGGAGTCACATACTTCTGATTTACTTTTCAAAAATGTAAGTGTAAAATTCATTATAAATAGTCTACATACAGTCCATATATATTTATACATTATACATTTAAAATCACTTCTGAAAGAGAGATGACCTTGGTGGCTGCAGGATCTGTAACTTACAAATACTAAATCATTATAAATGACTTTTATTCTAGGATAGAGTGCACTCTGTTTTGTAACATTTATTGTTAATTTCATTCTTCACATCCCACTCATTAAGTATCATTTGTAGCATAAAATACTAGGTGTTTCAGGGAATATAAATTAAGCTGTATTTATCTTCAAATTCTACATAAAGTAATTGGGTAAACAGGATGCCTGCGAGTTATTTTGCTATAATATGTATTCATTCATCCAATAACATTTATTCAGTTATGACTATCTTTTATATTCTATTAGATGCTAACAGCTAATGACAAACACGGAGATAGGTAATGCTTACTAAATATTTCTGTGAACATGTGCTACATGAATTAATTTACCTAGTGTTCACAACTACCCTATTAGACAGGTACAATTTTATATTGCACATATTTGCATATCATAAAATGAGGTGCAAATACCTAAGCCTGAGTCCCCTAAGCAAGTAAGTAGTGGAGCAGGGATTCAAACTCAGGAAATTTCTTTCAAAATCTACTTCAGCAGCTACTAGTTATGGCCCCTCATATGCACATAAAAGGGTGGCTCTGCTTTAAATTTTAAAACCTATTTGGAATGCTCTATCTTCAGATATAAACAAATTTATACCTTTTGGAGATAGAAAGTGACATTTCAAGCAGCATAAACACAACTGAATTAGTGAATAATGTGGAGTTCAGAGAGCTATGGATTCCTTCAGAATCCACTGAAAAACTATTTCCAGGAGTAAACACTTGAATTTTGAAAGAAACATATAAATGTCTAATTCCAGAGAACAGAATTGCCCTTAATCCTTTGACTAGTATAAACATTCATGTACGCCCTCATTCAAAGTGTTAACAAAAAACTCACTACTCAAAGGGTTAAAAACCAAATCCAGGGAGAGCGTGGCCTGGAGCTACCCTGCATATCCATCAGAACCAACTGAGGCTCAACTTGGTAAAGCAAAATTTCTGGGCTTAACATGAATTCTGAAGTCCACCAAGTTAACTAAATCTACTATTCTTTACCTTTTTAGACTCCTGAGCTGTTGTTTTTACTGGCAAAGTTTGTTACAATCCAAGGACATGGGCACTAATCACTCATGAGATATAAATGTGTAAATCATGAAAGGTCAAAAGAGTAAAACACTAAACTTAGTGTCTTCATAAGCATTTAACTTTGATTTACTAATATAGTCATCACATGTTAATTGAACAGTACTATTAGGTATATACAAGATATGAGTTAATTATATGTCACTTAAAATAATTATATAGAGGATACACATTAATCGATTCACTGTTGCTTATATCAGGTATTATTAATTCATCCTGAGGTTAAGGCCAGTTGCAGTGACAACGGTTTATGGAAGTTGCCATTGCAGAAAATGAGTTATGATCTGAGATTACTTAATCTTCCTTTTCCCCAATAAGTCAAAGACTCAACTTTGTTCGTGAACCTCCCCATTTTTCTCCAGCCTATTATTGTTTTTATATTGGACTAAATCACTTTTACTTTATTTTATATCCAAGTGTTTCATGTAGTTCTAGAAATTTCTATCTACTATATGTAATACAGATAACTGTGTACTAGTTTTTAAGGATTAACTCATTTATTATTTGGTACAGGAAGATATACTAGATTTCTGGTATAGCCAGGAAGCAGCCAGCCTCTGGTTAAGCAATTAATCAATCAAATTTATTATGTCAGTGACACCTTTCTTATCCTAGGACTCAAACTGGAAATTTTTCCATTACTGATTGTTATAATTTGCAGCTATTAAAATATTACTGTAAAGTAATATTTGAGAAAAGCTGAACTATAAAATAGTATATATAATATTTTACTAAAGAGTTATATAAATATATAAATTTTACCATAAACTCTTACACAAAATATTAGCAATTATTACATTGAACCATATCAAAATTACAACTAAACTACAGAATAACCATCACTCAGAACTGCCTGAGCCCTGGCCGCATAGCTCAGTTGGTTGGAGAGTTGTCTCAAAACTCTAAGGTTGAAGTTTGATCCTTGGTCAAGGCACATACAAGAATCAACCAATGAATGCATAAGTAAGTGAAACAACAAACCAATATCTCTCTCTCTCTCTCTCTTTCATACTCTCCCTTTCTTTTACCCTATGGTATCAATACATGAATATACTGCCTGAAATCTGGCTGAATGGAAGACCTACAACTAGGGAATTAAAGAAGAAGCCACATTGAGACTCATAGGCAGAGTAGAGGCACAGAATAGGCTTGTCTCCAACCCACGTTTGGTGGATAAAAATTAGCAGAGATATCCTGACTGCAGAGATCCCCATTATGTGTGAGGGATCCCAGTTCCACACCAGATTTAGAGCCTAGTCTTCCAGTGCCAGGAAGAGAAGTCCCCATAATTTCTGGTTGTAAAAACCAGTGGGAATTTACGCTGAGAGAAACAGAGGTTGCTGGAGTCACAGGGAGTTCATCATAAGGGCTCTCCCATGAACTAACTTGAACTTACTTCCTCTGAGCTCCAGCATGTGGGCAGCAGCTTGAAAGGCACCAGAGACATATGGAGAGAAATTGAACTGTCTGGCATCAAAAAGAGCTTGGGGACCAGCTTTCTGACAGAAACAAGTGCTGGTAGATGTCATTGTTTCTTTTTTTTTGAGCTCTCCCACAACAGAGTCAATAGGTAGGCACTATATCTGAGACTCCATCAACTTGGCTCACCCTGTTTTTCCCACCCTGGTGATTCCCTGGGACCTTGCTCCATGGATCCTTTAGGCCCACCCAAGCTATTTCCAGAGACTTTTCCATACAAATGGTCTGTTTTGGCTCATGCTTCATGTTTTTCTAAAATCTTTCAAACAAGCAGGATATGGCCTCAGCACATACCTCTCAGTGGTCCCAGCACTAGCAGCAGCAGGTGTTGTTTCACAGCTTGGCCTCTCCTGGGCCCCTCCAAGCCCAGCACAAGTAGCAGCCATTTGAAGATTATTTTGAGATATATATATTTTCTAATGTTATTTAGTTTTTCAGAAATAGAAGAGAGAGAGAGAGAGAGAGAGAGAGAGAGAGAGAAGAGAGAAAGAGAGAGAGAGAGAGAGAGAGAAGGGGGAGGAGCAGAAAGCATCAACTCCCATATGTGCCTTGACCAGGCAAGCCTAGAGTTTCGACCAGTGACCACAGCATTCCCATGTCAACGCTTTATCCACTGTGCCACCACAGGTCAGGCCTGAAGTTTATTTTGTAGCATGTGCCAGGTGTTCTCTGGCAGAGGAAAGGCCATAGGTGATATTGGTCTATACCTCCTGGGAGGCACCAGAGCCAGTGTACCTTTTCGACAGCTTCAGAGCACATCGAAGTATCACCACCAAACCACCTCCACAAGTGACATACTTAAGTAGTAGACTCAACAGGCACCAGAGCCCCACAAAAGTAAGTCCTACTCTGTGGTGTGGGCTCTTCCACAGTGTTTGGAAATTGGTGGTTGTTGGTTACAGATAGTCCTTGCAGCTGATCAACCTTGGAATAAATCCCTCCCATTGACATGCCAAAAGCAATCAAAAGTCAACTACAATAGGAGGGTGTACACAGGCCACATGGGGGGACACACCTCAAAAGCCCATTTTGGGTGATAGAGAGGCTGTGCTTACATTAAGCCATTCTACCAATCCTAGGAAAGGTAACAGCTCCACCTAATACATAGCAATAAACACAAGGAGGCTGCCAAAATGAGAAGACAAAGAAACATGTCCCAAGTGAAAGAACAGAACAAAACTCCAGAAAAAGATCTAAACAACATGAAGACAAGCAATTCACTAGATGCAGAGTTAAAAAACACAGATTATAGCCTGACCAGGTGGTGGCACAGTGGATAGAGCATTGGATTAGCACAAAGAAGACCCAGGTTTGAAACCCCAAGGTCTTCAGATTGAGCGCCTGCTCATCTGGCTTGAGGACGAGACTGCTAGCTTGAGTGTGGGATCATAGACATGACCCTATGGTCACTGGCTTGAGCCCATAGGTTGCTGGCTTGAGCAAGGGGTCAGTTGCTCTGCTGTAGCCCCCAGGTCAAGGCACATATGAGAAAGTAGTGAATGAACAACTAAGGTGCTGCAACAAAGAACTGATGCTTCTTATCTCTCACTCTTCCTATCTGTCTGTCCTTATCTGTCCCTCACTGTTTCTGTCACAAAGAAACAACAAACAAACAAACAAACAAACAAAAAATACCGTACTGGTTATAAATTCAATGAACTTAGAACATCAATAGCGTAAAAATGGATCAGTCAGAATGAAAGATACACTAACTGAAATGAGGAATAAGTTACAGGGAATCAACAATAGAACAGATAAAGCTGAGATTCAAATCAGCAATTTGGAAGCTAAGTAAGCAAAAAACAGCCAATCAGAATAACAAAAAGAAAAAAAAAAGGATGATAGTGTGAGGAGTATCTGGGACAGCTTTAAATGTACCACTATTCATATCATATGTATTCTAATAGGAAAATATAGAGAAAAAAAATCTATTTTAAAAAATAGTGACTGAAAACTCTCCTAACCTGATGAGAAAATAGACAAACAAGTTCAGGAAAGTGCAGAGAATGAGAGTCCCAAACAAGATGAACGTAAATAGGCCCACACCAAGACACATAATTAAAATGTAACAGGTTAAACACAGAGACAATCTTAAAAGCAGCAAGAGGAAAGCAGTTACCTCCAAGGAAGCTGCCTTAAGACTGGCAGCTGATTTCTCAACAGAAACTTTTCAGGCCGGAAGGAATTGGCAAGAAATATTTAAAGTGATGAAAACCAAGGAACTACAACCAATACTGCTGTACCCATCAAAGGTATCATTTGCAATAGAAGGATGTATAGTTTCCCAGATAGCAAAAGCCTAAAGAAGTTCATCACCACCAACCCAGTATTATATGAAATGTTAGGGGTTTTCTTTATGAAGAAGAAGGAGAAAAATTAAAAATATGAACAATAAAAGGGCAATAAATACATATTTATCAATAATTGAATCTAAAAAACAAAATAAATGAACAAGCAAATCAAACAGACTCATAGATACAGAGAACATTTTAATGGCTGTCAGATGAGAAGGAGTTTGGGGGAAAAGGTGAAAAAGTGTAGGGATTAAGAAGTACAAATTGGTTGCTACAGAATAGTCATGGGATGTAAAATACAGTATAGGAAATAAAGTTGATAATATTGTTATATCTATGTATTGTGAGATGGGTGCAAGATTTATTGGGATGATTTCTTAGTAAGATATGTAACAGCTAATCACTGGGGTGTACATCTGAAACTGCAATAATGTATGTCAAGTGTAATAGAAAAATAAAAATTATTTAAAAATAGAAGAAAAACAATTATTATCTTTTTGTATCTAAATTACTAATGGCTTTTTATTTACCTTGGTCTTTACTAGTTTAAACAATTTTATATTGACTCAGAAATACATTTAGATTTCACTAAAATGTAATGCTCAAAACCTATTAACTAGTTCTCATTTATTTGTATTATTGACTATGCTGTATATGTATAATTATTCACATTTCACATGAGATCCCTGACATCTTTTTTTTCAGACTCACCCTCCCCTACAGTGGACTAGCAGCAAGATCTTCTAATCAGGGTTTTTCTAACTGCAGGCTGGGATCCATCAGTTTAGAGGTTATAACCACATTTTTTAAAATGGTGTAAAATTGATAAGGAAATACTATATCAGTGTACATTTTGTAGTAAATATATATTTTAAACTTTTTCTGTTTTACATATATAAAAATATGTCAGTTTGGAAGGTAAAATGTATTTCTTGCTATAGCAGTAGGTCAGAGGAGTTTAAAAATTACTGCTTTAAAACATCATATAAACAGAGGACGAAATAAAAATACAGAGAGATTAAAACAGTTTAGTGTTCACCTATGTAAGAAGTAGCTGATTCAAGAGCATATTCATTTGTAACTGTCTAGTGAGTATCTGAATCATGTTGTCATGTGGCATATTGTATAAATCAAAGAGTAGCAGCTAGCAACAATAAATGTATCATTATTTCAGAACTTTTTATTGTTTTAACAAAACTGCCTTCATTAATATGATAAATATGGAATGCTATAAAAGAAAAACAAAAAAGTAATCATTTACATAATTAATTTGATTATTTAAAAAACATTGTTTCCAGTTCCTATAAAAATGAAGATACCAAAAAAAATCTATACTTTGCCTCCATTAGTATCAATTAGTAACCTAGTCATTTCTCAATTATATCATTGCCTACCATGCATGTATCCAATAATCTGAAATTAAAATCCAGTATGCTGTGCCATTCTCATTAAATGCCTTACATCTAATCTGTTGCACTTGAGTTAGTGAAGGATATTGTTTTGGAAAGGTAATTAGCAATATTATTCCTTACAACATTCTGTCTGCTACAGCAGAGAGTTTTAGAAGAAAACAGCAAATACTCTAATTGAACTATACATTTGACATAAGCATTTGCACTGATACTGTTAATTATTCTCTGCTTTAACCGGTCAATTAAAACTGTAAAAAGGATGGCCAGTGTGAAAGTAGTGTTTATAAAATGTTGTCTCCCCATCATTTAACTCCAATAACTTAATAGTATCACTTTCACCAGTGAATCAAATGCTTTCAAGTGCACATCTTTCTTAATATATATATATATATATATATATATGTATATATATATATATATATATATATATATATATATATATATATATATATATAAAGTAATAGTCTGTGTCATATGGCGGCAAGTAAAGTTCAAAGTGCTATTATCACTGTTCTCATGGTGATAATTAATCCTTTAGTCATTATCATAATGAGAAAGTATGCTCTTAAAATGCTGATTGAAAAATTCAGATATCAAACACAAGTCACTCATTGCCTATCAGCAAAACTGATTCTTACACTTATGGCAGATTAGCGCAGAGCCTTCCAAATAATTTATCCAGCCTATTCCAAACTTTTCTAGCCTTCTTATGTTTCACTTCATGATTTTTTAAATGGTCTGCTTTAATATGAAGTACCAGCATTACATTTTTATTTCTTAATTTATGATGGATCTTTCATCCTAAGCAGAACCATTTCCTGATTTTGTTTTTAATGTGGCCTCTACTCATTCCTTAACTGAAATAATTGGAATAAGTTGCAACTATATCTATGGTCGATTAAGTCTGAATACTTTCAAATATCTAAAAATAACTTTATCAACTTCAAAGGCACTAATAGACATTTTCATACTGCCCAATGAAACCCACAAGCCAAGTTGATATTCCAAATGGGCCTAACTCTGAATATGTCAAGAAGCACATACATACAGAATAAGATGCTGCATTCCCAAACATGGTAAAAATCCAAGTGCTACACATTATTAAGGGTCAAATAACTTAAAATGATTGCTTTCTGATTTTTTTTCTCAAATTTTAGCTCAATGTAGGCATGCTGGATATTTCCACATGAAAGTCTTATAATCACCTGAGAATATAGTCAAGTCCCCCAACTTTATCTTAACCTTGTTTGCCTTTCTATATATATTTTTTCTACATGGCTAAATTTCAAAATTTGAGTGTTACATTGAAATCCATGTTTTGACTTTGGCAACCATACCAAACTGGCATGCACGAGAGGACACACACATTAAGTAATCAAGTTACACTACAGCATCCCCTGATACTTTTTTCCAAGGTCTTGCTGAATCATGTATAGTGTCATGTCATCAGAAACAAGGAAAGAGTGAGGATTCGGAGTGTAGCACTAATAAGATTTAATATGGGGTGGCTTGGGAGAGGAGGAGGGTGTGTTTGACTTTACATGATGGGTATACAACATAATCAACAGTTCAAATGTTATAGAAATGTTCACCTGAAACCTATGCATTCTTATTAATCAATGTCACCCTGTTAAAGTCAATTTTCTAAATCAAATTAAAAAAAATAAAGACAAAAATCTCAAACTTCTTCAAGGGAATTCATACATAAGTTTATCCGTATAAGCGTTTTATACCAGCATGCCCATCCCAAAAGAAAGGAAGACTAAAAGAAAAAAAGAAGAAAGGTAAAATGAATTCAAATGGTTCAATTATACTCCCCAGATGAAGAAATGAAAATTCTATAATGTGGGTGACTGATGGCCCCAGCTTCAGGAATCAGAGCAGCATCAATCACTGTTCAGAGAATTCATACTCTTAAGTTTAGAATTCTTTAAGAATCATTCTGTATTGACCAAAATTATAATTATACTGTACTAGAATGACAGCAATATCACCAGTTTGGGTAAAGAATCATTTATAAGAATTTGGGATTGAGATCACTGCTTTTCTGTGATCCATTTCTCTAGAGATACCTTTCCAAATCAAAGAATCATTCAATATGCCTATTTATTATTGCAATCTATTAATATTTTGTGTCAGATTTTGGGTTAAGACTTACAAATTGCATTTACATCTTTAATCAAGCCACCTATGTTATTTAATAATAAAACCTACTTCCTTAGTTACATGGAATTTTTAAAATTAAGTTTGTAGATGGATATTGCTCTCTCAGATATGCTTACTCAGTGGTGCCAACCTCAATCCTGACCATCCATGCAAACTGGAATGTTGAATTTGTAGAAGCAAGAACTAGGTAAGGTTCCCTCTAAGTCAATACTAACTTTTTGTATTCTAAAGATCCCTTAATTCTTAATTCTAACTGTCTTTTGCACACAGCCCTATATTAACATAGAACAATTTTGACATTCTTTTGGCTAGGCAATCAAAAACTAGCCATCCTATCTCTTGGATCAATAATTTGTGCCCAAAATATCCTGACTAATTCAGCTAATGGATTAACGTAAAGTATGTAGAATTGAGGTGACTGTCAAACTGGACATCTGAGAGAGATCATTATTTATTACTATGATAACTAATCAAAAGTCTAGAAGCAGGACTCAGATTATTGGCTCTTTTATTTAGATGGCTATCTTCCTTTGCCACTATATAAAAAAATACAGACCACATTTCTTCTCATTCAAACAATGTTCTCTCATGCCTCTGGAGATTTTCATATGCTATTCCCCCAAACAGATAATCTGTAGTGTACTTTTGAATTTATCTTTCCCTTGCTTTCCAGTGACTTCTCCAATCAATTTGATTTGACTTTTATTCTAAAAACATTATATCTTATATTTGTATAGGACATGGATACACTTACCACACTCTCACAGTTACTCAAATTCTCCTAAGAGCCCGTAGAGTGAACATAAAATGATGAACAGTGTGTGTTTGAATGATCATGAGTTGATGAACATGTAAAACTATTACTTTTTCTCTTTCTTTTCTGCTTTCTTTCTTTTCATTTTTTAGTCCTTTCCTTCTTAAATTAGGCATAAAGCATTCAGCTGCAGCACAAAAGTTTATGGGTCAGTGGATGGAGAACATGTGTATGGGGTAAATAAAATTCAGTGGACCACAACAGGTTTGGGTAAGGGCACCCCAGTGGGAGATGTCAGATAGTAAGCAGGAAAAGAAGGTAAGCTTATATAAAAAAAGCCATATTAAAGCACAAGCCATGTCAACAGGGAGTCTATGCCAGGGAACAAGTTGAAAGACAAGAGCAGTTTATATACATACAGAGGTTTAATCAAACAAGTATAAATAGGATAATGGGAGGCAAATTTCCCATTATAGGGAAAGTAATTTACAAATATGGGCAAGTGAAAAACTAAAACTCAAACAGATATATGTTAAAAATCAATAATAGATGCCAATATAGTTAGTATATGTGTACTACAAACATACACATTTTCTAGCTTTGCCCACTGTAAGTCTGAGAGCAGTGACACCTCTTCTCAACAAGTAATTATGAAAAAACCGGATCTTAGCTTTATATATCATCTATTCTTTAAAAGAATCAAAACCCCTTGAGAAAATGGATCTTTCCAGGACTAGACAGGAAAAGTACAAGATAAACTAAGATATAACGTTCAGCCAAGTTAAAAAAAAAAAAAATGACAGTAATGGATTAGGACCCAAATAAGAAACTATGAATCTATACAGATATAAATAAATAATATGAGAACTATGTTGCATAATTTGAAAGCACTTTCCCATTAAAAGTTATTAAGGCTAAGAGTAGATGATGTAGAGAACTTGCAAGGTTTAGAATGAATCCTCTGAATAGCTGCAAAACCAGTGGGAGAATGCATGATGTATGCCTACTCCAGGAATTCTGGCAAAGTAACTTTGATTAAGCAATAAAATGAACCTGTTAAGTAATGGGACAAACAAAAAATTCGTGATCTTCTTAATAGAATGTAATGAAGAAAACACAGAGTCAATAATTTTATATTCCTTTTAATGATATATAACCTGTCTCTAATCATGAGAGCCAAATTGGAAGACATTCTGCAAAATAACTAGCCTGTAATCTTCAAAATGTCACAAAGGTTAAATATGGAGGAAATCTTTTAGGCTGAAGGAGACTATGAAAATATAATAACGATGCACTATTTGACCCACATCTTCTAAGAATTAAATGAAAGTGATATATCAAGGTTAATTTCCTAGTTTTGATGATTGTATTGTGGTCATATAGAAAACAAAGGATGAAACATTTAGGGATGTAGAGACATGAGGGAAGCAATGTGCATAAGTGTAGGAAACAAACAAAAAGTTATTCGTGCCATTCTTTCAACTTTTCTGCGAATCTGTGACTTCTTCTGAACCAAAATATTAATTAATTGATTAATTAATAGTAGTATAAGAGAATTGAATAGAAGATAATAAAAAAATTATGATACAGTATGTTGGTTGCCTAGCACTATTTGCTGTTGTATGTGCCTCTAGAAATCTGCTTAGTGCATGGCACTGAAATAATGATTGCTCTCCTGCAATCTACCCTATGATATATATTTATGGCCCCAATGCTTAAAAGAGCTCACATCTATGCTTGAATAGATCTTGCTTTCTTTATAATTGGATTATAAATAACCTACCTGGGTTTGCTTTTTTCTTTTCTTTAGAGGAGAAAAGTTTGAAATACATAAAAGAGTTGGAGAAACCTGAGACAACTCAACACATGTGTTTTACCAATGCACAGAGCAACTGTACTGGACTTTCAGAATAAGAAAATTGTTTCAAAATCTTCCAGTTTCTCTGTGTCATTTTCTAGAAAATCACTGCATAAATCATGGAGAATTGTTTATGTTTTGTTTTTAAGAAATCAAAGATATTAAAGGACTCTCCAAGCTGTGAACCATGCTGAAAATCCTCTAAAGAGAAGCTTGTTTCAGTTGTATCACACTGAGCAGGTAAGGTTCCTCCTCTATCCCTCCCTATGTTAAGTGGTAAAATAACGGTGATTGAATTAGGTGACTTCTACTATTTATGGTTCTATTCCACATTTATCTCATTCAAAACTGCAACCAGGGCTCACACTGACTAGTATTCACATACACAGAAGAAAATGTCAGTTTGCCTTTTGGATGTCAAATAATCTCGTGATAAGACTTTAATATAAAAATGTAATTGCATTTTGTATTTTTATTTGGATAAAATTATGTGTTCCTTTGAAATGTCAAAACAGGCTGAGACTAGGTTAACCTTCGTTTCCTATTACATTTCTTACATTGCATCTAGTTAAATAATACTTTTTGATAGGTTCAGGAATAGAACAAAGTTTTCTCTTTCTTTTATGCTGTTGCTTATTTTAAGTTAAACCTCTTTAAATTGCTGCTTTTTCTCACTGCAACTTCAGTGGGCTGAGAAAAGATTTACAGACCTAAAACTATTTTCTGGACTAATTCCGAGTTCACTTTCAGTTGCCCACTCCCACCCCCACCTCCTACATCATCACTTCTCATTTTCATAGACTATTTTATTCTAAGATACTGTGTAATAATAAATTACAATAATAGCAATCAAAGTCATGGGGAGGAGAAGAATTTTTGATGGCAGCTCACGCCTGCCTCTCAGTAGCATGGCAGAAGGATAGCCTGAAAACTGCAACAATTCAGAGAATCTGCCAGCAGACCCCATTGTCCTTTCAATTTCTAATGACACTGAAGTACTTCCATGATTAAAATTTAAAGGCGTCCTAGTACCAAGTAATTTGCCCAAAACTCCTTATCTAGCACTCACCAAGAAGACTCTGATTTTAATATACTATTAATCAAACTCCAGCCAAGTTTACCACTGATACTTTCAATTACAGAGAGACTAGCTTCATTTCTCTCAGTATGTATGGATAAGGAGAATTTTTTTTCCTGATTAGTCAGTTACTCAGCAATGAAATAAACCACTGACCTGGTTTAGAGACACAATTCTAAGACACTAGCCATAAGTTTGATAACAACAGACAAAAACACAACAAACTACTTTAAAGTATTAATCATTTCTAAAAATGATTACAAATCTGAATACCTTGGTATTCACTGCTAATGAATTATTAGTGTTATAAAGCTTGCATTTGTTAAAACACATGCTAATACAAGCTTTACAATGTAAAAATAAAATACAGAATTTATTTTAAAAAGTTATAGATATATGCAAAAAAAATTATCTATGTGTGCTTGCTTTAGTGTTCATAATACCAAATATTTAGAGCAATATAAATATTCAAACTAGAAAATTGATTATATGAATTATGACTTATGCCTCCAAATAATTAAATAATATATGTGTGTTTATAAAAATGTATTTAACAATATGGAAATCACTTGCAATATATTAAACCGATTAAAAACCAGTTTATTTTGTTACAATATATGCAAATATAAAAACATCTGTAAGCATAACTATCTACATATGACCAATGCTTATCTTTTGATTATTATGACTCATATTCACTTTCTTAATTCTTCATTTTAACATCTAATATAAACTGCTTTAGACAAGATAAGTGACATTAATTTACCTCATTTTATATATAAGAATGCACTCATAGCCAAGGAAGCATTTTGTTCTTTTTTCCCCTCAATATTGAATATAGTACAATAAAGACTACTACACCAGCTCACATATTCTTTTTAAAATAATATCTGGATAGCTGTTGTGTAATAATAGCTGATGTTTGTGACAATAATGTAAACTCTGTGTACATACAGCTTAATAAATGATAGTCAGATAACCACCATGTAACCTTGGTCAATTCAGTAAAAAAAATAAAACATTTTGGATTTTTTTATTCAGTTTTTGGTTTTCTATATGGTACATTTTAAAAATATATAATTAAAGCCAAGGAATTTTACTATATTGATTATACAAAATATAAAATGACTTCAAACAAGAAGTACAATAACTATATGACAGTATTTGCTGGTGAAAATAAGATGAAAAAAATAAATTGACTGAACCTGTGTAGCTTGAGTTAGAAAAATTACAATTAAATATTATCTTATATAGAGTTATAATATAAACTAAATGTTAATTATTTTCACTGAATAATAATCCACACACTAATATAGTAAAAAATAAACTGCTAATGTGGGTTTTAGTCAGAGAAATGAGCAAGACTTAATTCTTTAAGCACAATGTCTTAGTACTGTTTCTGTGCTAAATTGAAACCACAGTAATATAATTTGAAAAATCAGGTTTTATTGATAGAGATTATTCATTAGTAAATAAATGATAGCAGTATATATTTTTATATGATTTTACAAAGCTCTTTTAAACAAGTTATTACAGCTAAATATTAAAGAGATAAATACTGAATTTTATAAAAATAAGTATTCTGCAGATGAGAAAATTATGCATCAAGTACTTTATGAGGAAGTGTTCAAGTTCACAACTAAGAAGTAGCGGGTAACATTATTTTAAATTTTAAACTCTAATACTAAAGATTTATTTTGTTGTTATTTTGATAATAGTATTTGATGCTCTTAGAGATGTAGTAATTAAAGTTTTCTTTTATTTTTTTAAAAAAGTACAATCACTTTGAAAAGGAATAAAGAAATGTATATGAAATTTCAAAGTGTACACACCATTTGAGCACATAATCCCACTTTTGAAAATAAGGTCTAAAGAATTTGACTAAAATTCAGGAAAAAATTATGTGTAAAGATATACATTGTGTTAATATTTATAACTGAAAGATAAAATTTAATATGCAGCAATATCAAATGGGCAATGAAAATAAAAACTATATATCTAGCAAAATTGTATGTCTTTTGAATTTTATTAATTCATTTTAGAGAGGCTTGGGAGAGAAAGAGAGAGAGAGATTGAGAAAGGCAGGGGGAGGAGCAGGAAGCATCAACTCATATGTGCCTTGACCAGGCAAGCCCAGGGTTTCGAAACTGTGAACTCAGTGTTCCAAGTTGATGCTTTAGCCACTGTGCCACCAAAGGTCACACTCAAAATTGTATGTTAATAGTTATTTTTAATAGAAAGAAATATTTTTATATTTTATAATACTAATAATGCACTGAGATTTTTAAAAATATATAGAAGAAAATGAAGTGAATAAAATATTAACTGTAGTTATTTTACAAAAGTGGTATTAAAGATGATTTTTAAATATTTCTTTTTCATTATAGCTTTTAGATTTTCAACAGTGAGCAAGTGTTTCTTTAAATTAAAAAAAATAAAACTAATTGTATTTTAAAACATTGAGTTTTATCTAAACATTTACTGGATTTATTTCACATTGAGCTTGATTTGGCACTATTTTTTTCTCTTAAAGTCCTCTAACATTGTAGTTTCAAGATGACTGAGACCAACATACAGATAAAATAAGATACTCTAGAAATAAAAATTGAAAATATTTTATACATTTGACTTAATTTATCCATTAATGTTAGATTTATAGAAATTATATTTGGAAATTTGAATTTCATTAGGGAGCAAAAATGGATTGAAAAGCATCATTTTACTGTTTTAGACATGCCTGATTATTTTAATTTGTATGATTACAATGATTTACTATCCAGATAGTGATCAGTAACTTGCATTTTTAAAATATTTAGCAGTAAGAGGATTTATTAGCACTACCTCAAGTAGACTCACTTTTAAGATCTACTTTTATTGCCAGGACAGGCATCTAAATAAATTAATTCCATTAATTTTTTAATTTTCTTTTCTAAAAACTACAGTCTAAGATTAATAATTAAGTTTGATAATTAAATAGGAATATAGAGTGACACATTTTAATTAAATATAATTATACTGTTCATGTAAACATATGCACATGCATTTAACACATATAAATGAGTTAACTATAAATATACTTTACTGTATACCATGAAAGGATTATTAGGCCTTTTCTAAACTAATTCTATACAAAGAAATAAAAAGCCTTATTTTTCTGTGAGCTCTTAGTTGATATTATAACAATGTACAACTATCTCCATATAATATTCGATGAAAAGGCCCTTAGCTTCTGTGATTAAAAATGCCAAGAAAAATGGTTAAAAAATTAAACTGAAAACATAAACTCACAGGTAGTTTGGAACACTTCCAAGGAAAATAAATGCACATTTTGCAATTATTGTCTGGGGTTTTTGATTGTTTGTTTTTACCTTTAAGACCCTAGTAAGTTTTGTGAACACCAAAAACTAGTTCTTTACTCTTTCTGATGTGATTGAACTATATATATCCTTCACTTAAAGTCTTATTTACTCAGGCCTTTAAAATTTAATAACTAGATACTTAACTATTTAAAAATATTCTCTATCTCTAACTTCTTAGAAGGTTAAAAGATTATTAAAAGCTACCAAACGATGATATACCTGGTTTTTATATTTACCTTATATAATAAATTATTACACAAATATCAAGTAAACAGAAGTGAGGATTTTGTAATCTGAAAAGCAGTAAAAATTAATTCATTAATTTCTATTTCATAATGAATGTTCATTTCTTCATTTGCATATATACTCAAGATATATTCAAGTAGCATAATTCATAAAAAATCTGAGTCCTATAAACTGAACCTTCACTACTTTTCTGGTTTCCTCTTCATTAAAAGGAATTCTCAAGTTTGTTTAACAGTGCTAAGTAAATCTTACAATAGGATATTAGGCAATTGTCTACAGTCTAAAATAATGTTGAGCTTCACTCTGCATTACCTTCCTACAAAATGCAGAGCATTAACCAATTCTTTTCTGTCAACTAGCAATTTTTGGCAGATCCCTTTTGCATGATTCATGAAGGACCAGTAAAAGGCTAATTGTTCAAATTAATTTGCGTAAATGACTAAGCAAGAGATAACAAAATTACATCTGCACTTGTTTGGCAAAGATTCAATAGCAGCGGCCCTGTACTGCCAGCTGCTTCCAGACAACACTCTTGCAGAAATTAAAAGCTACAAATATTAATTAATACACTTTTTTGGTACGTTAATTTGCACTGAAAGGTTCCGGAGTGCAAAACTGCTGAGAAGATGAACCATGATAATTAGAATTAATGGGATGGATGCATGTTTTTTGCAGCTGAAGTTTTAAAAACCCATGAATGGAACTGGGAACTTGAAACTGACATTCCCATAAATCTCTATGATAATGCAGCTATTAGTATTAGAAGGATTAAGTACTATGGCTCCAGAGTTATCCATCACATGACATGTTATATCCCATCTGTCATTGCAGTAGCTAAGACATGATAGCCGTCCTTGAGGAAGCTGGATGAAAAGCTTTGGGAATACAAGGAATTTTAGTGATGACTGTCAGACTACAAAATGAATAGCTCAAATCTCTGACTTCCAAACAGAAATAATAGCCAACAATCTGTATTTGTCCGCTTAGTAAATTGCAAATATGCTAACTTTAATGTTTATATTTAAGTTTAGTTAGGCAATCTGAATGAAGAGAAATTAGGCTAAAGAGAATAGTAAAATGTCACAGATTTTACCTTTAATTTTGTATACCTTTAGGACTATGAGTTCCTTGAAGAATAGATCTTACTGGTTGGATTATTATACTAGAAACATCTTAGGGAAATCTTACTGTTGACATACTAATAAATATGCAAAAATCATCCTTGATACAAACTGACCAAGATGTTAAAATTCAATGTTTAGTCAAACACTAAGCCTTCAGTTTTGTCATTGATTTAAAAATATTATAGTTCAATAGCTTGTCAATAAAGAGAATATGAAATCCAAATGGAAATTTACAAGTATTGCTAATGTATACAATAAAGGATATATATATATGAAGAAATCTATTGTTTTGCTTAAAAATAAAATTTACATGCCTTACAGAATAAATTCAACACTTAATTATCCACTTATTTTGTATTTTAAAAGGACATGATGTCTAAAAGTTGGGGAGTAATTATTTTACAGCATTCTTATGTGATCAGTTACCACTTTTCATGGAGTGTTGTAATAATCATCTTGAAGTACTGCATCTACTGAGAGATTAAGGGTTAATAAAAGGGACTTTTAAGATTAAAAAATATATACAATAACTATTTAGAAAATAACCTGCTTTAAATCAGTTTGGCCTTATGCACCTGGGTGAAAGAAAATTCTATACCTAAGAAAATGTTTCTTCATTAATATTGAAAATTATATCCTAACATGTTTATTCATTTTATTGTGCAGTTTTTAACATGTAGTCCCTGGATAGCTTTCCTAGATATTGTCTTTCTCAAAAATTTTGTGTAAAATTGTATTTTTCTCTCTGAAGCAATGCTTGATTGCATTATTACATTATATTCTTGAAGGTGTTGAAATCAAGTTTAAACTCCAGGTTTTGATCTCCATTAGATCACATTACACTTTCCTTTTCTCCTTCCTCCCTCCCTCCCTTCCTTCCTTCCTTCCTTCCTTCCTTTCTTCCTTCCTTCCTTCCTTTTTTTCTTCTTCCTTTTTTCCTTTCTTTCCTTTCCTTGCTCGCCTTTGTTTTCTTTCTTCTTTTCCCTTTCTTTCTTTCTTTCTTTCTTTCTTTCTTTTCTTTCTTTCTTTTCTTTCTTTCTTTTTTCTTTTCTTCTTCTTTTTCTCCCTTCTTTCTTTTCCTTGCTTGCCTTTGTTTTCTTTCTTTTTTCTTTCTTTTTTCCTTTTAGCAAAAGAAAGAGAGACACACAGGAAGAACAGACACACAGGAAGGGAGAGAGATGAGAATCATTGCAGCATCTTAGTTGTTCACTTACTGCTTTCTCATATGTGCCTTGACCAGGGAGCTCCAGAAGAGTGAGTGACTTGTTGCTCAAGCCAGTGACCTTGGACTCAAGCCAGGAACCTTTGGGCTCAAGCCAGTGACCATGGGGTCATGTCTATGATCCCGCACTCAAGCCAGTGAGCCCACACTCAAAACTGTGACCTTGATGCTTTGAACCTGGGTTCTCAGCATCTCAGGTGATGCTCCATCTGCTGTGCCACCACCTGGTCAAGTTACATCATATTCATGAAGGTAATAAGACCCAAGTTTAAACTCTAGGCTTTGATCTTTATTATAGCACTTCCAGGAAGCAATATATAAAATTATTAATAGTCATTTACTGTCCTCAGAAAGTGATTTCTAGCATTCCTTGATAACAGTCTCCATAGAGTGGTCCCAGGAGTTTAGTGATGTGATTTCACTCAGAAAAAAGTGTTCTGAAATGGAGAGCAGGTATACTAATCTAGACTTAGAAATATGCCCACTCCACAAATCTTTGCTACCCATCAAGATCCTGCCTCATACCAAAATATAAACGAGTTTTAAATGAGCAAATTCCTATCATTAGCATTCAATTTCCATTTTATTCTTAATGTTCCTTGAAAAATAGTTCGTAAGAAAAACTTAGACTTTTCTTATAAAAAATCTTAAAGCAGTAAAACAATTTTCCTGCATCCATTTCTTTTTCATATTAGTTTCATAAATCAAATCAAACACACATACACAGCTTTATCCCACTTGGAAGATCATACACAATAAAATCTATGAGGCTATTCATACATAACCACCACACAAAGTTTCCTGGCTTGATAATTTTCATCCCAAATTTTATTGTTTTTATCACAAAAAGGAATATCTCATCTACCAGTACATTTCTTCCATCTGAAATGTTTTCTAAGCAAACGTCTGTCTTTTGGAGGACCCAGCTTTAAAAGAACAATGTCTATCCAATGACAATTACCCATTCTTCACTGGCCATGCTACTTTAAGGTGATCTTTCTGGCTTGTTTACTCTTACTCTCTGCAAAGCTTGTAAAGCAATAATGTATGCTTTTCTTTGGGATATTTATGACTTTTTACTTTCTTAATTATTTAAATAATTTTTCTTATGTATCCTTCTATCAATCTTATTATTAGCCTGCCAACTAAATTATAAACTCTTCAAGGACAGGGTCTTAAACTCATATGATCTTATACTTCTTGATATTCACCATAATTTCTAATGAGGCTTGTCTACATTTGATTTATCCTTAATTTGAAAGGGCTTTCAAGCTCACACATATACCTGAAAATGTTCTTGTTGAAAGCTTCCCCAGCTCCACTAGCGCAAACAATTGTAAAGCAGAAACCTGACTCTCATGCTTAAAAAGAGCACCACACTTAAGTTAGAAAACCTGGTTTTCTTCCCATCAAAAATCAGGCATTTGTATTTAGAAATTGCAAGGTCAGTTTCTAATTATTTTTACAACTGAGAAAGCTTCTAGCTGAGGTCTCAGCATCTGAATTCTTGGATGTTTATCAAGTACTTGGATTCCATAGCTCGCTGAAGTTGTCATTTCTTAGTTTGTTTTTAGTTATAGTTTCATTGATTATAATTCTAAGAAACTTAACTAATACATACACACCATATTCATTAGAGTCAATATCATAAAGAACACCCATTTTAAAATCTTGGCTTTAAAATAAGGAATATGGTCTTTGCAACAGAGTTTAAGAGAAAAAGGAATTATCAAATTTTATTCCAAAAAATGAATAAAAGCACCCACTTGACTATGTACATATATGATATATTCTAGTACCAAAATTATGTCAATAAAAGATGAAAAAGTTCTTTGAATATGAGTTTCACCAAGTTACATGCATTTAATCAAAATATTTAGTGTGACTAAAATATATTTGAAGAATCCCATTCACACTTGCTTCACTCTTCTGCTCACCTTTTCTTCAGGGTAGGTGTGCAAATTTTCTTCTCCTAGCTAGAATTCTCACACCAACATCAAAATAAAGACGTCTGTACAGTGATTTTACTTTCCTAAGTTCTTCATTGCATTCTCTATGATATATTATGAGCTGTACTTTGATTAAGGAAAGTCAATGTCCCATAAGATGTATTATATACACCTCCATAAATAATATCTTAGAAAGGAAAGACTCCATTATCCCATTAGTGAATGGGAAAAAAATAAGCACTCATAAGGAAGTCAAATGATACCTTTGAGATTTGGAGAGCAAAGGTATTTTGAGAAAGAGCATCTGTCATGAGAGTGACTGTTTCTTTCTTTGAGAAGCACATATACTCTACACAGCAGAAAAGTTCTTTATTAAAAAAAAAAGGCAGAAAGTAGAAACCATTTATCTGTGAGTCTGTTTCTTGAACCTCCATTGTTTTGGTTTCTTAAATCAAGTTACTGAAATAGGTATTTGAAAATAAAAATATAGGTTTTACCTACAGTCCTAAGGTAATCACCCCATGGAAGAAAATGTTTGACATGGCTATGTTAAAACTGTTTAATATATTAAGATTTCTGATAGAATAAAAATGGCATTTTAATGCCAACAGATTTCTTGGAAAACAGTTTAGTCAATGAAAAATAGGAAGCTTTAAATTTCTCCACCAACATGTGACTGTGTTAGAATTTTAACAATCAAAACAGCTAATTTTCAGTTGAGTTAGAGGGACTGGCTGTACGATTCTAGATGGAATGGCTCAAAAGGTGCTATATTTCTTCAGTCCAGGCAGTGTGACTGAACGGTCTGCTCCAATGCCTTTGGCAACTGTTCTGCTGAAGTTCAACTTCCTAAAGGAAAATAAATGAAGAAGCCTGTTCACGACTTACCAGTAATAATTCACCCTGATATTGCCAAGGAAAGATCTGCTACCAGGTTTCCAATAAACTTAGGTTTTAGTCATCCTAACTCTTAAAAAAAAAAAAGAAAAAGAAAAACTCTTTTCAAAGAACATTAGAATAAAATTCCTTCTGAGGTTACTTCACATTTCTTATTTATAGGTCTCAAATAATAGTACACAAGAGTAATATATTCACCACATGTCTGACCACTGATTACCCTTTATTGAGAGAAATATACTTGAAATTAGATATGGGTTTTGTATAGCCATGTGGCAAAATGAGAAAAAATCATTGCTGTGGGAGAAAGACTCCTCTAAAGTCTGGCTCCTGAGTGAGCTTGAAAAGTCATTTAAATTCCCCTAGGCTCAATACATACATCCCACTTATGAGCTCACACAAAATTTATATTTCTTACCACCTCCATCAGATCAGTGTGATTAATATTGAAAGTTTATTTTATCTATTCAAAAGAAAATACAGAGATATCAAAGAAATTTCTTCTCCCATCTATTGAAATAGATTATTTAATTTACATGTGGTTTTACTCTTGGTGAGAGGGGAAGGTGGAGCTCAAAGAAATAAGCCAAGTGAATAAGCAGATGCCTATGCTTTATTTCATGTGATTAATAAAGGACAAGGAATTCCTTCAGAATAAGGGGATACAAAAATAGTTTCTTATAGTTTACAACTTGCATGTTATATGGATTGAATTGTGTCCCTACAAAATTCATGCTGAAGACTTACCACCTAGTATGACTATATTTTGAGATATGACCTTTAAAAAGAGATAATTAAGGCTAAATGCAGAAGTCATAGGGTGGGGCCCTAATCTGATAGTACGTCTGGTGTCATTTTAAGAAAAGGAAAAGATAGTAGGAATGCACATGCAAAGAGGAAAGATCATGTGTCAACACAGGGAGAAGACAGCCATCTGCAAGCCTAGGAAAGGTACTTCACAAGAAACCAACCCTGCCAGCAACTTGATTTTGTGTAGGTAGAGCGCAGAGTGCATTCTTAGCAACTGTGGCTGATGCAATGCTGTGAGAATACTCCAGCATCTGGAACCCTCCTAGCACACCCAGGAGGGAGCTCGCCTTCTGTAAGGAAGTAACTACGCACTAACCAGGAAGCTCCCTGACCTTTTCAGCCAGTGGCTTTGAAGAACAGCTGTTACACCCTATAGGCTGAACCTGTGTATATAAGCTAGCTTACTTCCTAAATTAATCGAATCTGCGTCACTGAACCTGGTCCCGGAGTCAGGTCTCTATGTCTCTGTCGTCCTCACCCCTGGTGGGCCTTGTCCACAATTGGCTCCTCAAACAGTGACCTAACCAGCATCCAAGGGATGGGTGAGTGACCTTCTGCAATGAGAAACCTTCTCCCCCACTCTCAAGCCCCGCAGGCTCAAGCCCTGCATACCCTATTGCAGAGTAGGCGAGTTGAGTTTGTGAAGAGGATCTCTGTGCTTACTGGGAGATTCTCTCTAGTCTCAATCCCTGGATTGAGGATGCACCCCTCTAGGAACCAGATACTTGGGCCTGAGCTCTTTGATGCATTCGTTCGGCCAAGGTGCATGGGGGGCAAACCTTCCCTCTCAGCCTCACTCCTGCCTTATTGGCAATACATGCCTGCTTGACTGGTGTTCCTGATGGGGACCCTCCACCGGTCCCTAAGGTCCTACAGTCTACTCCTCTTTCAGAGGAACCTCTACCTCCATATTTGCCTCCCCCTGTAAAGGAAGAAATGGGTTGGGCCACTGAGTTTGATGGACTTGCAGCCAAACCTGCAGAATCAAAACTAGATACATTAGAAACTGTGCCATCAGCTCCGCCACCCGAAGAAGCGGAAGTCGCTACTTCCACATTCCCTGCCAGGGCTCAATGCCCCATCCCAGCCTCTCAGATGCCATTTTCTACCCCAGCTTTAACTCCAACACGTGTTCCTGCTGCAGACCCATGGGCCAGCCTATACGCCCCCATGTGTCTTTTTTCTGTCTGTCTGTCTGTCTTGTCTATTTTTCTGTATCTCTTGCTCTCTCTCTCCTCCACCCTCTCTCTGAAATGATGCTGGAAGGACCCAGTCACAGCACAGTGGCGGGGATCACACCCTCTTCTAATGTAATGGAGAGATTATGCTTGTGTTTTCAGCCAATTTGGATCCCAGGAAGCCCCCAACCTGCTTGACAGGGTTTCATAGGCACCCACTGAATGGTTCAGTCTTCACCCATCCAAAGCCACAGCCCTGGCCTCCTCCACACTGACTATGCCTGAGGGGAGGAGGTCCTCAGCGCTCTAGAAGAAGACCTCAGGGCCAGCATGCACACCGCATCACCTGGGGGGATGTGGAGGCTTTGGTGGGGTGGGCCCAGAGAATGACCCCTGATGGACCCCCAGGCCCTGGTGCTCTGTTCTTGCTTGTGTGTGCTATAGTGACTGCTAACTCCCAGACGCCCCCCATGTCTGGGCTGCTTTTCCCCACCCTGGCATAATTATGTCTGTTGAAGTTAATAGCCTACAATTTCCAACAGTATATTCCAGTAACTGCTCCCTTAGTCTCCTTTGTGACAATAGTGACCAGGAATTCCAACAGTGAAACGGCACTATATGGGGTAACCTCAGTGACTCAATGCTACTTAAGTTTACTCTGAATAATAACACTCTCCCCTCGGAGGGGTAGGTCCTCCTTTGAAATCATACTACAGGGGACTTTGCTGAAAATGGTACTACCAACCAAGGCTCAGCACTTGGCCTACAAGCCCTCCTCCCCCTAACTACCAACAGCTGGGCCCGCCCCACTAACCTTGCCTTCCCAGGGTCACCTCTTTGCCTGTTCCTGTATGACAAAATCTAAGAACACTCCCAAGAGAAGGAATTCCCTGGAGAGACTGCTGCATTGCCTCTGGCCTGGATGGGCAGACTATCAACCTCGGAGTTTGGCTTCAGAGGCTGAGAGACAGAATGCAACCATATGAAGTACGCAGTCCACAACAAGCCATCTGTTCCCTGTTTGGATGCTGGGACCTTTGTGGGAAGGGGGCATGCATGGACCTACGTCCATTTTTTATGATCAAAATGGAACTGTGTTTAACGGTACCTGGGAGGTCTCTGTAACACAATGGGAGGGAAATGACATCACGACCCCTAGGAGGAATCCCTTGTTTAAGACCCTTGTTCTATTTACTAACTAGTCAAACATTACAGAATCTTGCCTCATTGTTTAATCCAGCTAATCTATTAGCATATAATATAATAGGTATTATATTGTTTTAGTTCTACTAGGGTTTTGTTGCATAATGCATAGCATTCAGAAGCTACAACAGCAACAAGCAGTCATCAAGCAGGTTCAAATGGCCTTAATTAAAAGAGAAGGGGGAAATGTAGGTAGAATGCAGAGCATATTCCTAGCAGCTGTGGCTGATGCAATGCTGTGAGAACACTCCAGCACCTGAAACCCTCCTAGGCACACCCAGGAAGGGAGCTCGCCCGCTATAAGGAAGTAACTCTGCGCTGACCAGGAAGCTCCCTAATCTTTTCAGCCATTCGCTTTGAAGAACATGTTGTAACACCCTATAGGCTGAACCTGTGTATATAAGCTAGTTTACTTCCTGAATAAAGTGGATCTGTGTCACTGAACCTGGTCCCCGGAGCCGGGTCCCTGCATCTCTGTTGTCCTCACCCCCAGCAGGACTTGTCCACAATTTTTAACTTCCAGCCTCCAGAACTTTAAAAAATGAAAACTTTTAAGCCATATAGACTCTAGTATATATTTTGTTACAAAAGCCCTTGCAAAATAATACAATGTTTTTATTCGCTAGAATATTTATGCAATTTTAAATATAACCTATTTTCTATGAGAACTAAACCTGATATTTTACAATTTATATAAATTCAAATCTAATAGGTTATAATCACTTTATTGCTGGAAGGCAGATAGGTTAGAAGAAACTGAGAAACAAACCAAAGAAAACTGTTATAACATATTACAAAAATATTTACTGCAAAATCTCTTAAACTCTCAGCTCATTGCTTTGCCCTTACCAGTATGTCTCTTCTATTTTTTAAACTAGTTTATGCTCTTTTCTCACTTCTCAATATGCATTTCTTCTATTCCCTTAACTGAAGGAAGAATAAATATCTTGTTTATTTCAATTACTTCTAGAGAAAAATACCACTAGTTTCAAAGAGCCCTACTACATTGGATAGCTGGTTTTGTTTCTTAATCTCTGTCTGCATTGCTTCTGGCTAGTGTTACTCACTAGATGGTGTTAAATTAGAAGGACAGTTTGAATCACGGTCTAGTCTTACTAAGGCTTTTGTTTAGAGATATCTATTTTTATTTCCACATCAAGTTTAGAAATAGATTATGTGGCAAGTATGCAACCAACTCTCCAGACCTGAATATTCTTAACAAAGACAGATCCTGGCTTCTGGTCAGTAATATTTAAGTTTAAGCTTCCCTTATACTGAAATTAATATCAACTGACTTTATCAGGACACTCTTAAAAAATATATTAGAAAAAATACAAATGCCAAATGAGTTGTTGATCAAACCAATAATTTTAAGGAGCTGATCAAATATGAAAGTCAAAAACATTGTCTACTTTGGTATACTATAGAAATGACTCACCAGTCCTACCAAGCCAAAGTGACATGATAGTGTAACGACTTTATTTTAGAGTTTTGAGGGACAAAACCATGACACCTACATATAACAATCAGCATATAAACTAAAATTTGTGGTTTTTAAATTTTTTTTCTGGAACAATAAACGAGTGTCTCTCCTTACCCTCTCTCTTCCTTCCTCTCTCTGTCTCTCTAAAAATCAATCAATAAATAAAATAATTAAGCCCTGGCCAGATAGCTTGCTTAGTTGGAAGTTGCTGGTTTGGTACCTACTCAGGGCACATAAAGGAACAGCTCAGTGTTTCTGTCCCTCTGTCTCTCTCTCTCTCTGTAAAACAAATAAATAAATAAAATTTAAATTTTTTTATTCATTTGATAAAAAGAGAAAGAAAGAGAGAAAAAAGAAAGGAAGAATGACAGAAAGAAGCATCAACTCATCAACTTGATATTTCATTTGGTTGTGCACTCATTGGTTGCTCCTCCTATGTGTCTTGACTGGGGAACAAGGTCATGACCTTAATGTACTGGGAAAATGCTCTATCCATTGAGCAACCTGTCTAGGACCCATTTATTGCTTGGTTTTGTAATTCACTTTTCAATTTTACAACTATGTAAATGTTTACTCTAAATTTTTGTCAAGTAGATTCAAATATTTTCTGTCCAATGGAAGACGTAACTCTAAAAGTTTTAATTTATTGTCCTGTAAGAAATTAAATCTTTTTTAATTTAACACAAGAAACTTATCCTAATATTTCTGATTAATATTAATTCTATGACTACCTACTCAAATGTCATTTGTACTTATTTAACCTTATTGGTTCACTCATTAATTAAAGAGTTAAGTAATATTTAGACAAATATTCATTTAAAATTTGCCACAAGGCATAAATTTTCCTTTCTCAAATAATAGTTAAATATAACCAATAAACATTTATTCATTGATTAATATCTTACATTAGCATATTATAAAAACAATTTGTTGTAGAAATTAAATCTTTTATGGGAAATATAATATCAACTGATTTGTAGTTTAATTTTAGAATTACTTTTCTGATAGGCCAGTAGCACTGAAAAAAATGATGCAAAACTCTTCAACAAAATATTAGCAAACCAAATTCAGCAATACAATAAAAAGATCATACACCATGTATGAATTTATTCTGAGGCTGGAAGGTTGGTTTAATATCCACAAATCAATTAATGTGATACACCACATAAATAAAATAAAAGTTAAAAATCATATGATTATATCACTTAGATGAAAAAAAATTTTGAAAAAATTCAGCACCCATTTATTATAAAATTTCTCAGAAAAATATGAATAGAGAAAATATACCTCTACATGAAAAGACCATATACAATAAATACCCAGGTAACATTATACTCAATGGGAAAAAGTTAAGTGTTTCCTTTAGGACCAAGAACAAAACAAAGATGTCTGCTTTCATCACTCTTATTTAACACAGTATTGGTTGGATGTTGTTGGGCAAAGGAGTTTGTAAAATTTGTATTTTTTGAGTTTGCTCACTTTTCCTGTTAATAAAATGATGTTGGGCAGCACCAGGTATGTGGTCAGTGAAATTGCATATTACTTTCCTGCTGGGGAAGGGCCATTGTGTTGCTAATGTGTGCTAGAGGAGAGGTTTTCCCTGCCAAAAAGTTTTGAATAGGAGAGGAGGCAGAGACAGAAGCCATGTTTGCAGAGGGGGGGGGGGGCTTTTGCGAGCCTCACTGAAACTGGTGGGGCCTTTAATTCTGGCAGAAACCAGAGAAGTTCTTCTGGTTGTGGAACTGGAGAATGTGTCAGTGGTTTTGGGAGCCCTGTGTGTTTACTCATTGGCCGGTACAAGACTTGAATAAAGGAATTGCCCACCATTTTTGGCTCCACTGTTTCTTTACCATCTGTCCAAATCCAATGGGAACCTGCGTGTGCATGGCTATGAAGGCGGCTATTACTAGCCTTGCCCTTGACTTTACAGATGGCATAGCCACAGCAATAAAATAGAAAGAAGAAATAAAAGGCTTTGAAATTGGGAAGAGTGAAAACTGTCTTTGGCAGATGACATGATAGTATATATAAAGAACTCTAAAGATTCCATCAAAAATCTATTTGTATTAGAACTGGTAAAGGAATTCAGTAAAGTAGCAGGACACAAAATAAATACATAAATAATAACCTACTAGAAAGATTAACTAAAAACAGAATCATGCCTGGCCTGAATCAGTCTGAATCTATTTGAAACTCTATACCTTTAACTGGAAATTACTGCAATGTAGCTTTCTTCATTGTCACATCACAGCTAAGAGTTTTTAAAGCATGCATTTTTAAATCATTGGGACTTATAGTTATTATTTAAAAAAGGTTAGAAAAATATTTACAATTACCCAAATTTAACACCAAAGGAAGGTTTAGTTACATTTAAATGCTAGAACATAAGGCATATAATAAAGAGCCTGGAAGACATTTTACTTTTACAATATCATTTTCAGTGATATAAATTTGATGAAAACACTAAAAGATTACAGGGGGATACAAATTCATTTTGTTTTCAAACTGACCCTGAAGATATGTCAAAACACTTGTAGTATCTACAATAAGGAGTCAAAAACATGGTTGAAAGATTTCTTAGGCTTAATATAAAACATTCAGTTTAGTGATTCTACTAAGTGCATGTGATGAAGTAGAAACAGATGTAGTGAAAGAAAGATCTTTTGCCTGACCTGTGGTGGCACAGTGAATAAAGCATCGACCTGGATAGCTGAGGTTGCCACTTTGAGACCCAGGCTTACTTGGTGAAGGCACATATGGAAGTTGGTGCTTCTTGTTCCTCCCTCACCTTCTCTCTCTCTCTTTCCCTTTCTCTCTCTCTCTCTCTCTCTCTCTCTTCCTCTCCTCTTTAAAATGAGTAAATAAAAAAAGGTCTTTTTTTCAATTTTCTTTTACCTAAACCTATTAATCACCACTTTTAAATTATCAAAAAGCATAATAAAACTATGCAAAAAGTGTTTTTAACTGCCAGAGTAGTATGAGGAAACATCAAGGCATCCCTCTCAGTCACCATATAAGAAAATACAAAATAGTTTATTTTATTTAGAGCTTAAAGAAAAATCCCATTTCAACGACATCAGTAGTACATCTGATTTGATCTTCTTCCAATGTAAGCTAAGATGTAAGTTATTCTCACAACTCAACAAGGATGTAAAGTATTTTAAGAACAGTTGGGCAGATAATGTCAATAATATGTTCATTTCTTGTAGTAAGAGAGAGTGTTATGTAGTCCAGTAATTCAATTAGGAAAAGAGATTATGCAACTTAGGTTTTCTGACCTTCTTATCTTTAAAGCTTTAAAGAACTTGTTATAGGCTAGTAGTTATTATTAAAAAAAAAACCAAACTAAATTATTTTGTTTCTATGATGTATTTTTTCTGTTAATTCTCACTACATTTTTATAAGTATATATTAGTTAAAATGATGCATCCTTTAACTTTTCTTGAAAATCAGTCTTAGGAAAGAGAATCTAGTAGAACAGGTACTCAAATATGTAGGCAATATGTTACTTAAAAGAATAAAATGCATTAAAACAATTAGCAAGTGCTATATCGCAGTACCAATGTTATCACATTGTGTCAGTCAAAAGTTTGTTCTCTAGTAAAGACAACACTTTATTTATTGGCACTTATATATTCTGGTATGTTTCAAAAACTTTGGTAGTTGTCTCCTTGTAATATTTCAGCTTTTAAGCATCTTCCCTGCCTCACTGAGCTCACATAAGATACATCTGAAAGCTTTAGTACAAATTTACTTCGAATAAAGTCTTCAATTCATTTTCATGGCACCAAAAAGACAGCTTTAATAACTGCAATGACAAATAAACTGGAAATCATTCCAGGCCTTTTCACTTAACTGACAAGTAGAACACTCTCATAATGAGCCGCAGGTTTTACGTTTTCTCTTTGACCATAATAGCTTCATTTAAGAGCGTCAGACCCTGACACTTCATCATTTATCTACATTATTTCTCATCTTCTTTCAAATAAATTATGGAATACTAGACTGAGCACATAAAAACAAAGTGACTTGTTATCAGTAAACAGCAAGATAAATGTCCAGAAGTTCCTCATTTAGTTCCCTTTAAATTTAAGGGCAAGTTATTGGGTGCACCTTTTTCAACTTCCAAAGTTTGCATTTTTACAGCCTTCTTATTTCTCTTGCCAGTGGCCTCTGTGCACTCATGCAGAGCCTGATGTGGAAGCATAAAGTAATCCCATTACTCAAGGTTGGCCGCTAAAGTACAAAGAAGCAGAAGGGAAAAAATCAAATAAAATTTAGAAAGAGATTTCTCCACATCTGTAAAGGCCCCCCTCCCTATCCATAATACATCTTGTCATACTAGGAAATGTGACACTTCCAAAGTAATGAACAATGCAGCTTAACTCTTTTAGCCCTTGGAAATATAGCGCTGATTTTAAATGCATGGGTGAATGCCCACCCTTCTCATTGAATCCCTCTCCTTTTTTAACCATATAGAACTGGAGAAAAATCTAATAAAATCACTGTATGTTTGTATTTTTTTAAAAAACTGTTGTCTACATTTAGAGAAATTCTCTCACCTCTTACTTTTACTTATTTGGTGTTAAGTTTCAAAAACTTACAGAAACATATCAGAATAGTAAGTACAAAAAGTGACATTTAAGAAACCATTAAGCCATCAGTTTTTGTATGTGTCATGGTATATATTGAAGTCTAAGCTGTATGCTGTATATAGTGTATATCAGGGGTCCCCAAACTTTTTACACAGGGGGCCAGTTCACTGTCCCTCAGACCGTTGGAGGGCCAGACTATAAAAAAAACTATGAACAAATCCCTATGCACATTGCACATATCTTATTTTAAAGTAAAAAACCAAAACGGGAACAAATACAATATTTAAAATAAAAAACAAGTAAATTTAAATCAAGGAACTGACCAGTATTTCAATAGGAACTATGGGCCTGCTTTTGGCTAATGAGATGGTCAATGTGCTCCTTTCATTGACCACCAATGAAAGAGGTGCCCCTTCCGGAAGTGCAGCAGGGGCCAGATAAATGGCCTCAAGGGGCCGCATGTGGCCCGCGGGCCGTAGTTTGGGGCCCCCTGGTGTAGATAGTCACAGGGTGATTGCATGTTAAAAAATGTTTAATGACGAGTTATTCTGAAATTAACCCTCAAAATGCATATGTTTTGTTTTCTTTGTATGTTTTAGCTACTCCAATCAATTTAGTCTTAAAACTTTTCAAGTTTAATAACAATATTTTATGTAAATTAATTAACAGTGCCTTAATATTGTAGACCCTGTGCTCTGAGAAAAATCCTGATACAGGGAAATAGAAGAAAAGAATATATTTTATTATTTGTCCTCAAAGAGTTCAAAAAATAAAAAAAGATTGTTGCTTGTTTAATTTTGGAATGGCATTTTACTTCTGAGATTCTATAGTGGTGAGAATAATTTGAAGTGTTAATTTATATGCCTATATATTTACCTTTTGAAGGATTATTCGAATTTTAGTTCCTGAGAAGATGGTGAAATAATATGGTCTCTGTCTCCTTCTATATAACCCACCTTTGAGTATGTTCCAGAAAAAGAAGTTGGTAGATATGTCATCTAGAAAAGATTTATGGATTTGTGGGAGCAAAAGAAGATAGTTCGAGCTACCATAAGTATTTTCTAAGATACATGAAGACATATATATACTAAAAAGAAAACTTGTACAAGAATATTTAAGTTATAGTTTTATTCACACTATCTATAAATTGGAAATAAACCAATATCTATCTATAAGATTGTGATATATTTATACAATAAAATAATACCAATATAAAGAGTAGAAGTAGTAAGTACTAGCTGTTACAACATTAGTAATCTCAGAAACATATTCAGTGAAAGATAGTAGACACAGAAGAGTACATTCTCTTGATTCCATTTACGGGAAGTTCAAGAACAGAGAGAATCAATCTATGGTTACTGAAATGAGAAGAATTCTGACTTATGAGGTATGTGAACTGAATTAAAAGTGGAAATGAAAGACATTTATGAAATAATAAAAATTAACTATATCTTGTCAATTGTACCCAGGTGTACACATTTGTCAATAGTCATTTAACTGTACATTCTGTCGTAATAATAAAAAATGCTAAGAGCCTTCTTTCCAGTCTGGTGGTGATCTCAGAAGTATCTAACAACAGACTACACACATCAGAGAATAGGATCACTGGTGAACTCAAAGGGATGTCAATAGGAAATACCCAACCAAAGTACAAAGAGAAAACTAAATGGAAAAAAAATGTCAAAATTGATATTAGTAAATGGGACTCAACCAAAAGACTGGACAAATTTTAACTAGATTCATAGAATAAGAGGAGAAAGAGAATGGCACAGAAGAAATAAAGTAACAATTTACAATATCAACCCAGAGAATCAAAAATCTCAGTGAATCCCACAGGGTAAATACAAAAAAGAACAAGCAAACAAAAAAAATCCTACTTATAATCAAATTGTTCAGAATCAAATACAAACATAACATTTTATAAGAAAGTAATAATTCCACTGACTCCACATATTGATGGATAAATATCAACCAAATTTTGGTAACTAGAAAACAACAGATTTAAATATTTAAAGTACTGAAAGAGAATAAAAGACTATAAATCTAGAAGTGTATAACCACAGAAATTATGCTGATAAGATCATGGTGAAATAGTGATGCTTTCAGACTAAAACAGAGAAGACTTTGCATCCCTCACACTTGCACTCCATAAAATACTAAACAGATCCATTCACAATGAAGAAACATGTCCCAAAGTAGAAGCTCAGAGCTTCATCTTGGAATAAAATGATCAGAAATAATGAAAATATTAACTTTTTAAGTTACAGTATGGATCTGGTTCTGGTTAGGAGACAGAAAACATTCAATAATTTGAACAGAAATAATTTGAATATCAACTAATTTATATTAGTATAAATTATTAATTAGTGAAAGATGGTTAATCACTAAAAGTAGCTAAGAGAACATGAAACAGTATAGAATTAACAAATGGGAGGATCTTCTACTTTCAAGGCTAAGGCATATCACCCAAAGAAGAAATAAATTTGGAAGACCCCCTGCTTACCACCACCATGACAAAGCTAAGATCTGCCTTGCTGAAGAGGGTAAGATTGTGGCCAGCTGGCTCAAAGGTAAAGTTCACTGGGTGCCATAGCACAGACCTGGTCCATATACTACAACTGGTGAGCAGAAATTGATTTACTTCTAGTGGAACTCTGCAGCTTAAGAGCCACTGGATATTATCCCATATGCTGCTGGAAGCCTTGCCATAGGAAGCAAAAGGAAAAGCATAGCAGAACCAGGAAGACAAGTCTGGTCTCTTCCTCTGTGCTGCAGTGCCCTTTCAGCTCCTCTACGGAAAAGTCTAATACTAAGCCAACTGGTAAAGGAGAAATGTTCACTGGGTCCAGCTTTGGTATCACTAAGTAGGGCAATGAAGGGTAGATTTGAAACTGAGAAGAAACACACTTCTAACTGGCATATAATATAACAATATTTTGTAGGGTACAAAAGTATGCAATAGTAAAATACATGACTATAATAGTACAAAGAATAAGAAGAGGATAAGAAATTCAATTTATGTGAATTTCTTGGGAAAATGATAACATTTTAAATTAGACTGAAACATATTAGAGGTATATGATATCAAGTTAATTAACTAAAGAAGGTATCACTAAAGAGATTTTAAAAATTAAATGGCACAAATACTTGCTTCATTGTTGATTGAAATAAAAAATTATAATCTATTTCTACTAATAGGTAAAATTAATTAGATATATACATTCAGTTGACTATAGCCCAATCATTAAAAAGAAAACAAAAACAGGAGTTGCAAATAAATATGTATTCACAACAAATGTTCATTATGTGCAGTCTAATGGTAAAAGCAGGTTTAAAACGGTAATAGTACATTATAATAGCTACATTATTGAGTACTTCTGGTGTACCAGGCACTATGCTACATGCTCTCGCTTAACCTACTGGCAGCCCTACAAGGCATCATCTGCATTACACTATAATCTAATTTTCATAAATATACTCACACATACATTGAAGGAAAAAATATACTAAATTTATGTCTGATTGGGAAGATAATCAAAATTTTAAATTAACCCATTTGCTTGTAATATTATCTGATTAGTATTCTGAAAATAAAGTTTAAATCTTAACTAACCACTTATAATTTTAAAATGTGTAATCAAATTACAATTATTTACTTCAGTCAATGGACTAATTTAACTTTTTAGTTTAAGACATATGCATCAAGATCATAAGACAAAGCCCGTTTTATAATATAGTAGTTAATACAGTATTTACATAGTTTTCAGATTGTTCTGAATCACTTGAGAAAAGATCATTGTAGGAAGTTTGAGTTTTCATCATGCCTCTATCATTATAAAGCATAACTTTCTTAATTACTTTGAATCTGAAAACTACAAACATTATTTTCAAGGAATTAATTAGGGTCTCAAAAATTGGTCTTTTAATTTAGGTAAACTGAAATAAGGTGTCTACAAACAGTTCACTTAGTTGATCCATGGTTGGAACTTCAGAATATTTACTATATCTGAAAACAAGGGGAAAATAACAAATTTTCTACGTACAAAAGATAGTAGTCTTTATTTAAAGAGTTCAATATAGTACTAATCAAAGAGTATCTGAGACTAGTAAGCAAAATGAGCCAAACTTCTAAGCAAGATCTGTATCATCTATCTTCTCTCAGTCCCAAGCACTTAATGATGCCCTTAAAAATAAAAACATAAAATATTTTTTAATGAATTAGTAAATAAAGAAAGAAAGGAACATGAACTTCAAGTGACTATGAGAATTGAATGTAAAGTTTTATAAGGTCATTACCCCTTTACCTTCTTCTACCTTCCCCACCTCCTTTCCCTCTTGTAATCACCATACTGTTGTCTGTCTTTTTATTACCTTTGCTTAATCCCTTCACATTTTTCACCCAGCAGCCTAATCCCCATCCACTCTGAGAGCTGTGAGTTTGTTCTCTATATTTATGAGTCTATTTCTATTTGGTTTGTTTGTTTTGTTCATTAGACTCTGCCTATTGGTGAAGTCATATGGTATTTGTCTTTCTCTGACTATGGTACATTCACAAATGGAATACTACTCCACCATAAAAAGGAAAGAAACCTCACATTTTGTGACAGCATGGATAAACCTGGAGAGTATTATGTTAAATAAAATAAGCCAGTCACAGAAAACCTTGTTATCTCTTGTCTTTTTGATAATAGCCATCTGAAAGGTGTGAGTTGACATCTCCTTGTGGTTTTGATCTGCATTTCCTTGATAAGTAATGATGTTGAGCATCTTTTCATGTACCTGTGGTATATTTGTATGTCCTTTTAGGGAAAAAAAAGTCTATTAAGGTCTCCCACCATTTTTTAATTAGGTGATTCTTTTTTCCTTTTTTTTATATATTGAATAGTAACGCCTTATTAGATGTGTGATTTTGTGGTTTATAAATATTTTTTTTAACATTTTCTAGGTTGTTTCTTTGTTGATTGCTACTTTTATTGTGCAGGAGCTTTTTAGCTTGATTTAGTCCCACTTATTAATTTTTACTTTTGTTGCATGTGTCATATAAAAAAAATGCTTGCTATGACAAAGGTCATAAAAGGTTCTTACTTATGAAAGTATAGGAAACCCTATACTTTCTGTATGGCCAGTAGCCATGGCCACCATCACAGCCACCCAGCCCACGCAGATTCTCATTGGATTTGGACAGATGGTAATGAAACAATGGAGCCACAAACTGGTGGGCCACTAGCTTTAATCCTAGCTTGCACCTGGCAGGCAAGTAAAAGCACACACTGGGCTCCAAAACCCACTCATTCAGCGCTCACAAAGCTACTGACCTATCCGAGTTTCCTAGAATCAAAGGTTTCTAGTTCACTAGCCTCATTCTCCTTTGTTCCCCATCTCCTTCTCTCTACACAAACTCTGCACTAACTGGCTTCTCTTTCAGCACTCCGCCATCTTGGCTGCCTCTCCTCTCCTTGACGTGGCCTTACTCTGCTCTCTCCTCTAATACTAATCTCAGGAATCAAGAGAGAGCAAGCTCCTAGTCGGCCCCACTTTATAGTGTAGATTCAAAACCTTTAATCCAATATACAAAATAGGGAAGTCTCTAATACAAAGTCAGTTATCTGAGGCATGATGGGATTGCACCACCTCACATCAAAAAGGGTGGGAAATGCTTAGTCCTAAAACCAAGCCCCAGGCTACAAGGATCCTGCCTGCCCATAGCCCACCCCCAACACACATTAATATCACCTGGGTGGCGGGCTTCCATATGGGCAGCAGCATCTTTAACAAAGTGAGTATAATATATTTTATCTGCCCAAAACTTTCTTTCAAAATTTTTTATGTCTTTAAGCTTTATGTCTAAGTCTTTATTCATTTCAAATTAACTTTTTTGAACGATATAAGTTAGTAGTTCAACAAAAAACTATTTTACATAGGAGACTTTTTGCTATCTGACTCTGAACTATGTTTCTCTATCACACTGTAATATATGTTAAATAAGTGTAACTTGATTCAATATAGCCTTCTGCTTGACTCAAAAACATAGATAATTTTTATTATTATTTATACCTTTTGAAATATTAATTGATAAGAGAAGTCAAATATTCAGTTTATTATTTCCCCCATTCTTTATTCCTCAATTTTATTTGTCAAGAGTCTTTACTTCTTATTTATTATGGATGTAAATTTTCAGTGGCCTTAAAATATTTGAATTAGTTGTTATTTTCTTTATTGTATTAAAAATAGTTTACCCTTGTTTCTATTAATTTAGAAGTTGTCTGTAATGTTCTTTATATTATTTTACTTAAGTAATTTCTCTTCTCTCTCTCTCTCTCTCCCTCCTATAAGTGCCTATAAGATTTTTCTCTTTGTTGTTTTGTTTTGGTTTGGTTTTCAACTGTTTTCCTATTAATTATCAAAGTCTCAGTATTTTTTAGGATCTTGTTTAAAATTTTCATTGTCCTCTGGGTCTATGAATTATTTTTTAAAAAAATATGTTTTGGATAATCCTTAGCTATCATCACTTGAAAGGTAGATTCCAAATAAAAGTATGCTGGGTCTAGTCATTGTGCTTCTCTCTTTCTTATTCTTATATTTCTGTCTCTTCATAAGCTACTCTTGATATTTTTTCTAGTATCTTTTAGACATGTCTATTGCTCTTTTTCACATTTACTCTGCTATTAAAACTATGCATAAACTTTTGTATCTTGATTTTTACAATTTACAGTTCTAGAATTCATATTTAAGCCTTCTCCCTAGGTTTCTATCACATTAGACTATTGTTGGTCAAATAAGTTTGTAAATATGATGTATATGTTTGCTCACTTATACAGTAGTTTGCATGGGGGGCTGGGCAATGCCAGCTATAGTGGCCTGAGAAATTGCAGGTTGCCTTCCTAATTGGGAGGGGCCATTGTCTTGCTAATGTTTACTGGAAGTGAGATTCTGCCCCAACACTGAAAAGTGTGTGAGGATTTCTTTTCTCTCCTCTCCCTGATCCCTTGCCCTCCATGGGAAAAGTGGGTTTTCTTCTTTTCCCTTGGCTGTTCTTGTGGCTTGCCTGTCTTGATGAGACACCAATAAACAGAATGGCCCACCATCCTCTGATTTTGCCATTTACTTACCGTCTGCCTGAATCCAATGGGAACCTACATGTGAATGGCCACAATGGCAGCTCCTGGACATACAACTGGCATAGTCAGCAGGATTCAATACAGTTCAGTATGGAGCCACCACCAACTTTGAGTGGTGGAGTAGAAGACTAGCTGCTATTATGGTTCCCCATGGCTGTCCTTTTTGGGGGCTGTAGGCAGGCTGACTTTTACTGCCATGCATGAGGAAATCAAGAGCTCTGTGGAAGAGGCTGCAGGGGACCTGCAAACCGAGCAGTGGAAGGAGTTGGAGCAAATGTGGGAGAAACAGAGGCTGACCCTGGAGCTGGAGAAAGTGCTGGAGGAGGAGGCTGACCAGGTTTGCAAGTTTCACCTGGAAATGGAGCAGCCACTGAAAAGGAAATCACAGATTCATGAGTTGCAGCATGCCCTGGACATTGCAGAGAGTCAGCAGGTGTGGAAGGCTGGGTCTGAGACCAGATCTGGGGCTGTAAGACCTGCTGAGCAGAAGGGTGCAGCAGCCCAGGGCTTGATTCCAGCAGCGGGAGCTGGTGTTTCCAGATCCTCTTTGGAGGATGAGGAGAATTGAGCTGGAGTTGCAATCTGCAGTCTCCAGAAGATGAGAACCCAGCAGCAAGGAGTACCTGCTATGCCCCTGGTAAGTCTGCTATTATGGGACATAGGGGTGAATGCCATCATGCTCTCCCAGAGTAGAGATGGGAATGCTGACTGCCATTGCCACATGCTCCTCTTTGGGACAGTGTAAGACCTGCCCAGATGGCAGGGATGAGGGGGGTGGCTGAGGCCCCATATGTTTGGACTGATTTCCTGGACTATAACCGGAGTGGGCATTGGCTCCTTTGTTGGATGGTCTTACTAATTTTGGACAATGTGAAATACCCTGATGGTGGTGGGGGGCGGCTTTGCTGGAAGCACTCCCCTGCCCTAGGAAGCTTTTCCCATGGCTAGAAAGAAGGCCAAGGACATTTTACACTTTTGGCAAAGTGCTTAGAGACTGGTGAAGTGTATCTTTGTAATTGTTGAAATTGTATGATTTGTCATGCTGTGGTACTTTGTGTAATGTGCTTAATTTCCTTGTGCAGGAATACCTATGCTTTAGATTGTGAAGTGAGCCAAAGGGTGGACTATCGGTCAAATAAGTTTTAAAATATTATATATATGTATGGTCATGTATAGTTTGTATTGGGTGTGGGGGACAGGCTGTAAGCAGTCCTGGTCATTATAGCCTAAGGCTTAGTTTTAAGACTAAGCTTTTCCCCACATCCCTGCCTGATTGCATGATGTGGGGTGGTGCATTCTCATGAGGAATTCCATTATGCCTCAGATAAGTGACTTTGCATCAGAGACTTCCTTGTTTGTATATTGGATTAAAGGTTTTGATTTTTTATACTATAAAGTGGGGCAGACCAGGAGCTTGCTCTCTCTTGGTTCCTGCTATCACCATTGCAGAAGCCTCCCTGATCCCTTGCCCTCCATGGGAAAAGCAGGTTTTCTGCTTTTCTCTTATCTTCTCTTCTGGCTTGCCTGTCTTGGTGAGACACCAATAAACAGAGTGGCTCACCATCCTCTGACTTTACCATTTCTTTACCATCTGTCCGAATTCATTGAGAACCTGCTTGTGATTGGCCATGATGGCAGTGGCAGTGGCCCCTAGCTACACACATAGCACACTTTGTGGCAGGGTTCAGATAAGATAACTATGGAGCCACCACCTTTGAGGGGTGGTGTGGGTGGACTGCACAGCGCATTCCTAGCAGCTGCGGCTGATGCAATGCTATGAGAATACTCCAACTCCCAGAAGCCTCCTGGGCACATCCAGGAAGGGAGCTCACCCGCTATAAGGAAGTGACTCAGCTCCAACCACGCAGTTCCCTGATCTTTTCAGACATTGGCTTTGAGGAACACACTGTAACACCCTGTAGGCTGAACCCATGTATATAAGTTAGCTTACTTCCTGAATAAAGTGGATCTGCGTCACTGAACCTGGTCCCCAGAGTCTGGTCTTTGCATCTCCATCATCCTCATCCCCGGTGGGACTTGTCCACAACTGGTGCTCAACATTGGGCAGGGACCTAACCAGCATCCAAGGTATGGGTGAGTGACCCTCTGCAAAGGGAAACTTTCTCCCTCATTCTCAAGCCCCGCAGGCTCGAGCCCTGCATGCCCTATTGCAGAGTAGGTGAGTTGAAGTCTGTGAAAAGGATCTCTGTACTTACAGGGAGATCCTTTCTGGTTTCAATCTCTAGATTAGGGATGCACCTCTCTGAGACCCAGATACTTGGGCCCAAGCTTTCTAGCACATCCATTCGGCCGAAGTACATGGGGGACAAACCTTCCCTCTCAGCCTCACTCCAGCCTTATTGGAAATACATGCCAGCTGGACCTGTGCTCCCTCTGCCAGTCCTGAAGGTCCTACAGGCTGCTCCTCTTTCAGAGGAACCCCTATCTTCCTATTTGCCCCCCTCCACTGAGGAGGAAAGTAGTTTAGCCTCCGAGTTTGAGAAAATCGAGGCTGAGTATGCAGAAACAAAACCAACCAAATTGCTAACTGTGCCATCAGCTCTGCAGCCGGAAAAAGCAGAAGTTGCTACTTCCACATTTCCTGCCGGAGTTCAGTGCCCCACCCCAGCCTCTCAGATGGCTTTTTCTACCCTAGCTTTAACTCCAACACGTGTTCCTGCTGCAGACCCATGGGCCAGCCTATATGCCCCCATGTGTCTTTTTTCTTTCTGTCTTCTGTATCTCTCTCTCTCTCTCTCTCTCCCCTGCCCCTCTCTCTGAAATGACACTGAAAAAAACCAGCCACAGCACAGTGGTGGGGATCACACCCTCTTCTAATGCAAGGGAGAGGCTATGCTTGTGTTTTTCAGCCAGTTTGAATCCCAGGAACCCCTCAACTTGCTTGACAGGGTCTCTTGGGCACCCACTAAGTGGTTCAGTCTTTACCCATCCAAAGTCACAGCCCTGGCCTTCTCCACACTGACTATGCCTGAGAGGAAGAGGTCCTCAGCGATACAGAAGAAAACCTCCCCATGGCGTGGGCGCCCCATCACCTGGGGGGATGTGGAGGCTTTGGTGGGGCGGGCCCAGAGAATTGCCCCTGATGGGCCCCCAGGCCCTGGTGCTCTGTTCTTGCTTATGTGTGCTATAGTAACTGCTGACTCCCAGATGCAGGCGGTGGCAGCCCAGGGCTTGAGCCCTGCAGCGCGAGCTGGTGTTTTCAGTTCATCTTTGGAGGATGAGGAGAATTGGGCCGGTGTTGCGATTCACAGACTCCAGAAGGTAAATGGCGGCAGCTGCAGCAGGAGGACGAATGGAAGCCAGGCTTGCATCGCCGAGTGGCTGCTGGAATGGCAGGAGTGCCTGCTAAGCTGCTGGTGGGTTTGCTGACATTTTGGGACATAGGGGTGAATGCCATCATGCTCTCCAGAGCAGAGATGGAAATGCTGACTGTCATTGCCATGTGCTCCTCTTTGGGACAGTGTAAGACCTGCCAGTACAGCAGGAATGAAGGGGGTGGCTGAGACCTCATGTGCATGGACTGATTTCCTGGACTATGACCGGAGTGAGCACTGGCTCCTTTGTTGGATGGACTTATGGATTTTGGACAATGTGAAATACCTGATGGGAGTGGGGGACAGCTTTGCTGGAGGCCCATCCCCTGCCCTGGGAAGCTTTTCCCATGGCTAGAAAGAATGCTGAGGACATTTTGTGCTTTTGGCAAAGTGCTCAGTGACTGGTGAAATGTACCTCTGTAATTGTTGAAATTGTATGATTTGTCATGTTGTTGTAAGTTGTGTAACATGCCTTGCAACCATATGCAGTTTGCAGCCCATGACAAGCCATCAGTTTCATGTTTGGCTGCTGGGACATTTGTGTGAAGGGGGCGTGCATGGACCTATGTCCATTTTGTACAATCAAAATGGAACTGTGTTTAACGGCACCTAGAAAGTCTCTATAACACAATGGGAGGGAAATGACATCCTGACACATAGGAGGAATCCCCTGTTTAAGACCCCCATTCTCTTTCCTAACTAGTCAAACATTACAGAAGCTTGCCTCATTGTTTAATCCAGCTAATCTATTAGCATACAGTATAATAGGTATTATAGTTGTTTTGGTTCTACTAGGGTTCCATTTCATAATGCGTAGCATTCAGAAGCTACAACAACAGCAAGCTGTCATTCATCAAGTCCAATTGGCCTTAATTAAAAAAGAAGGGGGAGATGTGGGTGGAGTGCAGAGTGCATTCCTAGCAGCTGTGGCTGATGCAATGCTATGAGAACACTCCAGCTCCCAGAATCCTCCTGGGCATACCCAGGAAGGAAGCTCACCCATTATAAGGAAATGACTTAGCATCAACCTCACAGCTCCCTGATCTTTTCAGCCATTGGCTTTGAGGAACACACTATAACACCCTATAGGCTGAACCCATGTATATAAGCTACCGTACTTCCTGAATAAAGTGGATCTGCGTCACTGAACCTGGTCCCCAGAGTCGGGTCTTTGCGTCTCTGTCATCCTCACCCCCGGCAGGACTTGTCCACAGGGTGGGGTAGAGAACTGGTTGCTATTATGGCTCTCTATGGCTGTTCTTTTAGGGGCTGTAGGCTGGGTGTTTTATACTCAAGAGAAAACCAGGTGTTCTGTGCAAGAAGCCACCTGAGGTTGAAAGCTCCAGGATGAATTGTGAATCAAATGGCTGAAAAGGCTGGAATTGGAGCAAGCACTGGAAAAGGAATTATGGTTTCATGAATTGCAATCTGCCTTGAAAGCTGAATGTTTGCACTAGCATTTGCTGGAGAAACAACTGAAGGTTCAAGAGCTCAAGTCTCAGATTCTGGCCAGAGGCCAAGAGCCACAGGAGCTTAAACAGTCACCAAAGGAGCAGCAGCATTCGTGCTGGTGGACTGGCTTTGAGTCAGCAGGAGCAGATGCTGCCAGCTCCTCCTCTGAGGATGAGGAGGCTCAGGCTGAAGCTGCCATATGCACACCCAGAACCCAACCAGTGATCACCAAGAAAGTAAAGACCCAGCAGCAAAGATGCCCTCAGTGGCAGCCTGTTGGTCAAATATGTTTGTAAATATAATATATAGGTTTGCTCACTTATAGTTTGCATTGGGTGTGGGGAACAGTCTGTAAGCAGGCAGGGTTGTTATACCCTAAGGCTTAGTTTTAAGACTAGGCTTTCCCTGCCTAAGTGACTTTGTATCAGAGACTTCCTTGTTTGTATATTGATTTAAATGTTTTGATTTCTACACTATAAAATGGGGCAGACCGGGACCTTGCTTTCTCTCGGTTTCTGCTATTACTATTGCTGGGGCCTCCCTGATCTTTTGCCCTTCATGGGAAAAGCAGGTTTTTGTCTTTTCCCTTGTCTTTCCTTGTGGCTTGCCTGTCTTGGTGAGACCTCAATAAACAGAATGACCCACCATCCTCTGACTCTGCCATTTCTTTACCATCTGCTCAAATCCAAAGAAAATCTGCATGTGAATGGCCACAATGGTGGCTCCTGGCCATACACAGCCACAGCATCCTGCCCCAGTAATGGAGCCCTCTATGGTCTGGCCCTATACCCAGGCAGAGCTGATGAAGTTGGGGCAGGATTTAGGCAGAAATCTACTGAATCCCTGGTAGTCTGGTTACTATGATTATAGGACATAGGGGTGTTTGGCATCATGCTCTCCAGAACAGAGATGGAGAAATTGGCTGCCATTACCACACACTCCTCCTTGAGGCAGTGTCTTCAGAACTGCTATGGCAACCCAGGAGACCAATGTATGGCCAGTCGCCAGGGCCACCATCACAGCAGCCTGGCCCATGCAGGTTCGCATTGGATTCGGACAGTCGGTAAAGAAACAGTGGAGCCAAAAACTGATGGGCCATAGTCTTTAATTCTAGCTTGCATCCAGCGGGCAAGTAAAAACACACACTGGGCTCCAAAACCCACTCACATTCAGTGCTCACAAAGCTACTGACTTATCCGAGTTTCCTAGAATCAAAGGTTTCTAGCTCACCAGCCTTATTCTCCTCAGTTCCCCATCTCCTTCCTTATCCCAGATACAAACACTACACAAACTGGCATCTCACTCAGCGCCATCTTGGCTGCTTCTCCTGGCCACATGGCCTCTTTCTGCTCTCTGCTCTGCTCCCTCTGCTCTCTCTTGCTAATCATCCCAGGAACCAAGAGAGCAAGCTCCCGCTCTGTCCCCATTTTATAGTGTAAAAATCCAAACCCTTAATCCAATATACAAAATAGGGAAGTCTCTAATACAAAGTCACTTCTCTGAGGCATGATTGGATTGTACCACCCCACATCAAAATGGGCGGGAAAGGCTTAATCCCAAAACCAAGCCCCAGGCTACAGGGATTCTGCCTGCCTTTAGCCCACCCCCGACACACATTAATATCACCTGGGCGATGGCCTCCTCGTGGGCAGCACCATTTTTAACAAAGTGAGCATAATATATTTTATCTGCCCAACAATACCCTATTAGAATGGGTGATGGCCACCACTCATATGGTCTGGCAGAATGCTGGAGAATTGCCGGAGGCAGTGAGTCAGTGCAGTGCTACAGTGAGTTAGTAAAGGTCCTTTGGTAACTAGGTATGAAGAATGCTTCTTTCAACCTGAGGTCCCGTGGGCCAGATGACAAAGTGTTTATGGCAAAAACGAGGGACTTTGTGCTTGCTAGCTCCCCATCAGCCCTTTTTGGGTCACTTGTGGCTATGTGGGCCAGCCCATCAATGCAGTTATACAGATGGTAGCAGATTTGGGAGAGCTGGAGGCTGCTTGGGATCATTAAGCAGTGAGGGCTGCTGCCTATGTTACCCCCACCCCAACTAACAAGGGAAACGAGCCTATAAAGGTTACCCGAACACAGATGTGGGTAGACTTGATTGCGGCTGGAGCAGATAAGGGGAAATTGGATGGCCAGTCTAATAAAATTCTTTTGGAGTTTTGGGGGCAGCTTAAACCAGAACAGAAGTTTCAGCCACTGAGACAAAAGACCCCAGCAGCTACCAATAAAACATTTGGTGCATGGGCAGCTCAGTTACAAGATTATATGATAGAGATGGCCGAGGGAGAGGAGCACTTCCAAGACCGATTGTACCAGTTTGAATAGGAAAAGGGCCAAGGGACCCATCTAATGGGGATGGGTGGGGACCGGAGGCCACACATGGAACTGGTTATCCACTGGTCCCCTTCCAATGTACAACGGGTGTTGGCCTTGGTGGATATAGGTGTAGAATGTTCCCTCCTCTATGGGAACCCAGAGGTGTTTGCTGGGACCCCAGTGGTCAATGAAAGTTATGGGGGCCAAACTGTTCAAGTGAAGCCAATAACTATTCCACTGGGGATATGAAGACTGCCTCCTAAGTCATATAAGGTGTATGTATCTCCTATTCCTGAATATATTTTGGGGGTGAATGTCTTGCAAGGACTGTGTTTGGAAACTACAGCCAGGAAGTTCCAGCTGTGGATCAGGGTTGTGAAGGCAGTGTTGCAGGACATGCATCACATTCCCCTTTGCAATTACCCATTCCTTGGTGTGTGACTAACACCAAGCAGTACTGCTTGCCAAGTGGTTATGAAGAAGTCACAGGGACAATCCTTGAACTAGAAAAAGTGGAGATCATCCAGCCAGCACACAGTCCTTACAACTCCCCGGTATGGCCTGTGCACAAACCAGACAGAACCTGGAAAATGACAGTGGATTGCAGAGAACTTAATAAAGTTGTTCCCCCTTTGCATGCTGCTGTTCCCTCAATAGCTAACATGATGGATCGGCTAAGCCATGAGTTGGGGACATACCACTTGGTTGCAGACTTGGCCAATACCTTTTTCTCTATTGATATAGCTGCAGAGAGTCAAGACCAATTTGTCTTCAGTTGGGAAGGGAGATAATGGACCTTTACAGTATTAACCCAAGGCTATTTGCATAACCCCACCTTGTGCCAAGGGCTGGTTGCTGCTGACCTAGGTAAAAGAAAACAGCCACAGGCAGATTGCATGTACCATTAGTTGATGATATTATGCTAACTAGTGATTCTTTTCCAGATTTTGAGCAAGCAGTCCCTACCCTGCTATCCCATTTGAAAGCATGTGGCTGGGCAGTCAACGAGAACAAATTACAAGGGCCTGGGTTATCTGTTAAATTCTTGGGAGTTGTCTGGTCAGATAAGACAAAAGTTATCCCTGACACAGTTATAGATAAGATCCAAGCATACCCCGTGCCCACTATGGTAAAACAGTTACAGGATTCTTAGGTTTTTGGGGTATTGGCGAGCATTTATACCCCATTGGGCTCAGTTACTATGCCTCTTTTACAACCTTATTCATTAGGGGGTTCATTGGGATTGCATTGAGCAGGCACAAGGTTCATTTGCAGCAGCTAAGAGAGCTGTCAAGGTGGCACAGGCCTTGAATGTGTTTGGTCCTGCCAGGCCCTGTGAGCTGGATGTTCATGTAATCTCGGAGGAGGTTGGATGGGGCTTGTGGCAGCGGATAGAGTGCTTACGGCAACCTATTGGGTTTTTGTCCCAATTGTGGAAAGGTGTTGAAGTTTGTTACTCATTAGTGGAGAAGCAGCTGGCAGCTGTGTATGCTGCCCTCCTGGCCACTGCAAGTATTACGACCACAATTCCAGTTACAGTCAAGACAACATACTTCATTGCAGGATGGGTGAGAAATTGGGCAAGCAAACCACATAGTGGTATGGCCCAAACCTCCACCCTGGCCAAGTGGGGTGCCTACCTGCAACAATGCTGTGCTCTTAGCACCAGCCCATTGAGGGAAGAACTGCAAGAAGTCTTGGGTCCAGTGACCTATGCGACCTTAGAGTCAGGTGCAGCTGGGGCTCAGGAGGCAGAACCTGAAGTCAGTCCCTACCAGGAGGGGCAGATGCCCATCCCCGAGGATGCCTGGGATACTGATGGTTCCAGAGGGGACCAAGCTGCCAAGTGGATGGCCATAGTCTTCCATCGTCCACTGAGACTATTTGGATGGACACAAGTACAGGCCAAAGCAGCCAATGGGCAGAATTAAGAGCTGTTTGGCTAGTTGTCCATAATGAACCTTCACCTCTGGTCATCTGTACTGACAGCTGGACTGTCTATCATGGGCTGACCCTTTGGATTGCTACTTGGTACATTAAGCAGTGGGTGGTAATGCACCATCCACTATGGGGTCAGGCCATGTGGCAGGACTTATGGGAAATAGGACACCAGAAGCAGGTGACAGTATATCATGTCATGGGGCAAGCCCTTCTAGCCCATCCTGGGAATAATGTGGCAGATATGTTGGCAAGGGTGCGATAGTTGGAGACTGCACCTGCAGGTGATGTGGCTCAGTGGCTCCACCGGCACCTGCTCCATGCGGGACAGAAAGCTATGTGGGCTACGGTTAAGGCCTGGAACTTTCCTGTGTCCTATGAAGAGATATTTGCAGCCTGTGAGCAATGTGCAGTGTGTTCCAAGGAGCACCCTCAGAGATCACTGGTGTCACCTGGACGGATCCAGAGGGGTCATGTTCCACTGACACTATGGCAGATAGACATCATTGTACCCTTACCAAAGTCAGAAGGGTACCAGTATGTAGTCACCTGTGTAGATACTGCCACCAGTCTGCTTGATGCTTACCCTGCCTGTAACCCTGACCAGAGGGCAGTCATACAGGCTCTGGACCACCTGAGTGCTACATATAGGTGGCCACTGGTCCTTGAAAGTGACAATGGTACCCACTTCACAGGTTCAATGGTGAGGCAATGGGATCAAAAGCTGGGGGTGGACTGGAAGTACCATGTTCCCTACCACCCCCAGGCTGCTGGTATCATTGAGCGTTATAATGGACTCTTAAAGCAGGAACTGCGACAGGAGGGGGGCACCAGCTCCCTTACTGAATGGACATTCCGTTTATGAATGGTACTCCGGAGTTTGTATGAGAGACCTTGACGGGAGCCCAGCTCCAGTGGAGGCCCTCCTGCATCAGGCAGCTGCCCCTATTCAGTTGCAGATACACACCAAGGACATTTTATCCAAGCCAGGTTTTGGACAGCAGGGCGATATGCTCTTGCCTGCCCCAAACATCCTCCTTGAAGGCCAACAGCTTCAATGGACTTGGCCCTGGACCGTACAGGCCCCCCATCTGAGATGAGTGGCCTTGTTGGCATCCTGGGGAAAGGAGATAGAGGTGTACCTTTAGTTAACTCATTGGGCACCTAAGGTAAAAGTGTAGTATCCCTTTAGTGCTCAGGGGGACAGCATTATGAAGGGCACCTTTGTAATTTCTTTATAGCCAATAATGAGTTCTCCTATTTTACTACACATAGAACCAGCAGATGCTTGTGTATTGGCCAAGAAGGTTTGGTATGCCCGCTCAGGGTGGCTTCTGGTACCAGCTACTGTGCTGTCTGCAGAGAAAACTCTGGCCTGTATTCTGCCAGAGGGAAAAGATTTGCCTCTTAGTGCTGCTGACATTTCTCTTGTTTTGTCCATAGCTTATTTCTTGGTAATTCTATTGCTGTAGTTTGTACTGTTTCCATTTATGCAATGACCTCGCTTCTCGCAGTGATCATCGTGGAAGATACCTGTGGTGTACATTATAAAGCAAGCAAAAGGGGTGGAATGTTGGTCAAATAAGTTTGCAAATATGATTTTTGTTTGCTCGCTTATAGTTTGCATTGGGGGCTGGGCAATGCCAGCTATAGCAGTCTGTGAGGTTGCAGGTTGCCTTACTGATTGGGAGGGACCATTGTCTTGCTAATGTTTACAGGAAGGGAGATTCTGCCCCATCAAGGAAAGGTATGTGAGGATTTCTTTTCTCTCCTCTCCCTGATCCCTTGTCCTCCATGGGAAAAGCGGGTTTTCTGCTTTTCCCTTGGCTTTTCTTGTGGCTCGCCTGTCTTGGTGAGACACCAGTAAACAGAATGACCCACCATCCTTTGACTCCACTGTTGCTTTACTGTCTGCCAGAATTCAGTGAGAACCTGCATGTGAATGGCCATGATGGTGGCAGCCCCTGCCCTACAGCTATCAATCAAGATAGTTAATTCTATATGTCTTTAAATGACTTTAAGTATATTATTCATTTTTAAGCCTATATTTTATAGATACAGTTTTCAAGTTTCTCTTATTTCCTATCAGTTCTCATACATATTACTTTGTGTCCTTGATTATCTTGATGTGGTGCTTGATACTGTATTTGATAACTTATTTGAAGACATATTTTGTTTTCTCCAAATAGGTACCTGGAGGAGACTGAAATCCAGAGTACCTTAATCTAACTTGACTGCTTAATTCTTTGAACTGTTTAAATGACCAGATGGTCTTATGTTTCTATAAGGCGCGTTTTGTTTCTAGTTTTCACCTTTACTTCTGGGTGGATATATCTTGTGTCCCAGTTCAAAGATAAAATGTTATATATACCAGGATCACTATTATTGTGAGCCTGCTATTCTAGATTGTGGTAGCCATAAAAGGATTAAAAAACCACTTATCTTTTGGTCACCAATTTGGGAATTTGCAAAGTTCCCCAGGGAAAAAGCAACCCATTTCTATGGTTTCCATCTTCTTCTGGACTTTGAACTAGGAATGCTTCACAACTACTAGCTCTCTGATATCTTTAAGCAGATGCTTCTAGTAACTTCTCCATCCCCCACCTCAACTCATTTCTAGTTTCCTCAGTGAGAAGAATGCTTAATAATTACCTAATTTGTCACTTTGAGAAGAAGAAATCTCCAAACAGAATTTTAGGAACATATACCTTGTTAGTTTAAATTGGCAAGAAATGCAACCTTGAGGCATCAAGAATTTATAAATAAAACACAGTTCACAAAAATTTGAACTAACTTGTGAAGACATTGATTTTTGGTGATGAAATATAAAAAGCAAACACTAAGTAAAAAATGCTGATTTTTTTTAAAGCTGATTCTGCAGGTTTCAAGGACCTAAGAATTTGAACCTGATCCATGAGGCACTAATGTAATAATCATTTCTTCCCACCAGAGCAACAGAATCCAGTTGGAAAGGTGAGTGCTGTGCTTATTCCTAAACTTCTCAAATCAAACACCAATTTTCAATCATTCATTGACCTTAAACATGAGTTGCTCCTTAAGCTCATGAATGACACAAGTTGACTTTATTTGTGTTTTTTTTCTTCTTTTCCAAGTGAGAGGAGGGGAGATAGACACGCATGTATGTATCCTGAATGGTATCCACTCAAAGACTCCTGTCTAGGGCTGATACTCTGCCCATCTGGGGCCATGCTCACAACCAAACTGTTCAGTGCCTCAGGCAGAGGCTCCACAACATCATCCTCAAGCCCAGAGCCTACATGCTGGAATCAATTGAGACATGGCTGCAGGAGGAGAAGAAAAAGAGAGAGAGAGAGAGAGAAGAGGGAGGGGTGGAGAAGCAGATGGTCAACTCTAATGTGTGCCCTGACCAGGAATCGAAACCCAGACATCCACATGCCAGGATGATGTTCTACTACTAAGCCAACTGCCCAGGGCCATAGATTGACTTTCATATAAAAGCAGAATTCAATTGATAAAACTTGCTTATGTTTGTAAATAATAACAACTTTTTGTTAAGCCTAATCCGGATGGACCCGAAACATTGAAGACATGAACAAAGTCCATCGATTACACATCAAAGCTTTATTGTCTAGCTTGGCCAAGCCACGGCAACTTCGACAGAGGTCTGAGGGAGAGCATGCGCTGGCCCTTTGTTCTACTTAGTTTTTATAGTTTTGTAAGTAGGAAGTGCAGGAACAAAAATTGTAATTAGGAGCCCCTTACCACTATTGGTTACAGTCATATGTCCTTTAACATGATAGGACAACGTTCAATTTGCAAGCCATACATTATTTTGGAGAAAACAAAATTTCCAAGTCAACACAATGATAACACCCTGTTTATATTTCGGTCTCCAACAGATATTAAAATTTCAAATTTGTGTGTTGTGATTCTTACTGATCTGAATTCCCATGTTCAGGTTTGGAGGCAGACTGGAAAAATATAAAATAAACAACAATATTAAAACAGCCAATGCTAACAGATATTATAACAAGTGTCCTAATACAATGAAGTGATTAAAACCTATAAGATTACTAAGCAAAGTCTTAACTAATACAACAGGATTTAAAATAAAATTTTTAGTCTTAAATGTCCTTAACATGTTAATGTAATTTCACCAAATTCATGTTGACACCATTACTGCTTCATATTATTTGTAAATGTAACCCAACCCCACTTCAGTTTGAGAAGTGTCCCAAGGAGCAGGAGTCACACACATTCAGGAAAAGTTCACAAGGCACTTGAGTTGTGGTCATATTTCCATGCTTTGCAGCTAGAGTCCAAGTCCCAATGACCACTGCTTCTAGCTGGTAACAATTCAGGTAGACTGGAAAAGCCATCTGCAGCATGTATGGAGATGGAGCTTCTGTTTTCTTTAAACTGGAGAGGGGAACCCAGGGTGCCTTTCCCTGGAGCTCTGCAACCATGGTGTGGTGAAGAGAACCTGGGGATACACTATGCTGGGTAGCAGAGGTAAATTTGTCTAAATTAGGAGTAAGTCCCAGCCTAATATAGGCATGGGGCATTGAGGCAAGAGAAATAAAGGAAACACTGTATATTAAACAAAGCAGCAGAAAATAAGGCTATCAACACCCACAACAGAGATCTTCGAGGGATTAATAAAAAAAACCCTGAATATTCAGGCAAGGCATAATAAGTGGCCCTTGTATCCATAAGAAAGGAGATCAGTTTACCTGCTACTTGGAAGAAATACCCTAGGCTCATCCACAGTGACATGAGATGAGGCCGATGGCCCTGGGCACCTTTAGTCTTCAGTGGCAAGCCTCAGTAGGCTGGCAAGGTCAGGTCACAGGTAGTCGGAGCAGGGCTAGAAGAGACCGAACCCTCCCTTGGAGGAGTGAGAGAGCAGCTTACCTTCCAGTGTCCCTTTTTTCCATAGTCAAGGCATGTCCCTGGTGGGGGCAGAGAAGCCTGGAAGGCTCAATGACCTTCCTTTTCATTCTTGAAGCAGGGCCCTGATGTTGTCCTATGAAGTCTCTCAGGGACGTTGGAGCCTTTAGGGGCATATGCTAAGAGCTGGTATTTTGTCTGATCTCTTTTTGGGCTCTGTCTGCCTTTTCTGTTCCTCTTTAGGTCATTATAGACCTTAAATGCCATGCTCAGAAGATCTCGTTGAGGGGTTTGAGGGTCCCCATCTACCTATATAAACTTTTCCATATACCAAGAGCTGATTAGAAAAAGACAAAACAGCATTATCAGCTGGATTAAATAAAAGAGGGTAGAAGTTTGCAGGAAGAGAAAAGAAGTTTGGCATCTCTTGTAGGATTTTAGAATCTCTCAGTTGCTGAATAAACTTGTACATTAGTATTTAAAAGAAAAAAATTTTTTTTTAAAAGTCCAAAACATGAAGTTTTATTGAAAACTATAAAATACAGAAATAGCAGATTCTCATTTTAAAGTAAAACTGACATTTCCCAGAACTTTCCTAGTACAGCACCATTCTGATCACTATTAAAAAACAAAACAAAGTCCTAATTCCAAAATAATTAGCAAACCTGTTGGTAAACATTCTTCTCATGGTTCTAGTTATTTCTAAATTTTACTTTTGCACCTTTTTAAGAATGAGAGTTTTTTTTTAATTTAACTGATTAACATTTGTGAGAACTGGACTTTCTTCATATTTATTAAAAAAAAAAAACATCCACACACCCTACTCAAACTAAGAGAAAATATACATTTGTTCATTAAAGCACACCTGCTTTAGATAATTTTTTTTTCTCTTCACACATTATTAGCATAGAAAGCCAATGTTTGATTCATGCTGAAAATCTATACAGAATAAAAAGACCTGCTATTCCAGGGAAACCTTAAGGCAAAAGCAAAAGCCTTATGCTACAAAAGAAAAACAGAGCAGAGGCATGGGGACTGTAAAGTCGGCTCAGATGAATAAGCACCACAAGGATGAAGACAATTTTTGTACAAACATATGCAAGAAGTTTTAAAAGGTGCATTCAACATCCATTTTCCTGAAGAAATAATTGTCATGTCAGACAGCTTAACTCCTGAAACAAGTTTAGATTTTAACAGAATCTTAATTCTCTCCTATATTTACCAATGGAATCAGAGCCTTGCTTGGGGTGGCTCTTCTTTCCCCCTTGTCACCACACAGACTTTTAAGCATTTGTTGAGTACATTCTATAATACCTTTACTTCAAAATTGTAAGAAATACTTGTCTTTATGTTAACTTAACAAAACATAGTAAATGCATTTTCAAGTAACATTTCCATACTTATTAAATCATTTCTATTCCATTAATTAACAGGCACAATAAGTGCACAATAAATTAATAAATTAAAGTGCACAATAAGGCTGGAAAATTCCAGTGTGGCTTTTATTAGTTTTCTATATTATTAATAAAAACCTACACCTTTGTTAGGTAAATCTACTCTGCTTCAAATTTGCAGCTTGCAGCAGAAGCCTGAAATTTGAAGCAGTATAGCCAAAATTAGCAAGTTTTTAGGAGTCACATTCTATTCTATTTAAATTTAAATAAGCACACTATATTTACTCCAATTAAAATTAGAAATTTATACGGATGATATCATCTTATTTTTCAATATTAAAGCCGGCATTTCCAATTCTTGCATACAAAGACCAAACACAAACGAGGATCAGACAAGGTAGACAAATCAGAGAGAAACCCGGGATTTTAGAGATTAGAATGTGGCCTGCTTGGTTCTTATGCAGGGATATTATGATAGGTACAAAGGATAGAAACTAAACAGAACTCTCTCGAAAAGGTTCAAGAACGGCCGTTTATGAGATTCTGTTTAGCCACATCCAAACAGGAATTCCCTTCGCTCTCATTTCAGGCATAGAACAGTAAAGAAATAAAATGAGTTTAGAGAAAGAGAATAACTGGAAAAATCTGTATTTTTCCCAAACTCTTAAGTATTTCTACTTACTAAAGAAAATCAGATAATAACACAACTTTAAAAAGCATCTTAGTCTTCTAATCATTCATAAATTCTAAGAGCTGCAACAACCAGCAGCCGAAATCCGTTTCAACACCCACTGACCTGGGAAGCCACCACTTCTACCTCTGCTGCCACGCACTGGTGTTTCCCAGAACGCATCCCCGCGGGCCCCCTCCTCATCTGCAGGCCGCAAGGGCAGCGCGCACGCCAGGGGAAGGGAGAGCGAGTGGGCGCTGGGAGGAGGCGGCCAGACTGAGCGAGCGCCTGCGTGTCTGGCTTAAGGGGAAGCCGCTGCCCACCCCCTTCACCTTCCCTGCTCTTCTCCCACACTGTACTTAAAAGCTTCACTCTCTAAAAGCTTTGACAAATGCAGTGACAAAAACAGATAGACAAAAGCAAAAAAAAACAGACAAACAGCAAAAACAGATAGACAAACAGGTGCCACCTTTCCCTTGAGCTCAGAATATCTAAACTTAAACAGGGTTCCCTAAAAGCGGGATGCCCTTCCAAATCTTCTAACCTTGCGTCCAAGGGGAGACGGCCACCGGTCCCTTCACGGCTCATCAGCCAAGGCTCACGTAGCAACCAAACGGTCGCAACCTTGTTCTACTTACCCGGGATTGAACAAGAAAGCTTCAGTGTGCAGACCGACAGGCAGTCCCTCGATCCCGGACGAGCCCCCAAAATGTTAAGGCTAATCTGGAGGGACCTGAAACATTGAACACACGAACAAAGTCCGTCGATTACACATCAAAGCTTTATTGTCTAGCTTGGCCAAGCGGCAGCAACTCCGACAGGGGTCTGAGGGAGAGAGTGCGCCGGCCCTTTGTTCTGCTTAGTTTTTATAGTTTTGTAGGTGGGAAGTACAGAAGCAAAAATTATAATTAGGAGCCCCTTACCACTATTGGTTATAGTCATATGTCCTTTAACATGATAGGACCACGTTCAATTTGCAAGCCATACATTATTTTGGAGAAAACAAAATTTACAAGTCAACACAATGGTAGTAAGATGTCTTTTTACATATTAAAAGGCATTCCTATATTATCTAGTGTTTATCTGCTATCTCTCTGTCCAGAGTCACACGTGTTTACCACATGCATTTACATAGGAGAGGTAGTTTCTGTGGGGACAAATGCCCGCAAACAGTTCATTGCTATAAGAAAGGGTTTATTTTGGCTTTTCTCTCCCTGTACCTGGCTAGCCATTCACCCCTTTCCCCACAGGCATGGTGGAATGTCTGGGAATCCATGTTTTCCTCCCCTTTGCATTTACAATACAATGCCAAGAGCCATCCTGGTCATGCCAATCACAGAGTACAGAGACTATTTCTCACAATTTCTCTGCACACCTTAACCCAAATTAATAAAATGTTCTTCAAGCCTCCCAAAATATTAATATTAATTCTGTAGTTTTTGGTACTTTACAACACCTGCGGGTGAGGTGGTGCAGTGGCTCCTCACTTTTAAGAACACAAACATTCTTTTTTCTGATTAAAGCAAATGATCCAGGGAAATATAACACAGTTTTATTTTTTTTATTTAACTTTAAAATAGTTTTATTTGGAAGGCACATTTCTAGCAAAGGTCAACTACTGCATTCTGAGAAACTGTATATAGTTCCAAAGTTTGAAGCATCCAATTTGTTCCAGGTAGTCAAATAAACTAAGTGACTAACAAAGATTCTCTTTTCACTATGTCTGGATAGCCTTCTCAGGATGCAGGCCAAAGTCATTGCCTGGTTTTATATGAGATAAGATAAAAACAGAGTCCTATATGTAATGGTCCCTGGTAAATATAAAACACCAAGTTGTTTTTTTTTTTTCTGTTTTTGTTTTTTTTACTTTTACTTTAGAGTTCAAACTCAAACACCACATATATTAAAGATTATCAAGATAAAAAGGTGACATGAATTATAAAAAGATATACTCATTTTTAAACACTCTATTCTGCAGCATATAAGAGGTTTGGCCTATTGCTAACATACAAACAACTATAAATGAAGTATTTCTGAGTATGTATGCATTTTAGGATTGCTAAAAAAAAATCAACAAAATGGACACACAATTTTATGCTACTTCTCACTCTTGGGTGATAGACACATAATAACATAATACAATCAAATGTTATAGAAATGCTTACCTGAAACCCATCCTTATTGATCAATATCACCCCATTAAATTTAATTTTTAAATAAAAAACCTATTTATCATAGTAAGTCAATTTAAATGTGCAAAAAGCACAAATACTGTCAATTGGTTTTGAATGTTTAGTATGTCTACATTAGTTATCTTCATTAAAAATATGTACGTTATTAGAAAAAGGAAGAATAATCTTTGTGATTTAGCTGTATATTCAAATATTGCTGTAATAAAGTATGTTAAATGTTAATTTTGACTATCACTGATATGCAATATAGAATATAAGTATAAACTATTAAAAGAGTGTGTTTATATGTATCTTTTAAGAAAATATATCCAGGCATGTAACGCTTTACAAAAAAATGAACAGAATAATTTTGGAGAATAAATTGTGAATTACGTTAAAGGAGACTACTTAGTTATGAATACATTAAATCAATTCACAATTTGTACTCTTTATGACTGAAATTATGTAATGTTCAGCAATGTGTGTGTTTTACTTGACTGATACCCAAATGAATGTTTCATTGATTATATATTAATTTTCCTAATCTTCTTAGCTCTAAAATGTAAGATAACACACGTTTACATGCAATTTCTCTGTCTCAGGAGTACCTTGGGGTGTGTAATATTTTCAATTACATTTGGTAAACAATAAAACAATCAAATGTCTTTTCATTTTCTGACTTATTGTTAGTTATGCAAAGATTAAAGTAAGTAGTAAGAGGTAATGTAATCAAGCAATGATGTTATAAAAATCTGTATATGTATTACTTTTAATAGCTGATATGTTTCAACTGCCCTTTCTTGTTTTGAAACTGTGTATGAGCCTGTATTTTCTGAAACAATAGGCAGGCTCTATATGTCTGTCTTCTGAAGAGATGAGTTAGAGAATGTTGCAAGAGTACTTGCCAAATCATAGTACCATTATTAATTCAAGCATGATGAAATTGTTCATTTTAACTATAATCATGTAATTCATCAAAATACTAGTAGAGCATATCATTCTCAACTATTACACTGATAAAGCACCTTATTCTAACAGCAACTAGTACAGAAATTTATTTTTGATGTTTATCTACCCCCAAAAAAGGTAATTGTTTTGAATATGGGTAGCCTTGCTTCATATTTTGATTTAAAAAATCAACATGTTTTTACGTCCTGACCTAAATTTAGTTGTTCCGCATTTGAATAGTTCCATGTATTACACTTTAAAATATGTCAGGGTCCTGGAACTGAAATGGTATATTTTCCACATGTCAGTTTCTTCATTCTCTTTGATGAATACCGAACAAACTGAGAGGGTAAGTAAGTAATCATTCCCTCAAGTCATAAATCAACAAAATCATACAAATCTACAATCTCACCACTCAACAGTTCTTCCCTGATAGTTCCGTTTGCCAACAGGACCACAAACTTTTCAAATATTATGTTGAAATTTAAAATTCATTAGATGAAAACCATTTATTGCTATGGATCCAAAAAGGGGGAATCTGACGCACAAAAAAAGATTCTTTGGTAAAATGTTTGCACTTTATAGTTCACTAAGATACCCAACATTTGTTTATTGCTCATGGAATTATTTATTTTATAAAATAAAAATAATTACTACTATTGAAACAATATTCTTCCTAACTTGTGGTGGTGCAGTGGATAAAGCATCAACCTGGAATGCTGAGGTTACGGTTCAAAACCCTGGACTTGCCTGGTCAAAGCACATATGAGAGTTGATGCTTCCTACTCTTCTTCCCTTCTATCTCTGCCTCTGTCTCTCTCTTTCCTCTCTAAAATGAGCAAATCAAGTCTTTAATTTTTTTTAAAAAAGAAACAGTATTCTAACAAATAACAATACTCATTCATTTGTACATTGTACTTGAGCATTAGAATATATGTATAAAAATGTCACTCCTTTCTTTCTGAGAATTGGCTTATCTACATCACAGGGCCACCCATAGAGAACAAACTTATTAGAAGAGAAATTTATTACTGGGTGAAACTCTGTTTCCTGTGCCATTTAACTGTCATTTCATTGTAATTTCCTGTTTTGTTTTAGGTTGAATATTAGTAAATTAGCATTCTTTATTCAGTAAATTTTACAACCTTGGTAATCTTTAGCTTGGTATTGCTCCCAGACATATGAATTCCATAGCCCCACTAATTTTGATTCACATGAAGAGAGAAACAGAGCTGACAACACTGGCCCTGCTTTTCCCTCTCCTTCCCACCCTGCACTTTGGGATGTTCTTTTTGTGGGCTCTAGAACTTCACGGTAAGCATATTCTATTCTTAAAATCTGTAATCAACATTTCTAGAATATGAATGTTAACCTTACAAACTGAGACACCTGGATTAAAATTAAATAACCCAAATGTATGTCACTCAGCAACAAAGCTTATGACCTACCCGATATACTCTTTCCTTGACTTCCTATTGACCAGTGGTGCCCTGCTCACCTCTCATAATACATCTATGTAATAACTTGGAAGTAACAAATTATGAGATCTTACTTTATTTTGATTCAAAAGTATTAATCATAAAACTAATATATGCCCTTCTCTTAATTATATATATTTTAAGATTGTGCTGAGTACATTAATTTAGATCTATACAAATAAACTTTTCTAAGAATTAAAAAAACTTTTTAAGTATTTATGTAAGCTTATTCTTTTTAAATGTTTGCTTTAGTCAGTTGGCAGTATTAGCAAGTAAACTATTTGAGGGGGAAAACAAACAACTCTGTTCAATACTTTAAACTTGCTTACTCTTATGAATACTGTACTTTCTTAACATTCAAAATTATCTTAATGGGAATTTGTAAAATCTATCTATCTATCTATCTATCTATCTATCACCTATCTATCATCTATATATCTATGATCTATTACTTCTGGATTTTAATAAAGCACATACAAATTATTGATCAATTTATTTAAGTATACAATGAGAAAGATCTACATTGTAAGGCCAGAAGCTACCACCATCGTGTCCATTCACAGGCAGGTTCCAATTAAATTCTGGCAGATGGTAAAGAAACAGTGGAGCCAAAGAATGCTGGGCCATTACTATATTAAATATTTGCACTGGCCAATGAGCAAATAGTCAGGGAAGACCTCTTTCCTCTCAGTCAGAGCTCCCAAAGCCCTGATACATTCTACAGTTCCACAACCAGGAGAATCTTCTCTTGTTCTTCCTAGAATCAAAGGCCCCCACCAGTCTCAGTAGGCCTCCCAAAGCCCCTCAGCTCTGGTTCCCCATTTGCATACCTTCTCTCTCTGCCTTCTCTTTCCCTGCCAACATGGCTTCTTTCTCCTCTTCTCTTTCTGCTATCTTTTCAAAACTTTTCTGGTATGGAAAACTCTACTCCAGCAAACATTAGCAAAACAATAGCCCTTTCCAAACAGGAAGGTAATCTGCAATTTCACAAACCACATATACCTGACTCTGCCCATCCCCCAATGCAAACTATAAGCGAGCAAACCTAAAAATTATATTTTACAAACTTATTTGACCAACATGCATTCTCCATTTTGAAGCTAACTTAAGTAGACTTAAATATTCTGAATGTTAGAATTCATTTACCCTTGACAAAGCATGTCCCATATGGCTGGAGGGGGGCAAGAAATGTTCACCACAAAAGATTGTAAAAAATGAAATGAAATAATTATTAAGAATCAGTAATTTAATAATTTCCACGCAAGGTGAATAACATATGCATTGACTCTCTTTCCTGTTCAATTTAATTACTTTCTTAAAAAAAGGAAAACATGAAAACAACTTAAATATAGTATGGTATAAAATAATGCCTTAATCAGACCTAGTTTATTCTTTCTAAGGCATTTATGTGCATATATTTTTTAAGTTTATAAATTTAAATTAGAAAAAGAGTATTAGCAGTTAATAAAAAATAAAATACATAGTCTATAAAGATATTTTAAAGGAGATGCACATTTTTTTTTTGTATTTTTCTGAAGCTGGAAACGGGGAGGCAGTCAGACTCCCGCATGCGCCCGACTGAGATCCACCCAGCATGCTCACCAGGGGGTGATGCTCTGCCCCTGTGGGGCATCGCTCTGTCCCGACCAGAGCCACTCTAGTGCCTGTGGCAGAGGCCAAGGAGCCATACCGAGCGCCCGGGCCATCTTTTGCTCCAATGGAGCCTCGGCTGCAGGAGGGGAAGAGAGAGACAGAAAGGAAGGAGAGGGGGAGGGGTGGAGAAGCAGATGGGCGCCTCTTCTGTGTGCCCTGGCCAGGAATCGAAGGCGGGACTTCCGCATGCCAGGCTGACGCTCTACCACTGAGCCAACTGGCCAGGGCCGAGATGCACATTTTTATCACTGTCTTGGTCATAATATAAAAGACCTAAAGTCTCCAAATATTGCTATTTGAGTATTTTACAAATTTAAATGTGGGTAGTCTCTTCACTTATATGCCATAATATCTACCATAAAACTATTATTTAATATAAAATATAATCAATCGGTCAAATACTTTTTACATAATAGAAAGGTTATACTATAATAGTAATTTCAAATACATATCAAAATAAAATTAACTTTTATTAACATAGAATTTTGCTCTATTTGGTAATCATCTGTGATCTAGAAGAGTTTGTATCATAAACTAAGGACTTGGCAGATATTTTTCTACTTTCTATTCATCCAAGCACTTTCTTCACAAAAGAGAAAAATGGTTAAGAGCTTTCTAAGGACCATTAAATGTAAATAAAAAGTCATCTTTCCTTTTTTTTTTTTTTTAGAGAGACAGAGAGAGTCAGAGAGAGGGATAGATAGGGACAGACAGACAGGAATGGAGAGAGATGAGAAGAATCTATTATCAGTTTTTTGATGTGACACCTTAGTTGTTCATTGATTGCTTTCTTATATGTGCCTTGACCATGGGCCTTCAGCAGACTGAGTAACCCCTTGCTCAATCCAGCGACATTGGGTCCAAGCTGGTGAGCTTTGCTCAAACCAGTTGAGACCACGCTCAAGCAGGTGACCTCGGGATCTCAAACCTGGGTCCTCCACATCCCAGTCCAACACTCTATCCACTGTGCCACCACCTGGTCAGACCATCTTTCTTAAAGATAAGTATTTTTTGAGTTTCTAACAGCTAGATATGGTGGGATAGGCAATGTTCCTGGCCCTGAGATGTTCACATTCTGCTGGGAAACCAGACAATAATCAAATCATTAACTACCTTAATGAGGTAATTTCCAGATATCCTTAAGTACACTGAAGGAAATAGAGTGATATAATAAATAGGAAGAAGACTTCTTTGCATAAGGGTGTCAGAGAAGACTGCTTTTAGGCAGTATAAATGATTCATTAGCTAAAAGGTGAAAGATGTGAAGGTGATTATTATGTAATGCTTGATAAACCACTATTGTCTCCAAGAGTCCAGAGTACTCTGCTTTTGTTAATTCAATATACAATGTATCTGTAAACAGAAGCACTAAAAATCTTTAAGAAATTTGGTAATGACCATCATCCAGGTTGATAATAGAATATGCTACCATGGAATTGGAATGTAAAATTTTAGAAGAACAGATACTAGTGGAAGAATATAAGCAATAAAGGAGAGGTTGGTGAAAATATCTTAATGAGTAACAAGTCATCAGACAGTCATCCTAATAAATAGGAGCAATCAGAATGTTTTGACCGACAGAAATCTATGACAATGGCTAATATATCAATTATAATCTCAATTATAATAGAAATGCTAGTGAAGAGAATACTTACTTCAAATGAAAATCATGGTCTTTATTCAGTTTCCAGATCTGCGTCTCTTCTCATATCCTGAGCCAACTGATTAAAAGGAAGTTGCAATTCCCCTTGAGCAGATTTTGCAAGAAAGTGGAGGATACAGAGTAAAATACAGCACTTTAATACTTCTCCAAGGAATCTGAGTCTATTTACCAGGGCAATGGTACACTATAGAAGAGGGAATACCCAGACTTTTCATGAACTGTTAGATATAGGATCTGAGCTGACATAACAAAAGGACCTGAAATATCATCAAAGTCCTCTTTTTATTGGTGGGGTAGGGGTATGTGAGTGTTGTACTGATTCCATCTCCTACTAATTTTAGTGGGTACTCAAACCCACCCTGTAGTTATTTCCTTGGTTCCTAAGTATGCATTCCATCAGCTAGAAGCATCTTCCTCACAAAATAAAGAATAATAGAATACAGAGTTATATATTTATGGTGCAGTTTTTCTCTCAAATATCTCTGCCAGCACCATCCAAGGACTTAATCCATTGCCGTGGTATCATATAGAGCAATGCCTCAGACTATGGAATTTCTATTACTATAAGAGCATATAATGAGGTAATTGTGAGATTATCTGCTCTGATCATGTACACAGCTACTCTGATATAATGGTAGAATTACATGTTGAAGGCTCAGCTAAGGTGTCAGCTCAAAAACAATACCTTGGAATAATGAGTGGCTGGTCACTGTGATGATGTTTGTGCACTTAACCTTTAGCCAATAATAAAAAACTAGGACATGTAGGAACAATGAATTGTACATACGAGTGGTTTTTTGAATTACCACTCACAAGGACACATTTGTAGAATTTATACATTTACTACAATCTTACATTCTGTGGGATTATAGGTTCTAAGTTCCAGAAGGGTGAGGCAAATTAATAAACATTTCCGTGAGGAACATCAATAAATTTAATCTGAACTGAAAGGTATAACTACACACTTTGGATCTTCATACAATTTACAAATAGGCAAATAAAAGCATCATTGTACTAGCTGGGGGAAATTAACCCCATTACTATGAAGATATAGGAACAAGTACACAATGAGGTTGAGAGTAGTATGTCAGAAACCCATGATTTTCATGACAGTATCTTTAACATTTTTATGCCAGGCAGACTGGATGATATTGGCACTTTTTCAGATGGACAAAACTAGAAGAGGAACAGGTTTTTGTTGAGGGTCAGGGTCAATTTTTTGTTGTTGTTCTAGATGCATAATAGAAGTCAGATACAATAACAACTAGGAATTGAAAATAAAAATCTGGAGGTCAGATACAAATTTTGAGATAAAGAAATTTATGTATAAATGACATATAGATATTATTTAAGGACATAAGAATGAATTGGGTTACTAAACATGATACTATAAATAGAGAAGAGAAACAAGAAATAAATCTTTGGCCCTGGCCGGTTGGCTCAGTGGTAGAGCATCGGCCTGGCATGCGGGGGACCCGGGTTCGATTCCCGGCCAGGGCACATAGGAGAAGCGCCCATTTGCTTCTCCACCCCCCCTCCTTCCTCTCTGTCTCTCTCTTCCCCTCCCGCAGCCAAGGCTCCATTGGAGCAAAGATGGCCCGGGCACTGGGGATGGCTCCTTGGCCTCTGCCCCAGGTGCTCGAGTGGCTCTGGTCGCGGCAGTGCAACCCCCAGAGGGGCAGAGCATTTCCCCCTGGTGGGCAGAGCATCACCCCTGGCGGGCATGCCGGGTGGATCCTGGTCGGGCGCATGCGGGAGTCTGTCTGACTGTCTCTCCCCATTTCCAGCTTCAGAAAAAAAAATACAAAAAAAAAAAAAAAAAAAAAGAAAGAAATTCTTAAGTAATTCTAAAATCAATGGTTAGTAGGAAATGACAATTAGATTATAGGACTTAAAGGGTATAGCCATGTGGGATACAAGAACACTACAATAAGAGATTGATTTGGTCCCATTGTATTGAAAGCTCATAAGAGGTCAAATAAGTTTGGAAAGAAAAGCATCCATCAGATCGGACCATATGATGGTTGTTGATGAATGATATGATCACACAAAAATTTTGAAGATTTTAGGAATAATTTCTATACAGTAATGGGTTCAAAACAAGATTGAAGAGAGTTTATTATTGAGTAGAAAGCAAGGAAATAGAGGATGAGGGATTAAAAAATTATTTCAACATGTTTTCCATGAAAAGGGTAGACAAATGAGGTATTATCTGTAGAAGCAATCAAGGTTCAAGAATTTTATTCTTTTTAATTTTAACATTATCTTAGAATGGGCAATGCTAGAATATGTTTATATACTCATAAAAATAATCCTAGCCAGAAGGGTGGGAGGGGGCAGAGAGGGTAGGGAAGAGGAGCGAGAGAGACAGAGAGAGAGACACACACAGAGAGAAATTGCTAATGAAAGAAAGAGGGAGTAACTGAAAGCAGAGACAACATGGGATTCAGAGCAATACTGAGAAGCAGATGTAATGGAGCTGGCTTCTAGTAAGAAGATGAAGTAATTTGCTTCTGATTGCTTCTATTTTCTCAATCAGGTGTGGCTGGATAAAGGTAAAATGGAAAAAAAAATGGCAAAAAGAGGAAACCATAGTTTTCTTAAAGAGTAGCAAGTGATCCTACCTTAGATATATAATTGAATTAAGTATAGTGTGCCGATTTAAGACTTAAACATAATTAGCTTTTAGCCAGTACTTCAGATGTCCATTGTGACACTGTGATTGATATGTGATTGTGTTTTACTGATGGATGAGAGAGTAGATGGATGGATGGATAGATAGATATAGATAGATAAATGATAGATAGATAGATAGATAGATAGATGATAGATAGATAGATAGATAGATAAACAGCAATTACCTTGTCAAAAATTTGCCAACCTGTACCCCAAGGAAACTTTGGTTTTTCTGATGCACATTTGGAGAAGCAGATAATTAAGTTTAAATCTGAGTTGGATCAGGAGTATAGAGTATGAAAAGTGAGGTACCATATTTTTTGCTCCATAAGACACACTGTTTCCCCCAAAAGTGGAGAGAAAAATGCCTGTGCATCTTATGGAGCAAATGTTCATTTTTTTTCTAGCACCTGTGGGGCATTGCACTGGGAAACATATGTAGAATGAGCACCAGCAGGAGCTTATAACCATACCATCCACTGCAGTGTGTGGAACCCTGACATCTGCTGAGTGATCTCCTGGTTCTGGTTGCATGCAGTGCAGGAGGGAAGGTGTGTGACATTGTGTGGGCACATTTATCTGGCAGCATGGAAGGCATATGTGAGAGGCCTGCTGGATCAGTGGAGGGCTGTGCTGCAGCTGCTGGAGCTCTGTGGGCAGTAGCAGAGCAACCAAATGGTGCCACGATTGACCCACCATGAAAGCTGGAATGCCCACTAGGGACCAGGTTGACCAGCACTGCAAAGGTGGGCAGTTTTTATGAAAAAGGTTTGCCATCATAGTCTTAGACGTCACTGAAGATGGTATCATATATGAAAAAAGTGAAGAAAATAAAACTAGTGATTGTGAGCAACTGAGCTTCTTAAATTCTGACACTAGCAATGATGAGTTTCTAGGGTTCCTGGACAACTAGAAGAGTATTTGAACATTAAAGTTTCTACTCATTTGTTAATAGTAGTGCTAATGGTTGTTAATACTGCTGTTGAGTTTACATTGTTAAAATATTATTGTGGAAGAGAAGTGGCACTGTGAGGAGTGCTCCCAATACCTCTCCCTGAAATTTCAACAAATTCAACAACTAGAGACAGAAAAACAATCTCAGGAGCATCTGAAATACACATACATCAAACAAAGGTATGATTGGGCATAAAGGTGGCTGAAAAACCTCTCTGAAGGAAATAGGACAGAGAACGGAGTATTCTGTCTCCCTTACTGCAGAAAATCTACATGCAAGAAGAGAGTGGACCCCAATATTTAAAGTTCTGAAAGAGAGAAACTTCTGGCCAAGAATACTATACCTATCAAAGCTATCCTTCAAATACAAAGGAAATATAAAAACATTCACAGATACAAAGAAGATGAGGGAATTTATCACCAGAAAACCCCCACTTCAGAAAGTACTAAAGGAGGTTTTCCAACCAGATACAAAGAACAAAACAAAACAAAACCACAAGTAAAAGCTCCATCAAGAACACAATAAAATCAAATTTAATCTGTGACAAAAAAAAACAAAGGGGAGAGGATAAAGATTAACAGTAGCAAAGGAAGATGAACTACAGAAGCACTCATGAGATAATGTACTACAATGAACAAGATAAATACCCTTTTCATTACTTAATGGTAACCACCCCTGAAAAAACCATCACAGAAGCACATAGCTTGAAAAAAAAAGTAACAGAGAAAAGAAGTATGGATTACAACCAAACAAAAACAAATGATAGAAAAACAAAAGAGAAGAATTAAACAAGATTCAAAACTATCAGAAAGCAGTATATAAAATGGCAATAAGAAACCCTCAAATGTCAATAATCACACTAAGTGTAAATGAATTGAACTCATCAATAAAAAGACACAGAGTAGCAGAATGGATTAAAAAAATCCAACTGTATGTTGCATACAAGAAACACATCTAAGCTACAAGGATAAAAACAAATTCAAAGTGAAAGGCTGGAAAACAATACTCCAAGCGAATAATATATAAAAAAAAGCAAGTGTAACAATACTCATATTTAACAATGCTGACTACAAGACAGCAAAGGTAATCAAGACAAAAACAGTCATTTCATAATGATAAAGGGGACATTGAATCAAGAAGACATAACACTTCTTAATATATATGCACCAAACCAAGGAGCACCAAAATATTTAAGACAGCTACTGAATGACCTAAAAACAAAAACCAACAAAAATATAATTATACTTGGAGATCTCAATACACTGCTGATGGCTCTAGATCGTTCATCCAAACAGAAAATCAATAAAGAAATATTAGCCTTAAACAAAAACTAGAACAATTGGATATGATAGACATCTACAGGACATTTCATTCCTAAGTGCCAGAGTATACATTTTTCTCTAGTGGACATGGAACATTCTCAAGAATCGATCATATGTTGGGCCACAAAAATAACATCAACAAATTCAGAAAGATTGAAATCATACCAACATATTCTCCAATCATAAAGCCTTGAAACTAGAATTCAACTGCAAAAAAGAGGGAAAAAAACCCACAAAAATGTGGAAACTAAACAACATACTTTTCAAAAATGAGTGAGTCAAAGAAGAAATAAAAGCAGAGATCAAAAGTTACATACAGAAAACAAAAATAACAATAAGACATATTAGAATCTCTGGGATGCAGCAAAAGCTGTAATAAAAAAGTTTATATCACTACAGGCCTATATGAACAAACAAGAGAGAGCCCAAGTAAACCACTTAACTTCATATCTTAAGGAACTAGAAAAAGAAGAACAAAGGCAACTCAAAAGCAACAGAAGAAAGGAAATAATAAAAATCAGAGCAGAAATAAATGAAATAGAGAACAGAAAAACTGTAGAAAAATTAATAAAACAAAGAACTGGTTCTTTGAAAAGATCAACAAAATTGACAAACCCTTGGCAAGACTCACCAAGGAAAAAAGAGAAAGGACTCAAATAAACAAAATCCAAAATGAAAGAGGAGAAATTACCACAGATATCATAGATATACAAAGAATTATTATAGAATACTATGAAAAACTATATGCCACCAAATTTAACAATCTAGAAGAAATGGATAAATTCCTAGAACAATATAATCTTCCTAGACTGAATCATGATGAAGCAGAAAGCCTAAACAGACCCATAAGCAGGGAAGAAATAGAAACAACTATCAAAAACCTCCCCTGTCTTGGCCACTGTGAACAGTGCTGCAATGAACATGGGGCTACATGTGTCTTCACATATCAATGTTTCTGAGGTTTTGGGGTATATACCCAGTAGAGGGATTGCTGGGTCATAAGGTAGTTCTATTTGCAGTTTTTTGAGGAACCACCATACTTTCCTCCATAATGGTTGTACTACTTTACAGTCCCACCAACAGTGAATGAGGGTTCCTTTTTCTCCACAGCCTCTCCAACATTTGCTATTACCCGTCTTGTTGATCATAGCTAATCTAACAGGGGTGAGGTGGTATCTCATTGTAGTTTTGATTTGCATTTCCCTAATAACTAATGAATACTACTCAGCCATAAGAAACGATGACATCAGATCATTTACAGCAAAATGGTGGGATCTTGATAACATTATAAGGAGTGAAATAAGTAAATCAGAAAAAAACAAGAACTACATGATTCCATACATTGGTGGAACATAAAAATGAGACTAAGAGACATGGACAAGAGTGTGGTGGTTACCAGGGGTGGGGGGAGGGAGGACAGGGGGAGAGTTAGGGGGAGGGGGAGGGGCACAGAGAACTAGATAGAGGGTGGCGAAGGACAATCTGACTTTGGGCGAGGGGTATGCAACATAATTTAATGACAAAATAACCTAGACATGTTTTCTTTGAATATATGTACCCTGATTTATTAATGTCATCCCATTACCATTAATAAAAATTTATTAAAAAAAAATAAATAAATAAAAAAAAAAAAAAAAAAAAACCTCCCCAAAAATAAAAGTCCAGGACCAGGCAGCTATATTAGTGAATTCTACCAAACATTCAAAGAAGACTTAATTCCTCTTCTACTCAAAGTCTTCCAAAAAATTGAAGAAGAAGCAATACTTCCAAACACATTTTATGTGGCCAACATAACCCTCATACCAAAACCTGCCAAGGACAACACAAAGAAAGAAAACTACAGACCAATATCTCTAATGAATACAGATGCTAAAATAGTAAACAAAATACAAGCAAATTGAATACAACAACATATTAAAAAAATAATACATCATGATCAAGTGGGATTCACCCCAGAATCACAAGAATGATTGAACATGTGTAAAACCATTAACATAATACACCATATAAACAAAACAAAGGACAAAAACCATATGATCCTATCAATAGATGAAGAAAAGGCATTCAATAAAATACAACACAATTTTATGTTTAAAACACTCAACAAAATGGGTATAAAAGAAAAGTATCTCAACATAATAAAGGACATTTATGATAAACCATCAGCTAACATCATATTAAATGGCATAAAACTGAGGACTTCTCCCCTAAAATTAGGAACAAGAAAAGGTTGTTCACTCTCTCCACTCTTATTCAATGTAGTTCTGGAAGTTCTAGCCAGAGCAATCAGACAAGAAATAAAAAATAAAAGGCATTCATATTGGAAAAAAAGTATAGGTTTCACTATTTGCAGATGATATTTTTCTATACATCGAAAACCCCAAAGACTCCACAAAAAGACTACTAGAAACAATAAATAAACCAACACAGTAAGGTCACAGGATACAAAATTAATATACAAAAGTCCATTGCTTTCCTATGTGCCAACAATGAAACATCAGAAAATGAACTAAAAAAATCTCCTTCTGGTTGCAATAAAAAAAATGAAATACCTAGGAATAAACATAACAAAGAATGTGAAGGACCTATATAATGAAAACTACAAATAATTGTTAAGGAAAATCAAAAAAGATACAATGAAATAGAAAAATATTCCTTATTCCTGAGTAGGAAGAATAAATATAGTCAAAATGACTATATTACCCAAAGTGATATACAAATTTAATGCAATTTTCATCAAAATTCCAAAGTAATTTTTTTAAAGAAATGGAACAAAAAAATTATCAGATTTATATGGAACTATAAAAAACCCTGAATAGCCAAAGCAATCCTAAGGAAAAAGAACGAAGCTAGGGGCATTACCATACCTGTCTTCAAATTTTATTATAGAGCTATGACAACCAAAAGAGCTTGGTACTGGCATAAAAATAGACACTCAGACCAATGGAACAGAATAGGAAACCCAGAAATAAAACCACATATATGTATATATGGTCAAATAATTCTTGATAAAGGGGCCAACAACATACAATGGAGAAAAGAGAGTCTCTTCAACAAATGGTGCTGGGAAAACTGGAAAGCCACATGCAAAAGAATGAAACTCAACTACAGTTTGTCCCCTTGTACTAAAATTAATTCAAAATGGATCAAAGACCTGAGACAATAAAGTACATAGAAGAAGACATAGGTACTAAACTCGTGGACCTTGGTTATAAAGAGCACTTTATGAATTTGACTCCAAAGGCAAGGGAAGTGAAGGCAAAGATAAATGAATGGGACTACATTAGACTAAGAAGCTTTGCACAGCAAGAGAAACTGACAGCAAAACAAACAGACAGTGAAATAAATGGGAAATGATATTTTCAAACAACAGCTCAGATAAGGGCCTAATATCCAAAATATACAAAGAACTCGTAAAACTCAACAAACAAACAAACAATCCAATAAAAAAAATGGGAAGAGGACATGAACAAACACTTCTCCCAGGAAGAAATACAAATGGCCAACATATATATGAAAAGATGCTCATCTTTATTAGCTATTAGAGAAATGCAAATCAAAACTACAATGAGATATACCACCTTACACCTGTTAGATTAGCTATTATCAACAAGACCGGCAATAACAAATGTTAGAGAGGCTGTGGAGAAAAAGGAACCCTCATCCACAGTTGGTGAGAATTTAAGTAGTACAACCATTAAGGAAGAAAGTATGGTGGTTCCTCAAAAAATTAAAAATAGAGCTACCATATGACCCAGCAATCCCTCTACTGGGTATATACCCCAAAAACTCAGAAACATTGATACATAAAGACAAATGCAGCCCCATGTTCATTGCAGCATTGTTCACAGTGGCCAAGACATGGAAACAACCAAAAAGCCCTTCAATAGATGACAGGATAAAGAAGATGTGGTACATATACACTATGGAATACTACTCAGCCATAAGAAATGATGACATCGGATCATTTACAACATGGATGGACCTTGATAACATTATATGGAGTGAAATAAGTAAATGAGAAAAAACTAAGAACTATATGATTACATACATAGATAGGACATAAAAAAGAGAACTCAGAGGCATGGATAAGAGTGTGGTGGTTACCGGCAGGTGGGGGAGGAAAGAGAAGGAGGGAGTGGGGGAAGGGGAGCGGCACAATGAAAATCAGATAGAAGGTGATGAAAGACAATTTGACTTTGGGTGATGGGTATGCAGCATAATCAAATGTCAAAATAACCTGGGGATGTTTTCTCTGAACATATGTACCCTGATTTTTCAATGTCACCCCATTAAAATTAGTAATAAAAATATTATTGTGGTATATTTTATTAAATATTTTAACACACCATTTTGTTCAGAATATTTTTTTTCTGATTTTTACCCCTTAAACCCTAGGTGCGTCTTATGGTCAGGTGCATGTTATGGAGCGAAAAACACGGTACATATTTTTTAGGATATTTTCAAGAGAGTTCATAATAATAGGTTATAGATTTTCAGGTTAGTGAGGCAAGACATATAGAAGAAGCCACATTTTGACAAATGATGAGAAATTGATGTGGATAAATAGTATGGTGTTCTTAAAAGTTTTTACAGAGGAAGTGTTAAAGTCAGAAAACAGAAAAATAAAATTTGGTAGTCAGAAAATAAAATGCTTGAAAGCAAAATTTCAGTGGTAATGTTGTTATTGGTGATAACAATGTTTGGAACATGAGTACCTGAAAAGGAACAGTCCAATGTGGTTGATACAAGTATGGTTGAAAACATCTTTACTGGCAAGAAAATTCAGGAATCAAGAAGCCGCAGTTGAGTGGGGCATCCACATGGATATCATTGAGGTGGATGACAAAGAGTAGAGATGAAAAAAATAATTGGCACAGCAGCTAAGTTTTAATGAGGAGAGAGAGTAACATGAAGAAAAAAATAAATGTGGCAGCTAACAAAGGCACATACTGTAGAGGAGGATGATATGAGTATCAAGGAAATTGAAGTTGTCATTTTTAATTCATATCTCGTGGTGCATGAGGAGAAATCAGGGGAAAAGGCAAAGAAAAACACTGATCTTGTAGCCTGGGACTATCCTGGATCAAGCCTATTACAACAGCACAACTATTACCAGCATCCACTTCTACTTTCAAAATTGTTTGGACTTGAACAATATATTATTTGATCACCCTTCACCTAACACATCTTTAATCCTAGAGAAAAGGATTTTCTACCTTTACCTTCATCTTATTCTCTACAGAATTTGGAATACTTCACACACTCATATCGGTCTATCCTGGCTATTTAGACAGGTGAATGTTTGCATTGAATTCCCTCATTGATCAAATTTGGAGGTGACTACCCAGTGACTCCTAGATTTCCATAGGCTGATTGGTATAGGACTGGTTGTGCACAGAAATCCTTGAGGAGAAACCCAAATTCAGCAAATCTGAAGTAGGTACTGAGAATTTGATCCACTTAAAATTGTCTTAATTTGATGAACAAATGCTGCCAAGTTTGGACAGCTCTCAATTCTGACTTTAACAAGTATGAGGAAATTAGATGTGTGCATGAGTATGCATGTCTATGCACACACATATATGCACGTGGTGTTTGAAAGTAACAGAATTCCCATTTAACCAAAAGCAACTTTATGTCTATATTATTTGAGTTCTCTGATTAAAGAATCTTAAGTGTAAATAGTTGGGATTTATCCTTACACATATATGACATATTCCAAGCCTGGCCTCATTAAATTCCATGTGGTAAATAAACCCAGTTACTCCAATGAGATTGCAAGCCCTTTGAGGTTCTTTAAAATCCTAGAAAACAGTTTGTTCTGAACCTTACACACAGCATGCATTTAATAAATAAATAATTTATTGAATCTCTGATGAGATTACATGGAGCTGAACCTTCTGTCAGTATTTCTTTAGTCCCTGGACGCCAGTGGGGTTCACTTGGCCATCTTTTGCAGTCTACTGCAAAAAAACACCTGTCTTCCACTATAATTCTGTAGAATTTATGATTCCTTCTTAGATGAAAACTTATTTCCATCTTCAAATGGAAATAAGCACAGAGTATTATCCAGTTAATATTTAAATATTTTCTCTATTCTTCTTATTGGCAATTTTATTTAATTAGTAAGTAGTTTGATATGGTTATGTGTGTCCCTTTATTTTTCACAAATAGGACACAACTTTCTAATAAAGGTCCAAAGTAAAAGACAGTTTTATAAATGTTACACATTCATTTATTTAATAAAAATTCACTAGATATGAAATCAAAATGCATCATCATCCATTTGAACTCATCTAATTTTGGCTTGCATTGTAGATAGCAGTAAATGTAATTTGTCATCATAAACGTATTTTTATTTAATCATATGAAAGTTTTGGTTTATCTTGAGCAAACTTTATACTGGTTTTAATACACAGGAGCCATTTCTGACAGATATGATAAGATAGATTTATCATTCTTGACAAATTATATTGCAAAATGTCCTTTCATGACTGCCCACAATGGAAACCACATTGCTATATTCAACAGGAATGTCACCTGTGATTCTTATTTTATAACCTTGTGCAGTGCCAATCTAAAACTGCTTTTCCCGGGGACTGTAGTGTACTTAGAATGTGAGATGGTTATAAGAATAATTGTATGAATGAAGGAAACCTGTAGCCCTTTAAATCAAACTAAATAGTGTTTTATTAAAGTGCTCAGCAAATCAATCTAAATCCAAGGATAATAAAGCCCTAATCAGGTAGTAGAAAAAATAATAGGTTGTCATGCATGAGAAAAAATAGGCAATCATGGAATGTTTTCTTTAATTAGGTCATGTAAAGTGGAGGAACTGAGCAGGAACTGGCAAGACATTCATCACGAGCAAGGTGGGAAATTATTTAGATTACTAAGGAAGGAAAATTGAATGTGATACACTTAGATTTGACTGGACAGAAAATAAAAGCTTTTTTTTTTAACTATCTGTACTATACTTCTCTGGTGATAACTATTGACATGTGTGGGATTTTTCAAAGTTAAACTCAGCCAGTTAGTTATCTGGTTTGCCGAGTCCACATCCGTTAATTATTTTCTAATGATTTTAATTTCCGAAGGGCTCTGGGCCACTGCATGTGCTCCTCTGGCATTCTTACTGCAAAACTGCCTCTCACCTCCAATGGAATTTAGCTCCTAATAAACTTGAGATTGATTATTAAGCACTTCTCATTTTCTTCTTAAACTGAAAGAAGTGATTAATACTATCTGAGATTGTTAGTTACTGCTCTGTACAGGGATACTGTAACAAATTACAAACATCAGTAGACAGACTTCTTTGTTAGACACTATCATCTTCACTGTTAAGAACATTAAATACATCTTTTTTATTTAAAAAAAGTCTTAATTTAAAGACTGTAATGACATGATTTCAAATATTTGCAATACTGTGACAACTACCTCACACAAAATTATGTTTTCCAAATTAAATCCCAGAAATCAGCCTTCACTACCCCAAATAGCATCATCAAACAATAGAAACATTTTTGGTCTTTATGCCTCCATTGTGCAGGTCATCACTGCAAGCCCTAGCGATTCTTCTCATTAAAGACACTGTGGGCATGCATGTGGTGCTTCTTCATCTCTTTGTACATAAATTAAGCATGCTGAGAGGATTTATATATATATATACACAAATCAGGATACACATCAGGATGTATATGTACACATCAGGATACACATAAGGATATATATATTCTGAAAAAATCATATGAGGTTTAGTTTCCATGTATTACATTCATGGGCTTTATAAAAATTTAAGGGAGGGCAATACCAGCAGACACATTTAACACCTCTGTGGACATAGTATCACCTGTTAAGTCTAGACTTGACCTGAGCGGGTTTTTTTTTTTTTTTTTTTTTTGAGCAGTCACCTTTGATGTCTTGCCCAAATCTCCTGGCATACCTCAGAGGTCAGCTGGGCCCTCCTGTGAATAATGCCTGTCCTTGCCAGGGACTTTCTACCTTAAGCATCTATTTCTCTCTAATTAGGAGTCTCTTTGATGAGTGCAAGGGGTAGGCCAAGTGAGCCGAGGGCTCGAGTCCCAGGAGCATATCAGAGGTGCAACCCTCACTCATTCAGTGATTAAACCCAGACTTCTTAAACCTCACAGGGATACGTTTGAGCCATATTCTGCACAATGTTTTAAGAGGACTCCAGTAGGATTGAGACACAATGGCACACAGTAATAACTTCATATTAATTTAGTCACTATTAGCCTTTTACCCTCCCTTTCTTACTTTATCTGCTGAATCAGCTACTTGTTTCTGGGGTAACTTCTCAAAGCACTCTGAGTAGTTATTACCATTCACCACTGCTGCTTGCCTAGAAGATGGGAATTATTTATCAGTCCAGCAGTGGGTATGAGCAAATTGCATCCTGATTTCTGCTTCAGCAGCAATAACCAAGCATTGCTTTATTAATTTACTTCCTTCCTTTCTGAACTTGTCATTTCCCTGTAATTAATTACAACATCAAATTATTTTGAGCCTTTGTTTTGGCTTGGCACAATCCAAGGTATTCTATTTATGAATTAGGTAAATTATCTTATAGACAAGTTTTTCTCCTTGTCTTTTACAAGTAGTTCCTGCTGAAAATAGATCTAGAGGATAAGCTCTGAGAATGACAAATTTCCTATTACTTTGATTAGGAAAAAATATTTATTCTTTAATTCCAAAATTACCATCTAGTTTTTTAAATAGCAGGGAATTGTATTTCAATGAAAATGTTACTTCAAGAATTCAGCATATCAAATATTTCCTTTTAATTAATTATGCTGTTTACATAAATGTGTTAAATACTTTTATAGCTACTATGAGTTGTATACTTAAGATTATGCTAAGACAGAAAGTGAAATGAATAATATATTAAAAAGCCCACATAAATCAGTAAATATAAATCAATAAAGCAGTTCATTTGGGGTAACATGATGTACAAAATTATTTCTTTATAGACTATCAAGCCAGAGTACTCAGAGGGTTGTAACAAAATGCACACTAACTATAAAAGGAATTATATCATGATGTTTCATATAGAAAATCCAAGTAGTTTTTTTAAAATTACAGAGATCACGTATGAAGTTCCAAGTACAGTTGAATTCTTGTTCACTATATTTACTTATCTTGGGATATGCCTAAACCCCAAAATGGGCAGGTTCCTGATGCTCACTGACATAGTATAGTTAATTTTGTTTTCTACAATATCTGGGCCAAGTACATTAGTTTTTAAAGTTTAGATTCCTGAGAATCACCTGGGCAATTTTGTAGAAATGTGTATTTCTAGTGCCAATCTCAGAAATTCTCTGTAAAAATATTTGGATAAGGCCCAGTAAAGTGTTTTTTTCAACAATTCCAGGTGATTCTGATATAGGCAGTCCACACACAGACCACACTTTGAGAAAACCTAGTCTATCTGGTACTTAATAAATTCTTATTGAACTGAAATGTAAATGTTCAAACACATTGAATATAAATGATACTTACCTTGCTGAAGAAGAAAGCCATAATAAGATATATTAAGATGAATATGTTACATAATTTCCCATGACCATATCAACCTATAGACAGTCAGTGGATATAAGAACAATTAAACTACTTCTTGAGGATCAGATTCTCATGAGCCTACCTGAGATATGCAGACAGTTTAAATCGCCTGGTTTGGTCCCAGGAATGTGAAAAGAATGTTATTACCTTCAGGAAATATTAAACAGAGTTCAGACTTGCGTAGCTTTCATATTTCCATGTGCTGCTTGACTGCATGTTTGCCTGAGCTCTACAAGTCTGCTTGATTTAGTGGTTCAACAAGCCCGCCAAAGAGGTCTATTGCCTCCCTTCCACCACTCATGAAGAACCAACCTACAAATCACTTGTCAACAACTTTGATCTACCTTGTTTCAGGTGGTTTACTCTCTGTCTATTATTTCTGCTAAGAGACCCATGAAAATTAAATACAGACCCCGCTGATGCTTGACTGACCTGGTGCTCCATCATAACAGCAGTGTAATAGCAATAAATCATTTCAACTTTAATCTATTGTTATTGATGAATGTACAATTATTTGTCATCTAATATGCTGAAAATGATGACCAAAGAAATAGATCAACTTTTTTCTTCTTCCAAGTGCGGCATTGATGGATTGTATCCCTAAGCTGTTATTACACGTATAATGGACTCCTCTGCACTGACAGCATAGCTAGTTTTTTAATCATTCCATAGTAATCAACTTAAGACAACATAGCAAGACTCATAACTCATGTTCTTTTCTTTTTTGGCAGTGATGGGAAATGAAAATGTTTTTATTCTTTTGAAATAATTCTTACCTGACTAGGCTGAAGATTGCTTTAAAATTGTAAATAAATGGTTGTTTATTGAGCTGGAACTGAAAAGTGACATATTAAAATGTCTCTTTCCAAAGAGGGAAAATTATTTAGGCCTGAATAGAGTCAGACAACAACAACAACAAAAAAAAAAAACCCAAAAAACCCCAAAACCACACTTTTTTTTTAACTAGTTCATTGCTAAGTTTATACTTTAGGGAAATATTTTTACAAAGTCAATGTTTTGGGCAAGAATGCTATGAGGAAAAATGACAATGTTAAAATAAGAAATAATTCCTCTGAAAGCACTATTCTACCATCTCTCTTCTCTTCTCATTTATGCTTTCACTACTAGCTCAGGTAGCTCAGAAAGAAAATAGAAATTGCAACTAAAATATAGAACAGTTCATCTGAATAACCGACTGAAGATTTGCTGAAGAGGAGCCTTATAACCACAGGTTTACAGAAGGAACCACATCAAGACTGGTAGGAAGGGCGAAGATGTCAAAAGGGCTGCCCTGCTCCCACAAGTGGCTGAGATTCAGGAGGGACATCTCAGCTGCAAAGCTTCCCCCTGAGGAGCTAGGGTCTCATCTCAAGCTGGGCTCCTCAGTCCAAGCACCAGATATGAGAAGAAGCACCTATATAACACTTGGCTGTGAAAATCAGTGAGGATCCTGTCTGCTAGTGAGAAACATAGGTGCACACTCCAAGGACCAAGACACAGACTCTCATTCACAGCCACTCAGCCTGGGTTCTGAAAGAGGGAGAAAAGAGTGAACTACTGTCATGTGAGAAGAGACTGAGGTTTGTATCTTGGGAAAAGAGCTGAAAAGACAGCCATCATCTCCAAGATCCCTGTGTAGATGCCATCATCATGGGGAAAAGCAATAGCCCACACTGTGAACCCTTTCTTGCCTTTCTTACCCCACACTGCAGAGCATGCATACTGCTGAGGAGTAAGCTGCCTGGGTCTGGTGGAGAGGTCTGAGCACACTCAGGGGGGTGTCAGTGACTGAGCACTGTGGCTTTGAAGTAGGGGCCATTTCTTAAAAATTAGTGAATCCGCTTGACCTGTGGTGGCGCAGTGGATAAAGCGTCAACCTGGAAATGCTGAGGTCGCCGGTTCGAAACCCTGGGCTTGCCTGGTCAAGGCACATATGGGAGTTGATGCTTCTAGCTCCTCCCCCTGTCTCTCTCTCTCCTCTCTCTCTCTCTCTCTCTCTCTCTCTCTCTCTCTCCCTCTCTCTCTCCTCTCTAAAATGAATAAATAAAATTAAAAAAAAATTAGTGAATCTGAGCAGTACCTACCTCCCCAACAAAGGAAATCTGCTAGTCCTACTATCAGGACTCCTGGCTCCTCGTGGCTCCACCCTGCCAATGTCTGGGCAGAATCCTGTACAGACTGAGTTATGTGGCTCTGGGTGGAGGGGGGAGTACTGTCCTCACCTTCTCCCAAGACTGACATGCAAGTCCCTGGAGAGCCACTCTCCCTACCCTTCTGACTCCAAAGTACCTGCCCTGCTGAGCTCAGCTTACCAGCAGATTCTTGGACAGACTGAGTTTTGTGGCTCCAGAATGGATGCCATTTTCCCCTTGTAGGCCCAACCTGGTCAGAGCCCTCTCCTCACACAGCCAAATCAACAAACAAATGTTGGTAAGGATGTGGAGAAATGGAACCCTCGTGAACTTTCGGTAGAAATGAAGATTTTGTGGATTCTATGGAAAGTGGTATGGAGTTAACTCAAAATGTTAAAAATGGAACTGCCTTATAACTGAGCAATTCTACTTTGGGGAGTATATCCAAAGAAACCAGAAATACTAACTGGAAATAATATGTTCACTGCAGCATTATTTACAATAGCCAAGATTTGGAAGCAGCCTAAGTGTCCATCAGTAGATGAGTGAATAAAAATGTTGTTATATTGACACAATAGAATACAGTTGTACCTTGGCACACAGGTTTAATTCATTTCATGGCCAAGTTCATGACTCAATTTGCTCATGTGTCAAATTAAATTTCCACATTTACATTAATAGGAATGCAATTAATCCATTTCAGCCCTCAAAACAACATAAGTTTTTTTGTTTTATGTGCTTTTAAATAAGAAAATGTACTTTATAAATAAGGTATATATATATATATATGCACATAATAAGAGAGAATGTAAAGAAATAAACTAGTTTATGTGGTGTATTTACCTTCAAGGTCAGGTGAAGATGCTGGCAGAGGGAGAGGAGACTGGCGGAGGAGGTTTTTTATTTTGTGCACTATCACTTACAGTGGTCGGCAAACAGCGGCTCATGAGCCACATGCGGCTCTTTGGCCCCTTGAATGCAGCTCTTTGGCCAGCTTAGGAGTACCCTAATTAAGTTAATAACAATGTACCTACCTATATAGTTTAAGTTTAAAAAATTGGCTCTCAAAAGAAATTTCAATTGTTGTACTGTTGATATTTGGCTCTGCTGACTAATGAGTTTGCCGACCACTGTGTTAACATAACTTACTCTCTACACCAGGGGTCCCAAACTTTTTACACAGGGGGCCAGTTCACTGTCCCTCAGACCGTTGGAGGAGCAGACTATAAAAAACTATGAACAAATCCCTATGCACACTACACATATCTTATTTTAAAGTAAAAAAACAAAACAGGAACAAATACAATATTTAAAATAAAGAATAAGTAAATTTAAATCAACAAACTGACCAGTATTTCAATGGGAACTATGGGTCTGCTTTTGGCTAATGAGATGGTCAATGTCCGGTTCCATATTTGTCACTGCTAGCCGTAACAAGTGATATGACGCACTTCTGGAGCCATGACGCATGCGTCCCTCGTCACCAGAAGTAGTACTGTACGTGAGCAACACCGCGCTTTGTGGCACCACCACATACAGGATGCATCCGCACCCTGTGTTCCTCTCACTGACCACCAGTAAAAGAGGTGCCCCTTCCGGAAGTGCGGCGGAGGCTGGATAAATGGTCTCAGGGGGCCGCATGCGCCCCCGGGCCGTAGTTTGGGGACCCCTGCTCTACACACTTAACCCTACATTTAATTGCAAATTTTAACTTACACACTAGGTATAGTATGTAACTTTATCGCTAAACTTAATTGCTATTTTTTTACTTTCCTTAATCATCATTTTCTTTACTGACTTTTGGCTTTTTCACCACACTTTCCTTGCTTTCACTTAGAGGTCGTTTCAACAAAAACCTTTCCGTGGATGCTTGTTTTCTCCTCTCTTTCAGAAAGTTTGGCAGGCTATCTACTGGAGGGTGATGGAAGCTCATGATGCAAATATCCACTCGTGACTTAAAGCAAAAAAATCCCATGAGTGACTGCTCGTCTCTCAAATTGCTCATGATTTAAAGTGCTCATGTGTCAAGGTACCACTGTACTACTCAGAAATATAAAAGGAGTAAATCTTACCTTTTGTGACAAATATGATGGACCTGGAGAGTATTATGCTAAGTGAAATAAGCCAGTCATAAAAAGACAAGTACTATATGATTTCACTTACAATGTGGAAACTAATGAACAAAATAAACTAACAAACAAGATTGAAATAGACTTACAGATACAGAGAACAGACTGACAGCTGTCAGAGCAGGGTTGAGGAGCTGGTTGAAAAAGGTGAAGGGATTAAGCAAAACACAAAACAAAACAGAAAAAACTTATAGACACAGACAACATAGTGATTACTTGAGGGAAAGGGGGTGAGAGAGGTAGAAGAGGATAAAGAGGTGGTAAATTGTGATGGACAGAGACTTGACTTGGGGTATAAAACACACAATACAATATACAAATGATGTATTATAGAATTGTACACCTGAAACCTATATAATTTTATTAATCAATGTCACCCTAATAAAATCAATAAATTTAAAAAAAATAGAAAAATGATTTCATCAACAACCACTCAAGATAAAGTTTCCTCTTAATCCAACAAAATATACATAGCTGAGTAGACGATTTAATATCTTGGGACCAAAAATGAATTAATATTAATCCCTCCCATAACTTGTTCCTATGATGTAAAAGAAATCCTCCTAAAAATTTCTATTAAAAACTAACCTAAATCTCTCTTGCTGCTGTCTATTCATAGGAATATTTTCCCCACAACTAAGAAAAGTATCAGTAGCGATGCTGAGTCTAAGTGAACAAACTTGATTCCAATGCAGGACCCAGCTTTTATGACTTTATTAACTTAGAAACTGGTTAAAAAAAATAGTCATATTTTTATATCCTTAAAGGTATAGAGTTGGAATATACTATAAGTAAGGAATAGAGCAGGGGTCCCCAAACTTTTTACACAGGGGGCCAGTTCACTGTCCCTCAGACTGTTGGAGGGCCGTACTATAAAAAAAACTATGAACAAATCCCTATACACACTGCACATATCTTATATTAAAGTAAAAAAACAAAACGGGAACAAATACAATATTTAAAATAAAGAACAAGTAAATTTAAATCAACAAACTGACCAGTATTTCAATGGGAACTATGCTCCTCTCACTGACCACCAATGAAAGAGGTGCCCCTTCCAGAAGTGCAGCGGGGGCCGGATAAATGGCCTCAGGGGGCCGCATGTGGCCCGCGGGGCTGTAGTTTGGGGACCCCTGGAATAGAGTATGACAATTTAATGTTCTCTAATGCAGAAAACTCAAAGAGTAGTTTAGAGGTGAGCAGCAGCAGCTATACCTGGAAACTTGTTAGAATACAAAAGTGTCAGTCCCAACCCACTGAATCTGAATCTGTAGGAGTGGCGCTCAGGAAACTGTCCTGCAAGTCTCCAGGCGATTCTGATATACATGAAATTTGGGACACACTTATTGAATAAGGCTTTCTTATTAATAACACAAACACAGGTCTTTGTGTTATTAATTACCTGTGAAAGGCTGGATGCTTTAGCATAGACCAGGATAACGGAGTCTTTGACAGCATGACCTTGGGGTCACAATAAATCTACATATTGACTTAAAGTGCTCTCTACGCAACCCAGGTGAAGTCATTTATGCCTTTTCTGCCTCAGTTTGCACATTGGTAAAATGGAAATAAAAATAGTACTTACTTGCATAAGGTTGCTGAGATTAATTAACAGCTATAAAGAGGGTATAGCACATAGTAAACATGCAACAAATACTAGCTATTAATGTTTTTCTTCCACCCATATTTGAAGAATATTTATTTTTTTTAAATCCTTTTTTTTTTTTTTTTTTGTATCCTTCGGAAGCTGGAAACGGGGAGAGACAGTCAGACAGACTCCTGCATGCGCCCGACCGGGATCCACCGGGCACGCCCACCAGGGGCAACGCTCTGCCCCTCTGGGGCATCCCTCCGCTGCGACCAGAGCCACTCCAGCGCCAGGGGCAGAGGCCAAGGAGCCATCCCCAGGGCCCGGGCCATCCTCCCTCCAATGGAGCCTCAGCGGGAGGGAAAGAAAGAGACAGAGAGGAAGGAGAGGGGGAGGGGTGGAGAAGCAGATGGGCGCCTCTCCTGTGTACCCTGGCCGGGAATCGAACCCGGGACTTCTGCACGCCAGGCCGATGCTCTACCACTGAGCCAACCGGCCAGGGCTTTGAAGAATATTTTGAAGGAACTGAAAATAGACCGTTCTGGAAAGAAAAAAGCGACTGGAAAGAAAGTAGGCAGTTTGTTTAACATTATATGTTAATTGTTAACTGTTTTAAGTCGTCAAAAGACCAAGTTGAAAATAATGTTTTAATCTTGTCCTATAGCTAAATATACATGTAAAATTTAAAACAAAATTATTATTCTCTAATTAGGCTTATAAAATTTCTGTTTTAAATGAACAAAACAAAACTAACATAACTTTCCCAGATTCATAGCATCACTACATGTTGGTTTACCAACACGTCACTTAATGGCAAAATATATTCCAGTTTTAACCTAATAATTACTTTCTTGTTTTATCTTTAAAATATCTGGTCAGGCTAAAATCTTAGCTTCTGTTGGAGCAACATGATAAGGGTTTTAAGTGGTAAAGTTATAGTGACTGGCTGCTGTTAAATTTACTTTTGGAGCAAAATCCCAGGCGTGGAGGAAAGAGTCAAATGTAGTCTCGTGAAGCATAAGTTCAATTACCTTCTATTCAAAGTGTGTGCCTGGTATGGAGAGGAGCAGAACTGAACAGGACTGAATATTCTCACAGGGAGTAGAGGGCTCTAAACTGTCAAAAACTCAGAAAACAAGCTGTTTTCTGCAATAGTAAGAGATAACTGAAGAGTCTCATGACAGGGAAGACTTCACGATAGCTCTTATGTATTAAATAACAGTCTCCATAAGATTTAGGCCATAGTTTGTCATAACTGACTCTTTTCTGCTTTTACCATGCATGATAAATGTATAGTGGGGTGTAGAATCAATGACTTTCTGAAGTTATATTAATCACTCTGCTATATCAAATATTCATTCGCTTTATTCTTTAATAGGTCTTTCTCTTTAATCATTGTCATTTCCATTATTATTCTCAGTGATATTCATACTTTGTAGGGTAGAATAAAACTTGTTTCCTGTGCACTTTTAGTGACAGCATAGAAGATGGAATTGTTCCCTGATTTAACAATAATCATATTTTTATGTAGTCCTAACAGATTATTGTAATACTGTAATCATTTGTAATATTGTTGTGACTGTATTATTATAACTGATTTCCTATGCCTTTTCTCAGCTATCTTTAAAATTATTTATATTGTCCTGGCTGGATAGCTTAGTTGGTTAGAGCATTGCCTAAATACACCAAGATTGCGGGTTCATTCCCCGGGTCAGGGCACATACAAAAATCAACCAATGAGTGGATAAATAAGTGGAACAACAAATTGATGGGGGTTTTTTTCTCTCTCTCTGAAATCAATAAATAAAAAGTTAAAAATATGTTTATATTGTTTTCTTCTAGTCTTAGAATCTTTTGCAAGACTAAAATACTTTGCAAATGGAATCCCTTTTGTGATATTCTTCTCATACTGATATTTTTATTTGATATTGATATTGACTTCATTAGTATAAGCCACACTCCTTAACTCATTATGTGGGAATTGTATTAACTTAGGTATCATTGAGAATAAATAAGTCAAAAAGACCAAATGGTTCTTATTGTAGCTGCTTCCCAGCAGCAGCCATGTAATTAAAAGTTCATTAAATATACAAATAAATATTGTTTTTATAAGATAAACCTGCAGAGACTGTAGTACGTTTTATTTTTCATTTCCATACACAATTGCACAGCAGTTTTATTTCAAATACAAAATTATTTGAAAACATAATTTCTAAAATCTCACTTGACAGTAAACAGATAAATAGAATCTCAGAATTTTTTTTCTCTTATTTTCAGTATAACTGAAAATATGTCTGGCCAGTATAAGAGGCTTCAATTTAAAAAGATGCCAAGTAAAATAACATATCCAAGATAAATTATGGATTATATGACTATATGCTTTCCAATATTAAATTGCCTTCTAAAATTTTTTCTTAGTGTTCTAAATGAAAAGTGAAGAGGTCTAATTATTAACAAGGTATATATAATATACATCAACTTATATATAGATGGCCAAAGAGTCAGTGAAAGTAAAGAGGTAGAGTGCTTATGTGGGTAGTATCCAAGTTGTTTAATTCTTATTAAATTCCACAAATATTTTAGTAATGTGAAAGATCTACATTTTTAAAGAAATATTCAAAATATTTTTAAAAAGTATAATCAAGTCATTAAGTTTCTCAGCCTTCCTATCCTTCTGCAGAATTCACTTACAAACTCCTACTTCTCAAACAAAATAATTTCTGAGAAGTTTCTATGCCAAGTGTTCTGCTGAGTGCTTCATGTCAACTAAACATAATTATTCTTATTTAATGTATATAGACATTAATGTTAAAATAAGAACAAATTTCCTAATGTAATTAAGAGGCTGAAACAATCAAGAAACCAGATACATCTGCCTCAATAACTGTTCCAGTGAAGACAGTACTTGTATACCAAATACTAAAAACACTTTCTATGTTTCCCAGTATCTGTTTCAGTTAAATTGAGATCGTATGTCTACTTATAGTTATTGAACTATAAATGGATATATATATATAATTTCTCACCAAGGCAGATTAAAAATCAGTGTACAACCTCCGTGCTTTTCTCTGTTGAGGTCAGTCTGGAGGCATCTTTCAGATGGTAAAATGACAGAGTTGGAAGTCTATCTGCATTAGTTTCCTAGGGCTGCTGTGCAAAGTACCCTAAACTAAGTGGCTCAAACAGTAAGAACTTTCTATCTCACAGTTCTGGAGGCCAGGCCCTGCAATTTAGGTGTTAGTACGGCTATGCTTTCTCCGTAGGCTCTAGGGGAGACTCAGTCTAACATCTTTCTGCTATCTGGTAGCCTCGGGTACTTGTTGGCTTGAAAATAGCCATTTTCTCCCTGCATCTTCACATTGTCTTCCCTCAGTGTGTTTCTGTATCTGTTCAAATTGCACCATTTTATAAAGATGTTGGTTAAATTGAATTAGAGCCCACTCTAATGATTTTATCTTAACTGGACTGCATCTACAAAAACCGTGTTTTAAAATAAGATTACATTTTTAGGTGCCAAGGAGAAAGTGTTCAAAATATTTTACAGTGAACACTATTCAACTTGCAAAACCGCCCAATCTGCATGAGACATGATATCAAGATACCATTCTTTATAATGTTTCACATGTTGAGATTTGAGTGGGGCTGTTTTTCTTTGTTAATTTGTTTTACCACAGGATAGCTTCTGTTCTTAACTTACTCTGTACTATACTGACTTATTCCATATTGCAATAACTCTTACAAATTTTCCTTGCCAGTGTTTTTTTTCCCATACCATGGCTACTTAGCCTAGTTGGATATATCCATCTAGAGTAAACACAATAATGTTCTTATATACAATCTTAGTTAATCCCCAGTGTCATTCTAAAATACTTGTCCTGGTTATTGGTCACACACTTCATCATTTTCTTCATTGACTATTATTAATGGTTAGTATTTCCGCAAGCCTCATAGTAAACCTCAATTTCCTTTCTTTCTCTTTGTTCCTTGAGAAAAATGGCAGTAACAATAATTAACTACATGACTCTATGAAATGTACATTGAATTCACCAGCTTTAAGATAAAGTCCTAACTCTATGCATACAATATAAGGTTCTTCAGAATATGGCATACCTCTCTTCTTCTCATACTTGATATGACAGACATATTAAATGACAGAAAACATTTTATGTGAACATTTGTTCACATCCCTATGCCTTTGCTCATGCTAATTCCTACATATAATTTCTCCACCTCACCCCACACCCATCTCTTCTATATGTACTTCCTGAAACAAGTCATATATGATTAAGGAGTCAACTTTGAAGTATTTCTTAATCTGTTTAGGTAGAATTGGGAGATTTGTTAGGGTAGCGTTTGATGTTTTAATAAATTATCTCAGAATGTCAGTGGACTGATATATTTACATATTAGTTCAATTACAATGTTCCTGATAATTAATGATTCACGAACCCAGACTCCTTCTATCAAGAAGCACTATCTTCCTTGTTGTCACAGGGAAAGGGAAAAGAAAAGGCACATTTGAAGTAAGAAAGCTTGGATAATGTGTCCATTTCCTGGGAAAGCACCTTCATTGAACACTGTATTAGTGGTCTGTTAGCTCTCCCTGTCTCACTTGGTTCCTAAGTCCATTGAGTCCTCACTGTCCCCTGTACATCACCTCTTTTAAAGTATCTATAGAACTAAATTTCATTCTGTATTCTTTGTGTGTTGTGTGTGTTTTTCCTCTCAAACTCTTCATTTATTGTGAGAACAAATAATGACTTCATATTTATATTTTCTTAGAGTTTGGAATTTTACCTGGCACATTTGCAGGAAAGTGTGTATATCATTTAATTATTGTATTAAAACTTTGTTAATTTCTGTTACTATTAATACATTTACTGTCCTGTAATATCTTTTTTTTTCTTTGAGAGAGAGAGAGGTAGGAAAATTAAGCTACTCCTATATATGCCCTGACCAGGGTATCAAACTGACAACCTCTGTGATCTGGGACCACGTTCCAACCAATCGAACTATCAAGGATTAATTTATGTCTATTTGTTTCACAGAGACAGAGAGAGAAAGGGAGAGAGAGAGGAGGGGGGAGGGAAGCATTCATTTGTTGGGCCACTTAGTCGTGAATTTGTTTGCTTCCTATGTGTGCCCTGTCTGGGGATCGAACCCTCAGCACTGTCATTTTGGGATGATGCTCTTAATACTTGACCAAGCTAACCAGCCAGGGCCCTGTAATATCTTAAAATTAAATAAGATTGTTTAAGAAAGAATTCAACTCATTTATAATACTTCAATTTTATTTTAGGTCTAAAAGATAGTTGGCTAATATTCATAGCTAAGCTTGTGAAGCAGTAGGCCTAAAACTCCTAATCAGCTTTTATATTACCAGTGAAATCTAATCCTCAAGTATTCAAGTAATAGATAATGAAAACATGTATTTCGTATTAATGCAGTCTGATCATCTCTAATTTGTTTATTACTATAGTCAAGAGTTTAAAACTCAATATTATATCTAACAAGTTTATATAATAATGTCTTTTTCCAATTTTTTTATTGCTTAGAGTTTTTTGGGCTATGGCATTCACATTGATAATAAAATTACAAAAACTAATGATATATTTGGAGAACTAAATATAAAAAAGTAAAGTTTAAATATGTAGCTGCATGGAACTACTCCTATTAAAATTTATTTTAAAATTTTATGATCAGTTTTGATTTTGTTATGTATAGTTCTACATTTTTATTTGTTGCCACATATGTTAGATAAAATGAATTGTTGTAATTAGTATAGATTGCTATATAAGAGAAATAAAGAAGTTAAAGCTATCTTGAGGCTATTATAGCTCAAAATTTGGTAAGAAATATCCCAATTCCTCTTTTTTACATGCTATCATTAAAATATTACACACTTAATAAGCAGAATATTTAAAGAAACCTAACTGCAAAGTCAGTAATATTAATTCTGGATTATAAATCTCATCATTAAATTGTATCAAAATAACATATCTGGTGTCATTAAACTAATAATATTAAAATATTTGTGAAGAGTTGTTTCATAAATTTGAATTACAGTTATCTGAATTATAGTTACCCAAATTTTCTATTCCTCAAACTCAACAACCCCTTTTTATAAATTCTAAATACTTTAAATCTTAGTATAAACTGTATAATCTCACATATATGAGATTACATATACATGCATATATATGTATGTATGTGTAATATATACATATAATATATATTATATATATATATATATATATATGCATACACACAGAAACAAAAAGCAGATGTGGGTTTTCAAGCCAGAAATTCTGATTTGATTCTTTTTGTAACATCTTTACTTTGAGATTCTTTTCTAACTAGCTGCAAAAAAGTAAAAATCAATATAGTTATCATAAGATAAGCTTGATCGCCTTTAGTATTTTTCCCCATCATTTCAAGTTTAAATTAAGCCAATTAAGAATTCTCCTCTTCCCTTTCTTTTCTATGGGCTGGGCAACCTAGGTGTATGGGATGAAATGGATCATGGCCTCAAGAAAATATCCGGTCAGAGGCTGGTCTTGGTCCGTGATGGCCTTGCAGAGCTGTAGAGTCCTCTCTGCTCTCCTACTGGTGTTCTTCCACAGCAGTACCTGCTGCCATGGACAGTTTCAACTGGCCCTCAGTTATGCAGTTCAACCTGATATTTTCTAGGGACCTAGACAGTTCATGTGTACTCTTTCTCAAATCCAGAAAATAGTGTATCCTTCTCTACTTAAAGGGCGATGAAAAGATTCCCTTGACTACTACTGTCCCAGTGTTTCATAAAGAAGTGGGTCATATGACCGTAATATTGTCACAACTCAGAGACTACCTTGCGGTTTTATCGTACCCCTGGAATTCAGCCTGTAACTCTGAGCTCAGAGCCCCTCTTCTGACATCCTTACTGTATGCCTGCCAGTCTCAGAAATACTTATAAATTCTCAAAGGTAAACTGATTCTTAGATTTTACTGAAATCCAACCACTGCCATTATTTATGTAATAAATGGACTTCTGTTACCATTTATATCAAAACAGAACTAACATCTAATAAAAGAATGTATCACATTGATTAAACCAATGAAGCAATGGGCAATGCTAATGTTGATGGGTCAGTTTGCACAGGGAAGATGTGCTCAGCACTAGCAATGGAAATGTATTACTGAGGTAACTCAAGAATCTCTTCTGCTTCAAATATCACAGCATGAGGTCATTACACATTTGGGCCATGCAACTAATTATCCCCATGCTGATTTCAGACTCACTTAACTTCCTAACAAGCTACCTTGTTAAATGATACATGGAATGTACTGGTGGACAGCCACACATTTCATTGTATATGAATATATCAGCATATTTGCACACCACATTCTCAAGAGTTTTACTTACATAACTCCACATCCCCATTTCTAGTTTATGCCAGAACACTCACAACAAAGATATTGTGTTATTGTTGTGTTTCATTTCTTGTTTTTTGTTTTTGTTTTTGGTCTCAATCTATTAATACAAGATGGAAACAGCAGTAAATAGTTAGGTAAAAGCATTCTTACATGGGGCCTTTATCCAATGTCCTTTCTTTAAAATTCCACAGTATGAATTTTCCTGGTCTATAACATTTTACTAATGTCCAGGCTTTGTAAATCTTTAAGTGAGAACTCTAAGTGGAGTTACTCAACAATTTTCTTTTATAAAAGATTTTTGACTACTACTCCAGTATATTTTTACCCAATTTAATGCAAAGCTTGCTATTGGCTTTTTACAAATAATGACTCAAGGCTTATGGTCATTTAGCACATAAATGTCTACAACATTCAACTGTGCTTAATTTGTTTCCATTAAGTGAGACTGTCCTTGTGGAGGCAGCATAGTCAAATGCACATCAGAGCAGTTGAGAATCACATCACAGAGGAGAGTCATCAGATGACAAGAAAAGCAAAAGGAAGCATTGTGAGGGTGGCGGGGAAAGCCCGGGGGATCTCCATACCTGAGTGAATACTGGGCTCATACCTCATATTCAGCTAGTGCTAGGCAGCAGTCAGATACTATTAATTCCACAGAGCCAAATCATACAGAATTCATTCTCCCTGGTACTTGGCCAGAAACAAGGTTTATTAAGCCTTACATCGCTTTATCATCAAGGTTAACTCCTCACTCTAAGGGCCATTAAGAGAGTTTTATTATTAGTTTGTAATTTTGTATGTTTTAAGTGGAATGACATTATTTTGCCCAAGTGAATAAAATGAAGTACAGTAATTGTAATTGCTATTGCCAGACTCCATAGTGAGCCTCACAGGATTTTCCAAAAGTAAAATGACAATGCATCATCATCAACCTGGCCATCATCCTGCCACAACGGCTCCTGGAATATTTCCAACATTCTCTCACAATTCTTGGGTGTCCCTGTATAAGATATATGACATGTCAAAGTCCAGATTCATTACCTTTCCACTTTTTTTTTAGTACAAGATAATTCTTCATCATCAAATCATTTTTTAAAAGAGTCCTCCAGTTAAAAATATATCAAGATCTAACCACAAGATTTCTTGACATTGACTCGTTATTATAGAAAAGAATACATTCAAGAAAACTAATGGGTATCATAATGACCAAGTGACAAATCATAGCACTATATGCACAAGATAGATAGCATTGACATAAGATGACAAACTGGAGTACCTGAACGTTCATGGTGATTTAAATCATATTCAGTTAAGAAAAGAACAGTAGAAAATTAAGAAAAACCAATGCATTATAAAGAATTTTAATATAAGATATTCTTAGTGCCTTAGGCCTATGCATTACCTGGTTCCTGTCCTGAGAAATAATCTCATCGCTTGCTGCTTGTTCCCCTGTCCTTTCCCATTCCTATTCTCTTATTTTATATTTGTCTGTATATGTGTAACACATACTATTCACATACAGAAACTTGTGAGCAGCCAGTCTGACCTCTGACTATTTCTAGACTACTTCATACTCTTGCGCATCACTGGGGTTTTGTTCTAATATCTTTTCCTTAAAACTGCTTTGCTTTTCTTACATCTTGTTCTACTTACTTACTGAGGACCAGAATAGATCCAGTAATTCAAGAAATATTTTATTTGCAATGAAGAGGAAACTAAACTGAAACTAATTCAAGCCAAAACTTGGATGCCACATATGATAAAGACACTTCTCACGGAATCAAAGCATAGTTATGTGGCTGCAACAAGGCTTAGGCTTTGTAAAGTCTGGATAAGACCCACACAGAGAAAGTTCCAGGTCCTTCACACATGGTAGTAAGAATTCAATCAAGTCCTACCCAAACTGTGCTTACACTTAGCAAGACGACCTGTTACATGTACCTGTGGTGTTCTTATCAATGACTAAACAAGCTTCATACAAGTAGCAACTGACGATTCTTTTCAGAACAGGCATAAAAACTTTCTGCATCATTCTCCATAATCTTCAAAGAAAACTCTAAAGAAATCTGACAAATCTTGCTTTGAACATACCCAGTTATTAGTACAATAGAAATATCTACTGAAATAAAGGAGGCAACAAATAACTAGAGATTACTAATTTATGTTCATTTAGTTTGATTTAAACTACAATGTTCCTTCAGAACTTCAGAGTTAAAAGAATTATGTAATACATCTACTTAGCCCGTATCCATGGACATGAAGAAACTAAGGAAGATTTAGTAAATTATATATTAAAGGTACATATCAAAAGCAATATGTACCTTTAAAAAGGCCCTTATATACTAAGCAGACAGAAATTAGGTTCTCTACTAGCAATGATGTGGTTGACAACCACAGTTATTTTTTGCACCATGTATTAAATACTCTTACCCTACTTTAATTCCTCTAAAAAACATGATAACATATACTTCATAGGTTTTTTATGAAAGATATAGAAAATAATATTAAATAGACTCATAAGTCAATAATTGGCATAGAATAGGCTCCCAAATAACTTCTCCTTCTTTCTGTTTGACTATTATATTGAATTTATGATTATATTCTTACTTTATAATGCAGTAGACTAGTACATCATATCACACCAATTTTTACTTACTTTTATATTTCAATATAAAATATGTAATATTATTTTTGGTGTATATATGTATGTGTTTTACATGAATGTCATATTTCCTTTTAAACCTTGTTTTTATCCAACAGCAGCATGATTTAAAATTTTCCCATATAGATACATTTGATTTCTTAAGACTATGATGGAATGTTATGTAGGATGGATATTCTAAGATATTTAGCCAAATCTCTAATTAATAGACATTAGGTTTTAGATATTTTAACTTTCTCTCCCTTATAATTATGATCCAACAATTATTTTGCATATACCCAATTGTACAAGAGTTCTTAAGTATATATCAAATGTAGAATTACTGGAAAAAAGGCATCTTAGTTATCTGTTGGTGGGTAACAAATTATTTCAAAATCTCATGGCTATACACAATAATTATTTATTATCTTTAATGGTTTCCCTGGGTTAGATATTCAAATAGGGCACAGTGGGGATGGTTTGTGTCTGCTCTATTATGTCCCAGGTGTCAGCATTTAAGATTTGAAGTCAGGAGCCAGAATATATCTGATAGTTGAGGCTGATTGTCAACTATGAGCCTGGCCAGGTCATTAGTGAAATGCTCACTCATGGTCACTCCATATGGCCTGGGATTCTTCACGATATGGTTGGTGGCTGGGTTTCCAGAGCAAGCTTCTCAAGGGAAAGGCAAAGGTCGGAAGAAAGCCATATTGTTTCTAATCTCGAAAGCCATGCTCCATCAGCATTTCCATTACTGAATGGGTGAGGCATTCACCAAGATCTGTCTAGTTGCAAGGAAAGAAAACACGTATCTTTCCTTTGATGGAAGAATATCATTATTACATTGAAGCAGATATTTTCAGAAATACCCATCAGCAATAAAGAAAATCATCATTTAAATTTTTCTAGATATTGTCAAATTGTTCTCCAAATTGGCTTTATCATTTACTCCTCAAATAGCACTTATAATAAGGTAAATTTTAATTCACATTTTGAGTTCTAAAAGTTACAATAAAATTTTAAAAAATTGTCATGTTTAATCTATTTCAACCAAGACAAAGAAATAGAACTTGCATTTCATTATTTTAGTAATACTGGCAGAGATGGAGAGGCAGGAAGAAAGGGGAAGAAAGAGATGGAGGTAGAAAATGAGAGGGAGAGAAACAGAAGGGGAGAGAGAGAGTCTTTTTTAAAAAGAAGTTCTCAAGATACAGATGTGTTACTTAATATTTTTATGCCTGTTTTTCTTATTTGTAAAACTGAGATGATTAATATAATCTCCTTTCAAAATATTGTGATAAGACAGAAATAAATTAACTTAAGTAATGTATGTAAAGGCCTCACTCAGCATAGTAAGGAAATAATAAATACTTAAATTTACTATTCATAATTTATAATCATTATCATTTATATACTTTTCCACTTATCTATGTACACTTTTCAAGAGGCAAATGATATCATCCTATCTCCACTTCAAATGCCTTTGACTATGCAATCCACTTTAAACTGTTTTTAGCCTTGTAAATATTTTGCAAAAAATAATTTTACTAAGAATTTCAACAATTTCTCATTTTCTATGTTAAACACTCATTAGTCTTTATAGTAGATCTTTGTTACTTTTGACACTAGCCATTTGCCTCTTTTTAACATGCATGCATAATGTATGTATATTTATTATTTTTTTAGAGTTTATTCATTTTAGAGAGAAGAGACAGAGAGAAAGACAGAGAGACAGAGAGAGAAAGGAGGGAGGAGCAGAAAGCATCAACTCCCATATGTGCCTTGACCAGGGAAGCCTGGGGTTTCGAACTGGCGACCTCAGTGTTCCAGGTAGATGCTTTTACCCACTGCACCACCGCAGATCAGGCCTGTATATTTATTTATTTATTTATTTATTTTTTTATTATTATTTTTTTTCATTTTTCTGAAGCTGGAAACAGGGAGAGACAGTCAGACAGACTCCCGCATGCGCCCGACCGGGATCCACCCGGCACGCCCACCAGGGGCGATGCTCTGCCCACCAGGGGGCGATGCTCTGCCCATCCTGGGCGTCGCCATGTTGCGACCAGAGCCACTCTAGCGCCTGAGGCAGAGGCCACAGAGCCATCCCCAGCGCCCGGGCCATCTGTGCTCCAATGGAGCCTTGGCTGCGGGAGGGGAAGAGAGAGACAGAGAGGAAAGCACGGCGGAGGGGTGGAGAAGCAAATGGGCGCTTCTCCTGTGTGCCCTGGCTGGGAATCGAACCCGGGTCCTCCGCACGCTAGGCCGACGCTCTACCGCTGAGCCAACCGGCCAGGGCTGTATATTTATTTTTTAAGAGTATATAAGACAGTTTAATTCACTTGATGAACAAATTTTTAAAAACAACATTTAGATACAAAATAATATTTTAAAGCTATTAAAATTTTGCTTAAAATATAGTGGACACTATATAAAAACTTACCTTTATTATTATATGCTATTATTACTAAAAATAAACTTATTTGTTAATTATTTCATAAACCAGTCAATCCAAAAGGCAGTGGAGTGGTATCTTCAAAGGGCAAAAAACAATCTATAACCAGTAAAATTTTATGTTAAAGATAAAACAGAATAAAGACTTCAGGTGCAACAACAACAACACAAAGAGAGAGAGAGAGAGAGATAGAGAGAGAGAGAGAATGTCCATTGTTAGAAGATCTGCATTACAATAAATGTTAAAAGCAGTTCTTCAGAAGAATTATGAGACCAGGAATATTTGGGATCTACACATAAAAATTGGAAAGTATTAGGAGATGAATAAATGAGGGTAAAATTAATTTTTTTAGTTACTCAAAAATACTGACTAAATAAAGCTAAAATAGAACCTATGGTATTGTATATTTATTTCAAGTAGATAAAAGTAAAATGGAATGAGAAAACAAAAGAATGTTTTTGTAAAGTATTTGCACAACATGAGACACTGTAATAATATATAAAAATATAATATAATTGTAAATATTTAAAAATATAAGACAATCATTTAAAATTTTAAATTGATATGGATATTAAGGCAATAGTAAATAAAATAGAATCATAATGATAGAAAATTAATTTTAAAGTAAGGCAGAAGAAAGTATAGAAATAACAAATTGAAAACAACTAACAAGATGGTGGATTTTAATCCAGCCATATCAATAAGTACAATAAATGTAAATGGTTTAAATATATCAGTCATATTATAAAGATCATTAGGTTAAAACTAAAGATCATTGGATTAAAAACTAAAATACAACTGCATGCCTTTTAAAACAAATCCATTTTAAATATAAGGACATGTATACATTAAAAGAAAAAGAATGGAAAATATATCCCATCAAAATACTAATCAAAATAGAGCTGAGGGAGTTATATTAATACCAAGCAAAATAGAATTCAGAAAATGGACGAGTATCAGAGAAATATCATATGCTTATAAAGGGGTGAATTATCTATGAAGAAAAAGTAACCCTAAATGTAGAATTCTAAAATACATGAAGCAAAAATGATAAAACTAAAAGGAAAATTAGACTAATATATGAATATAGTTGGAGGTTTCAACCCTATTTCTCAATAACTAACATAACAAAATGTAAAAATTGACAGAATTCTCCGGAGAAATGGACAATTCTACAATACCAGTTGAAGACTTCAATACTCAACTTTCAATAATAAATAGAATATTTCAACAGATCAATAGGGAAATAGTAAACTTAAACAACATTACAGCAACTTAGACATAGCAATCATAATGACAAACCTCTACTCAGCAACAACAGCATGGGTGCTTTTCCCAAGCACACAAGAAACATTCTCCAGGACAGACCACATGTTAGGCTACAAAAAGAGTCTCAAAATAAAAACATTAAAATCATAAAAGTGTCTACTTAAGTCATTTATATAAAAGTATATAAATAACAGACAGAAGACTGGAATATTAACAAATATGTGTAAATTAAACAACATATTAGTAAACAACCAAAGAAACATTACAAGGGGAATTAGAAATTATTTTGAGACAAATGAAAATGAAAATACAACATATCAAAATTTATGGAATACAGAGCAAATGGGGCTTAGAATTTTTTTTATTCAGTTAGAGGAAGGGAGGCAGAGAGACAGACTCTTGCATATGCCCTGACTGGGATCTACCCTGAAAACCCACAAGGGGGCATTGCTCTAACCATCTGGGGCATTGCTTCGTTGCTCAGCAACCAAGCTCTTCTTAGCACCTAAGGTGGAAGCCAGGGAGCCATCCCATGGAGCCATCCTCAGTGCCCAAGGCCAACTTGCTCCAATTGAGCCATGGCTGTAAGAGGGGAGAGAGAGAGAGAGAAAGAGAGAGATGGAGAGAGAGAGAGAGAGAGAGAGAGAGAGAGAGAGAGATGAGAGAAGGAGGAATAGAGAAGCAGATGGGTGCTACTCCTGTGTGCCCTGACCAGGAATCAAACCCAGGGCATCCACATGCTGAGCCAATGCTCTACTACTGATCCTACTGGCCAGGGCAAGGGCTTATAATTTACAGCTATAAATACCAAGATATAAAAAGAAATCTCAATTCAACATTACAATTTAAAGCTCAATGATCTAGAAAAAGAAGAACAAACTAAATGGAAAGCTAACAATAGAAAGGATATTAAAGATTAGAGCAGATATAAATAAAAAAATAATAGAAAAGCAATAAAAAATAAATAGAACCAATTTTTTTTATTTTTTAAGAAAGGTTAGCAAATTTGACAAACTGATTTATAAAAAAAGAAAGAAAGAAAGAAAGAAAGAAAGAAAGAAAGAAGAAAGAAAGAGTGCAATTAAATAAAATTGAAATGAGAATGAGCTCATTGCTACTGACCTTTCAAAAATAAAAAGAATTGTAAGAATATATTATCATGTGGCCATGGCGGGTTGACTCAGTGGTAGATTGTCAGCTCAGCGTGTGGATGTTCTGGGTTTGATTCCTGGTCAGGGCACACAGAAGAAGTAATCATCTGCTTCTCCACCTCCCCATTCTCTTTCTCTCCATCTCTCTCTTTTCTACTTCCACAACCATGGCTTGATAGGTTCGATCTCATCAGCCCTGGTGCTGAAGATGGTTCCTTGGAGCCTCTAGCTCTGTTGCTAAAAATAACTTGGTTGTAAGCATGGTTTCATATGGGGGTTGCTGGGTGGATCCCAGTACGGGTGCATGCAGGAGTTTGTCTATCTCCCCTTCTCTCAATTGGAAAAGAAGGAAAAAAGAAGATTACAATATACTATGATGAAACAAACAATTTCTAAAAACACAAATGATCAAAATAAACTAAAGAATAGAAAAGCTAAACAGATCCATAACATAGAAAGACAATAAATCAATAATTAAAAACAATCTGACAAAAGATATTCCAGTTGTTTTCATGTCTTGACCACCGTAAACAGTGCTAAAATGAACACAGAGAAGCATATAACTTTGTGTATAAATGTTTTCAAATTTTTCAGGTTAATTCCAAGAATAAGGTTTGCTGTGTTATATGTTAACTCTATTCTTATTTTTTTGAGAAGCCTCAATACTGTTTTCCATAGTGGCTGTACCAGTTTACATTCAAACCAGCAATGAATGAGGGTTCCTTTTTCTCCACAGCATCTTCAACACTCATTACTACTGACCTTTTTGATAACAGCCATTTTAACAGATGTGAAATGGTACCTCATTGTAGTTTTGATTTGCATTTCTTCAATAGCTAGTGAAGTTGAGCATCTTTTTATTTATCTGTTTGCCATTTTTATGTCTTCTTAGGAGAATTGTCTGTTCAGAACCTCTGCCCATTTTCTAATTGGATCATTTGGGGTTGACTTCTATATGTTGTTTGGATATCAACCCCTTTGATAGATGATTGGACAAAGAAGATGTGGTACATATATACAATGGAATGCCACTCAGACATAAGAAAAAAAAGAAATACGGCCATTTGCAACAACATGGGTGGTTCTTGAAAATATCATGCTAAGTGAAATAAGTCAGAAAAAATTAAGAATGATATAATTTCACTTGTATGTTGGATATAAAACCAAAAGCAACAAATGAACAAACAAGAAAAACAAACAAAAACTCACAGACCAGACAACAGTATGGTGGTTACCTGAGGGAAAGGGGGGGGGGGGTTAAAGGATAATAAAGGGTTAAGGAGGTCAAATACCTGGTGATGGAAGATGATTTGACTTGGGTGGTGGTCACACAATACAATATGCAGATCATGAATCAAAGAAATGTACCCTTGAAACCTATATACACTTATTAACAAATATCATCCCATACATTTAATTTAAAAAACTACCAGTGAAAAGTCCAGAATCGGGTGGCGTCAGTAGTAAATTCTACCCAATATTTAAAGAATTAAGAGCAATACTTCTTAAACTTTCTAAAAAAAGATGACGACGACGATGATGAAAAGGTAAGACTTTCTAACACATTCTATGAGGCTAGCATTACCTTGAAACAGAAATCAGATAAAGACATCATAAAAAGAAAATGACAGGCTAATATTTTTTATAAATATAGAGAAATCCTGAACAAAATGCTAGCATATCAAAATTAATATAGACCCTGAAAAAGCGGGATTTACTCCAGGAATGTGAAAGTACTTGATCATATAACAACTATCAATGTGATATACCATACAAATAGAATGATGCAGAAAAAATGGTCATCTCAATTAATGCAATAAAAGCATTTAAAACCAACACTCATCGTGATAAAAATGCTAAGAAAACTATGAATAGAGGGAAACTTTTTCAACATGACAGAGGGCATATGTGAAAAACCCAGATCAAAGCTTTGTCCCTAGAATGAGGAGTAAAAAAATGATGCTCCCATGCCACTGTTAATGAACTGTACTGGAAGTTCTACCAGGAGAAATTATGCAATAAAAAGTAATGCATAGCATTCAAATTAGAAAGAGAAAATCTATCTCTTCACAAATGACATGATCCTACATATAGAAAATCCTAAAGAATCCACAAGACAGCTATTTAGAGATAATAATGAATCCAGCAATATCTCGTGGTACCAGAGCAACATGAAAAATGATTAGCAATAAACAATCTGAAAAGGAATTTAAGAAAAAAATTACATAACAATAGCATAAAAATGCATTTTCCCCAAATATTTCCAGAGGTCATTATTATCCTGATACGGACTAAAGGTATTCAATAAAAATAAATAAAATTAGATCAATATGCCTCATAAACAATATACATAAATCCTCAATAAAAAACTTGCAAATTATATCCACAATATACAAAAAGGAGAGTATATTATGATCAGGTGGAGTAAAAGCTGTAATAAAAGGTTAATTTAATATTATAAAAGAAATCATTATGATCCAACATATTACCAATCTAAAAACCCAGCCAACACCAACAAAAACCTGTAATCATGTCAGTAGAAAAGGCATTTGACAGAATCTAGAAGGTAGTCCTGGTAACACTTTTGAGGAAAGTAGAAATAGAAGAGAACATCTTAATCCTATAAAAGACATCTACAAAAAAACCTACAGCTAACATCATACTTAATATTGAAAGACTGAATGATTGATATCCTTTTACAATAAGGAAGGAAAAAAGGATGTCTACTCTCACCATTTCTTTTCCATATTTAGTGGAATTTTGAGCAAATAAAATAATGAAAGAGAAATAAGAGGCATCCAGATTAAAAAAAAAAACAATTAAAGCTGTCTTTATTCACAGATAACCTAATTGTTTATAAAGAAAATGTGAGAAAATACACCCACAGCTACTGTAAATATTAGGTATATTTTGTAGCATTAAAAAAATACAAGGTCGCCTGACTAGGCGATGGCGTAGTGAATAGAGCATCAGCTAGGACACTGAGGACCTAGTTTGAAACCCTGAGATTGCCGTCTTGAGTGTGGAATCATAGACATGATCCCATGGTTGCTGACTTGAGCCCAAAGGTCAGGGGCTTGAGTCCAAGGTCACTGGCTTGAGCAGGGGGTCACTGGGTTGGCTGGAGCCCACCAATCAAGGCACATATGAAAGAGCAATCAATGAACAACTAAAGAGCCACAACTATGAGTTGATGCTTCTCATATTTCTCTTTTTCTACCTGTTTGTTTCTTTCTCTCTCTCTCTCAAAATAATAATAATAATAATAATAATAATAATAATAATACAGGGTCACTTTGGAAAAACAACTTAATTTTTATGTGCTAGCAATAAACATTTGAAAAGTAGAATTAAAATAACATATACAAGAGATTAAAAAGTATAACATATGCAGGAATAAGTGTGGTACAATATGTGCAAACTCTATACTTAAAAACTACTAAATTTTACTGAAAAATTTTTTTTAGAAGATCCAAAGAAATGGAGAGATAAATCTTCTTTGGTCAGAAGACTCAGTGTTTATTATCCATAAATTAATGTATAGTTCCAACATAATTCCTTTATTCAAGAAGTCTTTCTTTATAGAAGCTGTTTTTAAAATTCATACATGTTATGATGTTTTTAAATTAACACTTGTTAAGTAGAGCCCTGTGGTGTCCAGCAATGAGCAATGGTTCAACAAAAGACCGGAAGGAAATTGAAATAGAAAAGTTTATTATTCACAGGTTCTGGACTCAAAGGCACATGGCACACATTGAGGGGCCACACGTGGAGGTCAAGGCTGGGTGACGGCAGAGAAAGTTGCAAAACCTGAGGCACATTACTGTAAAAGGTTTTCTGGGTGTAGTTCTTTGTGGTTCCTGGGATAAGGCTTGATTGATTAATTCAAACCAGAAAGAGCACGGTTTTGGTAAGCTTCATGGTTATCTCATCTAAAGGGCACACAAGCGGAAGGCCCTGGGCTCACATACCTGTGAGTAATAAGTCAATTATACGTCAATAATAAAAAAAAAAGGAAAGGAAATAGAACTTTCTATTTGTATGGCTAAACTTAAAAAATGTATGGTATGGAAATGCTAAGTAGTAATCTTATAATTCCCATGTAGTCTAGATAAACAGAAGTAATTGTGTATAGAAAATGAAAAAGGAAGCATCCATGCGGAGAAGGAAAATGAGAGCTGGAGAGAAAGGATTTTATGGGTTCTCTGTGGCTTTCCAGTTCCTCATTTTAGAACACTTCTGAGAATTGTCAGCATGCATCCCCACTAATTCCAAGGCACACTCTATTTCCTGTAGAACGTCTTCATTATCAATTCACATATTCATATTTATTTGTTGTTTCTAAGCTAGCACAAGTAGATTTTTGTTCTTTGCAATTCAAAGTACCCAACTAATCACTATCCCATAGACCAGTATATTTGTAGCTGCACAGTCAGTCATTTTGCTCCTTTACGCAGATCTATAGCGCAAGCCAAACCATAATTACCTTGTTTGGTGAATGTGGATAGAACGCAGAAACAAAATTGCTAAATTAAAGTGTTAATATTAACAGAGTCACACAACCTTGTTTTAATGTCATAATAGCAAGGCTTGATCTTGCCAACAGAACAGTAATAGTCCAAGCCCATTTTTTAGGGCTCTTTTCTAGTCAGTGCTTGGAATAATACTTATTTTCACCACTATTCTCTGTGAGTAATTATTTCTATCTTCATGGCTGACCAATCCCCATTTGACACTATTTGTTTAACTATAGTGATTTTTAAATTTGAGTCGAATCTCGTGGGTGACCTTATCTAATAAATGTTGATTTAAAAAACTAATACTTGGAGAAAAAATAATATTTTTCTTATTTCTGAGTTTTTCAGAGACACCCACATTATTCCTAATTACTGAAGACTCTGATCACACTATTATCAGAGCTTATTATCAGAGTAAATGTGAAAATTTTGTGAAATTGTATACTGAAAACTCTATTCAAATGTGAAATCTTAACATTGTCTAATAGTCAAAATATTGTTTTAATATATATTTTTTTTACCTCTGTATTATAGCTGACCTTCCTAATAGGGAATGTAATTGTCCTTTTTTTAGTCTCCTCGTGTCATTTAGTAGAAGGTATTAGGCTGAAACATAGATAACATATACTAACCAGAAGTCATACCATCTTCGCATATACTATTGAGCTTGTAAATAATCATGCAAAGCATAATTCAATTCAGGAAAGAGGTGACACAGCAGTTATTCCACAACAGATGGATGGTTAGATAGATAAAGTATTAATAGTCAATGAGTATTTAGATAGATTATAGTAAGTAAAATAATAATGGATAATTTGAGAATAAAAAGCCAGACTTAGTCATCAAAGGTTCAGATATATATGTAAGCTAGACTAATAAATAGGCATGCTCCCAGAGGTCAAGGTAAAACAGCCTATCAGTACCCCAGACAAGCAAGCAAGTAAACATAAGACATCAAGAAACCTTAAAGAGAATCTGAAACAGAAGATACTGGGCCAACTTAGAAACTTTATGCATATACAAATAGGGTAGAGACAGTCTCTTCTGGAGAAGTTAAAAGAAACCTAGTCTGCAGGGTCAAAGAACATAAAAGTTAAAATTAGTTCTGTAGAATATGTTTTGTTTAGGAAACACACTCTGGAGCCAGACCTCTTGGGTTCTGATCCTTGGCAAGTTAATGACTATGTGACCTTAGTCATAAAAAGCATTTTTATTTGTTTCCTCATTTGTAAACTGAGACATTAAGTATTTATAGGGTGGTTTTGATGATTAAATAAGTAAACATTTGAAGGCATTTAGGCACATGTTGCCATGTGGTAAGTGCTCCAGCAGGCTAATATTATGATCAATACATGGTAAACGCAGCCTTCAGAATCTTACTCTTCTTCAGACTCAGGTCCAGGAGGTCACATCAGTTTCTTTTGTACATTGTATCACTAGGGTATATGGAAAAAACAAAAGAGTATGTATGCATATACATGTCCCTTCTTGATGCTAAACTATTCTTTAGTTCTAATTGATTTACTTTTCTGTGACTGACATTTCTTTTTCTGTTTCTTGGACAAGTCTGTATCTCTCTCTCTCTCTCTCTCTTTCTCTCTCTCTCAGTTTTTTTAAAAGACTTTATTCATTTTAGAGAGGGGAGAGAGAGAATGAGAGAGAGAAAAGGGGGGAGGAGAAGGAAGCATCAACTTTCATTGTGACTTGACCAGGCAAACCCAGGATTTCAAACCAGTGACCTCAGTGTTCCAGGTCAACGCTTTATCCATAGCGCCACCACAGGTCAGGACAAATCTGTATCGCAATTATACGTTTTTCTTTTCTGTGAAGGGATCTCAACACTTTTGCTTTACAGAAATTAATTTACATATTATCTCCCTCAAGGAAAGTTCTAGCCTCTCTAGGTATTACCTCTGGGACACAGATACAGAAATTGAGGGATAGAGAAGGTAAGATATGTTTACACCACTAGCCTTCTAGTAGGAGAAAAGTCAGAATTTCAATACAGGCATTCTGGCTTCACAGAGAGCTTGTGGCTTACCAGGCTTAGTGTCAAGCATTTTATCAATACTGCTGAACTTTATCAAATGCCTTAAAAATCCTTTTCAAAACCCAACAGGATCCAATCTGTAGTTAGAAGAATGAAAGATCCTTTTTATCCAACACACTTATTCTGGTTGTGTTTTATTTTAGTTACCAGAGTAGATACTACATATATAGTAATAAATAAACTAACTACCTAATGATGAAAGAGGTTTAAGTTAGATCCAGAAATAAAGAATGCAGGTGATTGTACGCACTTCTTCTCTTAGCAGATGGTCAATCAATAGCTTTGGCCAACATTGTGAATAGTTCTTATACACATTAACACTGTTTATTAGTCACTGAGTAAAGCCATGGCAAAGGATAAGACATGGCCTTAGATTTCAAGGATGATATGATTTCATTTAAAACAGTACTACAAAATTTAAACTATATTAAGTGGAGATACTCAAAAACATTGATTTTAGGATGTCAAAGAAAAAAAATCATGAAAATACCATTGAGTATATATTTCTAACCAAACAATATCAGAAACAGAACCATTATACTTTATTTTATTATATATGTAAGTAATATTTGGCTTGTACCAAACATTTCTTGGCTAAACAGAGTCCAAAAACCACCAGACTATAAATCTCTTTCATTATTCACAGTTTATAAATCAATATACAGTAACTAAGACAAGTCTTTCCTTTCTGTGACTGTGAATCCCTCATACATCAACTTCTGCCAATATTCTGACTTATGGGGTTTCCTGAAATCTTTTTCAAAAATTAAGAGATGTTACTAATGGTATCCTGTATCTCATTCTTCACTTAAATCATCATTCAGATTCGAAACTTGCGCTAGATCAACAGAAAATCTCTTCACTGCTCCTCCTTTCACACTTCTTTGTGCCACACTGCCAGTCCTATAGTCTTGAGTTTAGTAATAGAGTGTGAAGAAAGCTGTATTCAGTGGCAGTGGAGAACTGGAATGCAAAAATACAGTATTTTACTGTAAAAACACACAAAATTTAACTGTTCAAAAACATTTTAATGCATGAAAAAAGGCATAGCTAAGTATGTCTTAAACTATATTAACTGAAGAAACACAAAAGTATATCTTTTGTGTACAAAAATTAAGTACAGCTAAGTAGAGTTTTAAAAATGATCACATGACAAATCAAAATAAGAGGACATATGAGCTTTGGAGTCATATATATCTGGGTTAAAATTATAGATCTTTTAATTAATCCAGATAACTTTGATAATTTCTTTTTTCTATTTTGTTTTCCTTAAGTGAGAGGGAGGGGAGATAGTGAGACAGACTCCCACAGGTGCCTCAGGATCCACCAGCAATCCCTGTCTGTAGCCGATGCTCAAATCAACCATGCTATTTTTAGTGCCTAAGGCTGACACACTGAGACACCCCTCCCCTGAGGGCCCAGGCCCTTGCTCAGATCAATTGAGCCACTGGCTGTGGGAGAAGAGAAAGAGAAGGAGAAGGGGGAGAGAAGCAAATGGTCGCTTTTCTTTTGTGCCCTGACCAGGAATCAAACCTGGGACATCTATATGTTTGGACTATGTTCTAACCACTGAAAAAATAGGCCAGGGGCTGATATTTCTTTAACCTCTAACTTAACCTCAGGAAATAGGGATAATATGCCCAAATAATGTTATCTGTGAAGTTTAGTACAACAAATTACGCTATGTAAGAAATATTTTTTTTTAAAAGAGAAAGAATTTTAAACTCATGATTAGGAAGATGGTAAATAATATTGTTATCCACCTTACTTTACATTTGTGGATACTACATGTTTCATTCAGAAAACATTTACTAGTAAACTATTGTTTATTGGTACAAAGTATTTTCTAGTACAATAATCCAGATTGCCTGACTGGTGCAAGGACTTGCTATCCCCAAAAGTCTGATTCAGACTTATCCCAGGACCACCAGGTGCTGGCCACCAGCATCCTCTGATAATTTCCTGTGCAGCTGCAGTTCTCATAAAAAGTATCCTCTGCATAAATGTTATCTTTTTATATCCTACTTCCAAGGCTGTTCTCACTCTTGTACCAGAACCTTGTCAAAGGGCAGGGGGTTGGGTTTCTCCACTGAAGGATTACTCTATGGTATATCCAGAAACGCCAGAGTTCCACTTTGGTTTTCTTTTGGATTCAGAGGCAACATGAGACCTCTTCCCTCCATTTAGCTGACCCTTGAGTTATATTTTCCCAATAAAACCTGTTACTTACTCATATGGCACTGTTATGTTTGTTTTGGTACACTCAGCCACATATTTATAATAAGGTCTGGTTTTTTACTTAATAACTTAAAATATTTAGACAATATGATTTATAATATGCATTAAAAGTATTACATTCTATGTAGAAAATGTTTTCCACTTTTATATTAATGTTTAAAAAGGCTATGCTTGATTTTTAAAGGGAATCTGAATCATTTGGTAATAAAATAAAAAGCAATTGAGTTGTTGTGGCAGCTGGAAATTAATAGGCTATATGTAATCAGGGACAGTGTCTCTGCCTTGATGCTGGAGGAGACCTGTGGTTCTAGTAATAGTTAGAAATAATGAAGACCATCCTAGTTTTTAGGATCTTGTAAATTAACATTGATCTGGTGATGTCTCCTGGTCAGAGGTGATAGCAATATTACATTTTGAATTTGGTTCAAAGCAGTAACATGGGCCTGACCAGATGGTGGCACAGTGGATAGAGCACCCACCTGGGACACTAAGGACCCAGGTTTGAAACCCCGAGGTTGCCAGCTTGAACGTGGACTCATTAGGCTTGAGTGGAGGCTCAGCATTTTGAGCGCAGGGTTGCTGGCTTGAGTGTGGGATCATAGACATGTCCCCATGGTCACTGGCTTAAGCCCAAATATCTCTGGCTTGAAGGCCAAGGTCACTGGCTTGAGCAAGGGTTCACTGGCTCAGCTGGAGCCCCCTGGTCAAGGCATGTATGAAGAAGCAATCAATGAACAACTAAGGTGCCTCAATGAAGAACTGATGCTTCTCATCTCTCTCCCTTCCTGTCTGTCTGTCCCTCTCTGTCCTTTGTGCGCACTCTCTCTCTCACTCTAAAAGCAAAAAGAAAGAAGCAGTAACTTGGACAAATGTCATACTTTTACTACAGTTTAAAATTATTTTAAATTATAGACCCTTTAATTGTTTTAATAAATTGTACCTCATAAAAAGCAAGTTTATGAAGAGATATGAGAAAAGCAAGTCTTTAAGCACAACCTTTCCTATAGTTTGAAGTCTTTTGCCCTTATGCATTTTCATTCGATGGTTTTATTACCTTTCTGTGGAAATTTAGCATCTTGTGACCTATGCCACCTCCTCCTTATCCCTGGAAAACTATTGAGCTGAATTCAACAAAACTACTCAAATATCCAGTGTTCCTAGCAAAGGAAAACTAATAAAATTATATTCTACTCTATATCGCAGGTCTCTCTAACCAACATTAGAAAGGTTTCTGTCAGGTGCTTCAATTCATAGATTTTAAAAAATACATGTTAGACACCTATAAAGTCACTACCTAAAATGAGAAGAAAAGAATAAAGATATTTCTTGGTTTAATATCTAAATCCACTGACCAATTAATCAGAACATATGTTCTTTTAGGGAAGGATAACCGTTATCTTCAAAGGGGAGAGAAAAAAAGTTGGCAATAAACATTAAACTTTATTCAAAATAGATCATAGATCTAAAAGTATATAATTCTTAGAAGAAAACATAGGAGTAAATTTTCATGACCTAAGGTTAAATAGTATTGTTAGATATAATACCAAAAGCATAAGCAAAAACAAAAAGGATAATTTAAACTTCATCCAAATTTAAAAATTTGTGCTTAAGAGAATATAAAAAGTGACAAAAAAACACTCCATAGATGAGAGAAAATATTTGCAAATCATATATCTTATAATAAGTATGTATCAGAAATATATGAAGACTTCTTAACACTCAATATACAAAAGACATCTCAATTGAAAAATAGACAATTTGAATAAATATCATTCCAAAGAAGAAATACAAATAAACAATAAATATGTGAAAAGAGTTCCTGAATATTAGCCATTAGGGAAATGTAAATAAAAACTAGAACGAGAGATATACTACTCACAAAAATTAAAAGATCTGAATATAAAGTGATAAAATATCCCCTAATTTTCGTGAGCAGTATAATTTAAATACACTAGAACAGGGGTCGGGAACCTTTTGGGCTGAACACCACATATTTTAAAATGTAATTCCATACATTTGAGAGCCATACAATGACCCATGTACATTACGCATTATCCAATAAAAATTTGGTGTTGTCCTGGAGGACAGCTGTGATTGGCTCCGGCCACCTGCAACTATGAACATGAGCAGTAGGAAATGAATGGATTGTAATACATGAGAATGTTTTATATTTTTAACGTTATTATTTTTTTTATTAACTATTTGTCTGTGAGCCAGATGCAGCCATTAAAAGAGCCACATCTGGCTTACAAGTCATAGGTTCCCAACCCCTGCACTAGAATGACTATAATAAAAAAGACAGATAATGGGTGTTGGCAAAGGTGTGGAGTAGTTTAAACTCTCTTACATTATCAATGGGAATGTAAAATGTTGTAGTGCTTAGAAAACTATATGGCAGTTCCTGGAGATGTTAAACACAGAATTGTCATGTGATCCAGTAATGCCACTCCTCAGTACATGCCTGAGAAATGGAAATATGAAAGTTTATATGTATACACAAAAACCTGTACACAAATGTCTTATAGAAGCATTATTTATAATAACCAAAAGTATAAACAACCTAAATATCTTGCAACTCATGAATATATAAACAAAATATATATCCATACAATGGAATATTATTCAGAAATAAAAAAGAATGAAGTGTTGACACCTGCTACATAATATGGATGAAACTTAAAAACATAATCCTAAGTGAAAGAAGCCAGTCACAAAGGAGTCTGGATTGTATTATTCCATTTAGATGAAATGTCCAGAAGAGGCAAATATATAGGAAAAAAAGTCTTTAGACATTTGCCAAGTCTAGAGGATTAGGGAAAAATGAGGAGCGATTACAAATAAATGCTCAATATTTTGGGAGGGATGATGAAAATGTTCTAAAATTAAGTGTGAATATACTAAAGATTTGTGAATATACTAAAATAATGAAATTTATACACTTAAAAAAGATAAAATGCCTTTTACAAATTATATCTTAATCTGTTTTTTAAAAATGTCAGGAGTGAGATGATGTTTGAATAAGTGACCAATGACAATCTCACTACTACTACAATGCCAAGTTCAGAACAGAAAGCAGAGCACATACACCCTCTAAGGACAAACCAAAAATGCCTAATTTCTAGGATTTAATCTAGATGTTGTTAACCTATTCAGAAGTAACAGAACTTGAGCTGAGTGTGGCAGCTTTCAGGGAAGATATGTCCAGAATGAATCAGTCTGTATGCCCAGAGAATCTTTGCTTAAAAAGCCTTAACCATGCCCCCAAAAAGAGGGTTCCCAGCTTTTTTTCTTGTAAGCTCAAAGCCTTGACAATCAAAAGGCTTGAAACTGCCAAAGTCAACCAAACAATGCAGGAGCAGTCATGCCACCAGAGATGGGAGAATTTAAAGCTGAATGTGCCAATATATAAAGTTCAAATAGCATCATGAAAAATGTGTATGCAAATATAAGAAGGAAGCAGATTTTTAAAATGATCTTCAGCCAATATTGGTGATATTATTGACAGTGTAGAGAAGGTCATGGACTGTCACCCTATGAATCTTAGATAATGTTCATCATTATTATAAAGTGCATTTTAAAGATAAGGGGCTCAGAGGGAGCTGCAAACATTTGGCATATATATATACATACATACATACATATAGAAAGATGCCAACTTGACAGTAATGGAGATGTTTGATGTGCAAAATTAAAAAAAAATTGTACCTCCTGTAAGGTAATTTATATTATAATGTGTAATAGGTACTGTTTCAGACTGAATTTAAAACTTAATAGTTACATATTTTCATTACCTCATTTACTATTATGTAAACAGAATGATTTAAAATATATATTTGCATACACATGCCATCAAGGAAGTTTATTGAAATCAGCTGCTAATTAAGTGCATACTAAAGAGAACAGATTATAAACGTTGAAAAAAATGACCAAATAGAGCTTCACCTAGAGAATAAACTCAAACTAAAAAATATATATATTTCCTTTGTTATTATGCTTTTGATAAAATTTAACCATAGCTATTTCACAGGGAATTGTTGAAATTATTATTCTTCATTATGCTCTAAAAGATGAGCTGTTTAAACTAAAAACACACTCTACCCAAATCAGAGTTGCATTTGCTTTTTGCTTAACTATTTGTGCTGTTTACTTGGGGAGATTTCAGTGGGTTTTTTAGCAGTAACTAGATTCACTGGGCCTAGAGGCAACATTATTTTCTATAGAAGTTTTCATTTTTCTTAAAACCATGACCCATTTGATACCTTAAAAACAGCAACATTAATTTTAATTTGTCATGTTGTAAGGTATAAACTGACTAAAGGTTAATAGCATTCTTCTTGAGTAATCAGTTCTACATGATTAGTCTAAAAATTGTTAAAACATTGTTTATTCCTCATTTGTATCTGAAAAAATACTCATGATGAGTCAGACAGAGTTGGATTAATATACTTTCTGATTTGTATTAAAACTTGCTATGATGATTCATAATAATTTTACTCAATATTTATTCTGACAAAACAGCTTAATTTTGAAAGCAGCTCACTGGAAAATAATTCAAGGCCAAAAGATATTCTACTTTATAACATGGAAAAAAACTTTTCTGTTTGTTTTTCTCCATTTAATAAAAAATAGGTAAAATACAACCTCTGAAACCTTGTAAGCACTCTCCTTCAAAGACTTCTTTTTCCCTAAATAAAATCAAAGTAGATAGCTTGTGGTTTTATCACCATCTAGTGGGCTTCTTTTGTGATTGCAACTGAAAAGTAAGACAAAGAAGCAGGTTCAGGCCATTGAACCTACACATTTGAAACTTTCCAGGATTTTCCTAGAAGGTCATGTTTAATTTACATAGGGGCTCACAATGAAAAAGACATCTGGTTATATGTTATAATTAAAACAAAAAATAATAATTTAGTGTCTCTTCTTAAAAACAAACAAACTGAAAGGTGACCACACAAATACCTTTCTCTCTCTTTAAACTTCTGAAAGTTTCCCCTTTAAACAAGTAATTCTGACTATAGACTACTTAGTATTACAACAGAAAACAAGATAACTAATTAAAATAATAGTGTAATGTTAAAATGCAAGACTTCTTTATCTTGTCTCAAATCTTGTATTTGTCAATAATTTAAAAGGCATATTCTAAAGAAAAATTGGATGATTTTAAATTCACATAGCAAAAGATGGAATACATTCACTTTCCTTACAAGACATCTGGCTGTGTCAAAAATATCCCATGAGATATTTGGTACTTGAAATTTGGTCCAATTCAAAATATTTATGAGCATATTTGGTCCATGTCAAATTTCCTAAACAGGGTAAGTCCTCAATGTCATTGATAGGTTCCTTGGAAATTGAAATTTTAGTCAAAACAACATATAATTAAATTAATTTTTACCCTGTATTAATTGATATAAACAAGAGTTAAATTCATATGGAATAGTTCTGGTCACACACACACGTAATCACCAAACTACTAAATAAAGACCCAAAACACTTCTAATATTAAACTTTGAAATAAATGTAAGCTATACATACATTTAAGAAAGATTAACAGAAACAAATAAGATAATTACTTTCCAACATGTTTATTCCAGTTTAAGGCTCAGAGTGTTCACAGCCTATACTGGCATCTCAGGGAGTAGGCCAGACCCACCCTGGACAGAAACAATGTTGACATTATTCAGAACCTGATTCAAAAACATCCACTCTTAAAAATACTTTCCTGGATCACCTAACCAGTAGCACAATGGATAGAGTGTTGACCTGAGATGCTAGGTCACCAGCCTGGGCTCACCAGCTTGAGCAAGGGGTTACTGGCTTGAGCATGGGGTCATCAACATGATTCCATGATTGCTGGCTTGAGCCCAAAAGTCGCTGGCTTGAACCCAAGGTTGCTGGCTTGAGCAAGGGGTCACTGGCTCAGCTTGAGCTGCCCCTTCCCTGGTTGTCAAGGCACATATGAGAAGCAATCAATGAAGAACTAATGTGCCACAACTATGAGTTGATGATTATCATCTCTCTCTCTCTCTCTCTCTCTCTCTCTCAATAAAAAGAAAAAAAGAGAAAGAGAAGAAAGAGAGAAAGAAAGAGAGAAAGAAAGAGAAAAAAAGAAAGAAGAAAGAAAGAAAGAAAGAAAGAAAGAAAGAAAGAAAGAAAGAAAGAAAGAAAGAGAAAAGAAGGAAGGAAGGAAGGAAGGAAGGAAGGAAGGAAGGAAGAAAGAAAGAAAGAAAGAAAGAAAGAAAGAAAGAAAGAAAGAAAGAAAGAAAGAAAGAAAGAAAGAAAGAAAGAAAGAAAGAAAGAAAGAAAGAAAGAAAGAAAGAAAATTTCCCTGTAGGTCGATGGGTGAGTGGGGATCAAATATTTTCATGGATGCTTTGGACAGAACCATATATCAAGGACCAAATATAAAGATGTTTTGTGGACTAAATATCTTAGTGGATAGTTTAGTATAGGACTAAATATCAGTACCTTCTGACACAGACAAAATGTCTCCATTAACATTTTGGACGGGACCAACAGTCTACTAATTGTCATTTTACATTCTTTCTTTCAAAGAAAGACATCTGGCATTAAAATAAGATGAAAACTGAGGGAGCTAAGTCTGTATTTCACACTACTCTTTCATTACATATAATCTTTGCCACATGCTATATATTCAAACTTTGCTTACCATAAATTATTTCCTTTTTTTCTACTCAAAGAATTAAACCTAATCTAACATAAACTTTCCAGACCTAACTTAATTTCTACCATATTTTACTTATGTAGCTATACTCCATTCTAATATAATGTTTCTCTTATAAAATCAGTTAATTTCTAGATACTAAATCCAATATGTATGATTTATATAAAATTATATATATAATTTTAGTGTTTTTTATTTTTATTGAATTTATTGGGTTGACATTGGTTAATAAAATTAATATAGGTTTCAGGTACACAATTCTATAATACATCACCTATATATTGTATTGTGTTCACCACCTCAGCCCATGTCTCCTTCCATTACCACTTATCCACCCTTTACCTTCTATAGAGAATCCTAAATATTCCACCAAAAAAATACTAGAACTGATAAATGAATTCATAAAGTAGCAGGATACAAAACACATATTTAGAAATTAGTTGCATTTTTATACACCAATAATAAACTATCAGGAGGGAAAACTAAGAAAACAATCTCATAATTGCATTGGAAAAAAATACCTAAGTATAAATTTAACCAAGGATACAAAAGAGTTGTACTTGGAAAATTACAAGATGAAAATTGAAAAAGATACAAATAAGTGGAAGTATATGCCATGTTCATGGGTGGGAAAAAAACATCATTAAAATGTCTATATTACCCAAACAATCTATAGATTAAACACAAGTCCTATCAAGATATAAATGGCATTATTTCATAGAACTAGGATATTTCAAAAATTTATATTAAAATACAAAATATCCCAGATAGCCACAGTAACCTTGAAAAAGAAATACAATAATATTTTTAAAGTTTCATTTTTTCTAACTTTGAAAAGAATTTGAAACTTTAAAATGTGCCAAATTTTAAAAACTTTCTTTCTTGATTTCTACGAAGATATGCTTTCTTAAATAAACTCTTTTTTGTTTTGTTTTGTTTTTCCTCAGCTTCATTCTCTGCCCTTTGTGTGGAGATAAAGTTATGTGTAGTAACTGGCTTCTAAAAACATAAAAGTCAAAACTCTCAGAAACTTTTACATAACTCTGAAACTGGTATAGCATTATTTGTACTAATTTCTGTTTGTTAAGCAGGTTTTACCATCAGCTCACCTTCTAGGTGGTTTCCATAAAAGAATGTAAATAACAGATGTGGTTCATTGAGGGTTACCAAGAGTCTATAACAGCAACTAAAGTTGAAATGGCAAGCACTCTATGAAATACAGACAATGCTGGAGAACTTTAAACCTCTGATTTTATGAATATCAACAGCTAATAAATCTATAAGTGGCAGCCTGTTGTGTTCATTCATATTGGGGATATAAAGGAAGCATGGATGTAAGTTCTAATTATTTCTACAAGCTTCCAACACATAATATTGTAACTTTTGAAAAAACACTTGCAACTCGTGAAGGAGTTATAGAATAATATTTGATGTTATAGGTTCCTTTATTAATAGGTATAGAACAGGCTTTCTTCTAGAAGTTCATACAGAAGAGCTAATAAAAATCAGAGGGGCAGAATTAATGTAGGTCACTGGAGGGCTAGATAATTAGTCAAAATAATGGGAACCTATTCATTGAGGTACAAGTTAACATAAGTCAATGATGAAGGTAATAAATACCATAGATGATAGAGAATGCAGAAGAAATCTCAACATAAGATTTGTCAGTCATGAGATTTGAGGACCAAATGAGATGTTTGGGTGCAAGATAATGGGCATTAATAAAACTATTATTGATTATTATTAGGTAAGAGGACTTGGCTTAAATAATTCTTGCAAAAGCAGGAAAACTGTTACATGACCATTCAGAACTTTATTGGTACATTTATGAGAGGTAAAATTCTTATCATTTTACAAATAAGGAAAATGAAATATATATAAATGAAGGAGTAACTGAAATTCTGAGAAATTGCTAAGCTTAAGCAAGTTCTCAAAGCTAGAAATGGGCGGGGATGAGACTCTTATGTATATACACTCAAAGCCCAGTATCCTCTGGATATAACACAATTGCCTTTTGAGTAGTCAAAGGAAAGACACTGGGATATTCTAAGTTCATAGGTGGATTTTTTTATGTTTCTTTTAAGTAAATTTATTTAATAAATAACTATTGTAAATGCTTTGGTGTACAAAAGAGATCTGATCTCTCTTCTCCACCACTTCATAAAAGAGTTTTGAGGGGGAAAAAATCAGACATGAACACAAATACCTACAAAGTAAGAGAGTGTATGATAAATCAAATGAGTATTTATTACAGAATTATAAGGGAGTAGAATATCTTGTATAGCTCTAATTTGATAAAAAAAAAACACACACAAAAAAAAACACCACTTGAACAATCCTGCTTCCGGCCACTCGAGATTTTTCTTGACCTTTTTCTATATGTGAGCATTGACTTCACTTGATAACATTTGGACCTGCCATATTGTCATAAGGACAGCATCCTACAGAAAAACTTAGACATATATATATAAATCCCTTAAAGTGATTGATCTAAAACAATGAATGTAGAAGAAAGCAAAAGATGTTCTATAGTCTTTATGCCTTGCACTATGTTATGAGAGTTTTGCTATTTGTAAAGTTCTTTGATATTAACTAGAAGAAACTCTTGACTCTGGGCCCCAAGTAAGAAAGGAAAAGTGACTAGATGTCACTGTCAGACACCCTGTATACAAGAAAAGACACAAGTTGTTAATGTTCAGAGTTTCATGAAGAGGAGCCACAAAGGAATGAGGCAGCAACAACAACATTGCAAGTGGAGGATCCCAATCTCTCCAGGATTGAGGTGCCTTGGAAAGATCAGTTATCCAATTTATTAAGCAGAAATATGACATCTTGCATAATAAACTAACAAGCAGAATACAGTGTACAATTTTATTATTTAGTTTTGCAAAACTGATTAGATTTCTCTTGCCCTTTCTGAGACATAATACTACACCATCTGCTGTCTGATTCCTGACCTGCAGAAAGTTCCATTTGGACCAAACACCCACATCCTTAGGCCTTTCCTGGATGCAACTGCTTTCAGTCACAAGTGCTTGGCCTTGACTGTCAATTCCTCAGGATGGGAAGAGGAAGTCACTCGGTGCTTTGACTTTCCTCCAACATCTCCCCCTTTTTTGTTTAACTCATTCTGCAACTTATGGTGTACACTAGGCTTGTCCTTCAGAACAACACAAGTTGCTTCTGCTTTTTCTCCAGACTAAGAAAATACAAATACATAAGACAGCAATGACAATTAATGTGCTTATTATAGAGCTCCTAATAATTATAAATGTTTAAAAGGGTGTAGTTCAGATAATCCATTAGCAATAGTACTTAATAAAGGTACACTAGAAAACAATATGTTTTTCTCTGAAAGTGTCATATATATCTTGTTGCAAATCTTTTATTTCTATAGATATATTACCTGGATTAAGTAGATGACTTCTAACTTTATCTCAAGGAAAATTAGTCTCATTATATGGATGTGGGGTTACACAAAAGGTAGTAATGTCGCATCACATTTAAGTTTTATTTGATGTTGTAAGCTTACCAATTGCTCTCACAATAGTAAGTACTACTGCCTGTTGTAAATCCACTATTTTACTCTCAATATGGCTATCAATCAATCTTTGGCTATTCCATAATTTTTCAGTTTTCATGCCAGTTTTACACAAATTCTGTGTTTTGTATAGATTGATGAAGAGCAACTCCTGCTGCTGCCGCAGTGGCTGTGATCACTATAATTCCAATAATAGCAGTGATTAACATACCTATAAAACATTTTTCTCTGCATAATATCTTTTTTAGAGCCTCATCTATTAAATACATTTCAGGCGAGTTTTGTCATTGTCTATGCCTCTGAACAGGGATCCAGACTCTTGTTCTAGCTTTATATACACAGAATCAATAGATTGATTACATTAATAGAGGAATTGAGACATGTGTAAAAAGAACAATTCACACAGGTAATGAGATTAATTAATTCCAGAACACAGGACCAATCATGAACATATAAGGTAGATGTACACAAGCCTGTATATTATGAGATTCATTGCATGTAAATATCAATGAATAGTTTCCTGATTGATAAATATATGAACCTTTCCATGCACTCATATAATGTAAACCTATTCTAATTTTTCATAAATATGTATGTGTACGTCCTCCTATAAAGTGAGGAGCCAAGGAGACATTCCTCCCCCATGCCATACAATAGGCTCTCCAGTGCTATTGGTAAATATGGTGTTATGCTCTCTTTTCCACGTTAACATATATAAAGAATATTTGGTTCGAGCAAAGCCGACTGGGGCCCAATCAATGATGCTTCCATAGAAAGTATTAAGAAGTACTCTTCCAATTTCTCCTTTACAAGTTTCCCATATTATCCAACTATCTATACCATTCGCACATCTTTGTTGACAATTAGAAAGATTGGGAGCACTATCAGTGGTGTCATTAGATTACTCATTCTGAAAGGTCCACCCATGTAATATATATAGACTAAGGTGATGTGACCCATTTTGTATAGTAGATAACCAACCCTGTGATTTTATGTTTAAGCTATGATCTCCTGCACCTTTACAAATGAGTAATCCATTTGAGCTCACAGTATAATTTGATATAACTTGTCTTCTTCTTCAGGCCTTAAGGGTCCACAGCTGTCAAACAGTCCTGGAAGCCAAACAGAATCATTAACATATACAGAAAAAGGGGTGGCTTTCCAATTAACAGATCTATTTAAAGGAAGATTAGGAATATAAACCCAGTAAGAATAGTTAGCTCCATTTACTGTTACAGATACAACACCCAAAATTGCCAGAAATAGAGTCAAGGATGTTTTTGGAGTCTGAGTCTTAGTCCTGATTAAAACATTTTCTGCCTGTGGGGTAAGTTTCTTCAGTTGCCCTCAAGTAGGTAGGTCAGATTTTTGTGGTGCAGTTGTCTTCATCTTCACTTCTCTGATGATCTTTGGCTCTGGGCTTAGTCTCTCCATTTCTTCTTCTGGTGGCTCAAAGATGTCAAATCTCCCTCTTTCCCACTTCTGACTCATGCCAAGTCTTCAATCTTCTGGAAGGTATCCACTGTTCTCCCGTATCCATGGAGATAAGAGCAAATCCTTGCCCCCATATTTTGATGAATCCCTTTTTTCATTGACCATTATCATCTTTCCAATAAATGGGCTGTGTTATAATAGTTAAAGGCTGTTTCGGGTGGTGTCTTTCAGCAGCTGTTATCAGTGGCATCATATCTGATGTCTAAAACACTTAAAGTAAAAAGAGCTCTGGCTAATTGTATCATGGGGGTTTCTCCCTTATTCCCCCTTTTCTGTTTAAGTAACATGGCTTTCAATGTATGATGAGCTTTTACAACAATGGCTTGCCCTTGAGGGTTATAAGGGGTTCCCATTGTATGTTTGATTTGCCATTATTGACATAACTGACAAAACGCAGAGGAAGTGTATGCAGGACCATTGTCAGTTTTAATGCTCAAACGAATGCCCATGACCGCAAATGTTTCTAAAAAGTGTTGGATCAGGCCTGACCTGCGGTGGCGCAGTGGGATAAAGTGTCAACCTGGAACACTGAGGTTGCAGGTTCAAAACCTTGGGCTTGCCTGGTCAAGGCACATAAGGGAGTTGATGCTTCCTGCTCCTCCCCCTTCTCTCTCTCTCTTCCCTCTCTCTAAAAATCAATAAATAAAAAATAAATAAAAAAAAGTGTTGGATCACATGACATGGTTGTTTTCCAGGAGCAGGTGTGGCCCATAAAAATCCTGAGAAAGTGTCAATGGAAACAGGAACATAGGAGAGTTTTCCAAATGAAGGAACATGGGTCACATCTGTTTGCCAAACCTGATTAGGATGCAAGCCACGAAGATTAACTCCTCCTGAAAAGGGTATAATGGTAAGAGGACTACAGGTGGGCCAAGGGCTCACAATCTTCTGAGCCTGTTGTCTAGTAAGAGAAAACCTTTTGCAGAGGCCAGCAGAATTAAGATGAGTAAGTGCATGGAATTCTGTAGCTGAGGAGACATTACCTATAGGCAATTGATCAACAATTTGATTACCTGCACCTGAAGGACCTGGTAAATTAAAATGAGAATGAATATGAAGAATATATAAGATTAGAACGAGTGTGAATAATATTTTGTAAATCAGAGAAAAAAGTGCATCATCAACAGAAGATCTAGATAAGGTAACAGTTTCAAGAAATCCAACAGCACTGGTAGAGTACTGAGAATTAGAAACTATACTAATAGGATCTGCTACATCACAATAACATAAGGATGGCAAACAATTTAGCCTTCTGGACAGATTTATAACCTGAGAAACAATGTTGCTGTGTGGGCCAAAATAAGCTGAAAAGCCATCCTTATTAGCAGTAGTGAAATAAGTGGCACCTGGAACTGGAGAATCTTTAACAATTTTTGGTAGAATAAAAGCAATTCTCTTAAGAAAATCAATGAGTTTAGGTTTGGGATGATTGTCAATTTGTTCCACAAAATCAGCAACACCTAATTGCCATTGAAGGTTCTGTTCAAAAATCATCTTAACTTGGTCTTTGATTTATAGGGACTAATTTCCTTAGTTGCTGTGGCCAAAAGATTCATGTTATATAAAGGGGTGACAATATCACCACAAACCTTAAATTAACATAATCTGCTATGTTATCACCATTGGAACGAATGGAACGTAAGGCCCTCTGAAATTCGGCATTAGCATTGTCAAAAGCAACTACTGGAAGTAATATGTCTCTGAGTCTCACTTGTGGGATCATTTTAGCTAACACATCACTGAGTCTTGCAAAAAAATCAACGTAAGGCTCAAAGACTTCTTGTTTAACATTAACAAAGGAAGGTGTTACCTCTCCTGTGGTAGCTATTTTCTGCCAAGCACTTTTACAGCATAATTTAACTTGTTCTACAACATGATCACTTATTCTACATTGCTTTTAAAATCAGCAAACTATTCCTCTCAATTCTGGAGAGACTGGGGTCCTCCACTTGCAGTATTGTTCTTGCTGCCTCATTCCTTTGTGGCTCCTCTTCATGGAACCATGAACATTAACAACAAGTCACCTGAAGTGGAAGGCACAGTGCTCACAGTAGTCAACCAGTTCTGCTTAGACTTTTGAAACTGTTCAAGAGGAATAACTATGAGAAAAATTAAGTGATAGTGCAATATATGATTATAACTTAAAGTTATCTTAAATTAAAATTTAGCTATTTTCTATGCCCTTTGAATAATATCTATTACTTGACACTTGATATTTTTATTTTCTTCCACCATGAGCTAATTAAATAATGTGGGACCTGAAAAGGAGAAGAGATTCTCTCCTCATACCACCCCATCCCTTAATCCCTTAAGGTATGAGTTAAAAAAAACTCAGAAAAGGTGAAGTTTCCATAAATCTTAAAGAAACAATGAGATTTTTATTTTTAGGTGGTAAGGAGATGCTAAAGTTTGGATTTTTTCTCTCTCCAAAATTCATATGTTGAAACCTAACATGCAATGTAAAAGTGTTTGGATATGGGCCTTTGGAAGGTATTGGGTCATGAGGGTGAAGTTCTCATTAATGGAATTAGTGACCTTATAAAAGAGACCCCATAGCTATCCCTTATCTTCTTCACTATGTGAGGATGCAGTAAAAAGACAACCATCTGTTTCCTAGCCTCCATAACTGAAAAAATAAAATTTCTGATATTTATAAGTCACCCAGTACACAGATTTTTGTTAGAGTAACCCAAATGGACTAAGAAATTGAGGACATGGACAAAGAAATGAAGGTTGCAAAGTTCATTGTTTTGGGAATGTCCATGCAATCATAGTGAGGCTTTGTTTATTTGTATACAAAAATGATGTGTCATGTGGTTGGAAATGTAAGTTACAGCCAGGATGTGAAATATGTATAAGAACTAGAAGAGGGTTTTGAAAATGTGTCTATACATAATAGTCAGTTTCTCAATAAGACCGTGACATGATCTTATATATATTTTAGAAAAATTACCTTGGAATGATGTTATCTTAGAAGGTGAAACATCAGAGGTAGAGAAACCTGTGAGAATCAATTGTCTAAATACAACAAAGCCTGATCTAAGCATTTATACCCGAGATAAAAAAAATCTTCGGGACCTGGCCAGTTGGCTTAGGAGTAGAGTGTTGGCCCTGCGTGTGAAAGTCCCTGTTTCAAGTCTAAGCACATAGGAGAAAGACCCATCTGCTTCTCCACCCTTCCCTCTCTCCTTTCTCTCTGTCTCTCTCTTCCCCTACCGCAGCCAAGGCTCCATGGGAGCAAAGTTGGCCAGGTCGCTGAGGATGGCTCCATGACCTCTGTCTCAGGTGCTAGAATGGTTCCAGTTGCAACTGGAGCAATGCCCCAGATGGGCAAAGCATTGCTCCCTGGTGGGCATGCCAGGTGGATCCCAGCCAGGTGCATGTGGGAGTCTGTCTGTTTGCCTCCCCACTTCTCACTTCAGAAAAAAAAAAAAAAGAAAAATTTTGGGAAATAAAAATGATATATATTGTGATCTTTTTTGGGGGGGATTAACAGGATTGACAACACTTTCTGAAAGTGAGGTAAAGAGGAGAGAAAAGCAAAAGTGTTTAAGCCAAGGATAAAAATAGAAATGAAAACAAAGTTCCACAAAATAGAACATGAGGAATAAAAGTTTTTGAGTACAAAGGGGTGGAGATAGAATAATATTTCTAGATCTTGGGATGCTGTTTGGACATCTATTTGGAAACGTACAATAGGTATTTGGAATTTCAGAACTGGAACACAAGAGAGAAATCATAAATGTTAGTTTGTAGCTTTTTATGAAAAAAATAACAGGATTAAAGTAAAGAACAAAAGGAAGAGGAAGAACAATCAAAGGAAGATTTGGAAGTTTGGAGAAGTTGGAAGAGAGTCAAAATAGTACTATCTAAGTCCTAAGGTCCCTTCTTCAAGACATAAGTCAGTATTGATTTCAGCAATATTGTAATTAGACCTTCATGCACATAATTTAAAATTCTCTCTAAAACTATTAATTATTTTTATTAAAAATTATAAGTAAATGGGCCATCTTAATAATAATAAAATACCCATAATCATTAAAACAAATTGTGGCTTTATTCTAGCAATGGTTCTTGACAAAATGAGTTTCCTTATTTTAGCTATTCTAAGATTATTGCTGAAACTAATTTATATATTACAATAAAAACCTTATAAACTCTAACTACAAAGATTTCTAAAAAATATTAATTCTAAGCTATAATACAAATTTCAGAAAATATTTGCCTTTGAACTAATTTTAATTTATATTGTAACTAAAATGAAAGTTTTCAGAAGATCTGCAACAAAGTTTTTCAAATCATCTTTTTATATTTTAGAAAAGTAAAACTATTTTAAATGCCATGATATCTCTCTTATTAAAACATTTTACTAGAGACATAATATTTTTAAGTACAATGGACACTGTATTAAACACATCACAAATACTATCTTAGAGTTTAAAATATCGTATTAATATTATTTTCAATTAATTCTTGCTTAGGCATCATGCCTGTTCATTCATTTGTTCATTCAGTCATTCATTCAAGAAATTATTAAGGACTTGGAATGCATCAGTGAACAAAACAGGCAAAATATCTGCTCCCGCCTGACCAGACAGTGGCCCAGTGGATAGAATGTCAGACTGTTACACAGAGGACCCAGGTTCAAAATCCCAAGGTCACCAGCTTGAGCTCAGGCTCATCTGGCTTGAACAAGGGTTTACTCGCTCTGTGTAGTCCCCTGGTCAATGCACATATCAGAAAGCAATCAATGAACAACTAAGGTGCCGCAGTGAAGAATTGATGCTTCTTGTCTCTTTCCCTTCTTGCCTGTCTGTCCCTATGTGTCTCTCTCCCTATAAATAAATAAATAAAATCTTCCCTCTTATTAAAAACATGGATGCAGTTCAGAAAATAAGGTTGGACCCAAATTCAAATTCAAACTTGATCCTATGAAATTTTGAGCATTTGCTGTTATATTGATCAGTGTCTTTATACTCTATGTTTAAAAGTCTTTTCAGAAAATCAGTCTTGCAAGGTTAAGGGGAATGAAATGACCTTCATTTCTGTCTACTTTCATGATTCTTGAACTGTTAATTCTCTCTAAAATGTCCTATGTCCCACTCTTCAAAAGCAAACCCATTTTTTTAAACTTAGATTATGAAGAAGGATGAAAGATTAAATTCCAAGCAACTGACCATTAGATCCCATGTGTGAAATTTGTCCTTCCTGAAGGGACCATGGATTTTGCACCTAATTAATTAGTGACTGAGCAATGAATTAGTGCTCTCAATGATTTTCTGATTTAGTTGACTAACTGAAAATTTCCACAGGGCAGAGTGCAATTTCCTTGTGTGCCCCAATTAGCACTGCTAACTGGGGCACAAAATCAGCATAAAATTGGGCCCTGATTTTGTATCAGCCACCATTCACAGAATGACAAATAGCCAACAAGACTTGGGGAAATCTTTAGCATCCTTCTTTCTCTTGTTTGTTATATCGGATAGTAATCCAGTGTTATTTTAATAGGAAAGTGTAAAGTGTGTGGATTACTGTGAATTACCAAAAGGGTTGTGATTCATTTAAAAGGGTGTGAAAAATGAAGCCCTTATACTTGTGGGAAACCATAAGGAAAATAAGAATCAAGGCATTGGTCATGCTTTTCTAGAAGTTACTGAGTCCCAATATGAATCCCAATAGCAACTTCTATGTAGCTAGAAATACATTAAAATATTAGAAGCAATTTTATACCTGACCAAAAAAAAAAAAAAAAAAAAAAAGTGTTTCGTGTTTCCGTAGATTATTCATTTGCAAGGCCCATTTAACCACACAATGAAATTACCAATCAATGCTTCACAGGTTTTCTTTATCACTTTTTATAGTCTTTCAGAGGCCCATGGAGCCACATTTAAAAAATGACAGATTGGTCCTGGCTGGTTGGCTCAGTGGTAGAGTGTCGGCCTGCAGGAGTATGCAGGAGTCCCGGGTTCGATTCCCGGCCAGGGCACACAGGAGAAGTGCCCATCTGTTTCTCCACCCCTCACCCTCTCCTTCCTCTCTGTCTCTCTCTTCCCCTCCCGCAGCCAAGGCTCCATTGGAGCAAAGTTGGCCTGGGGCCTGAGGATGGCTCCATGGCCTCTGCCTCAGGTGCTAGAGTGGCTCTGGTTGCAACAAAGCAACGCCCCAGATGGGCAAGCATCGCCCCCTGGTGGGCATGCCAGGTGGATCCTGGTTGGGCGCATGTGGGAGTCTGTCTGACTGCCTCCCCGTTTCCAACTTCAGAAAAATACCAAAAAAAAAAAAAAAAGAAAGAAAGAAAAAATGACAGATTTTTACACATTTGCTTACAATTTGAAAGCCCAACATTTTATTTAATCTAATATTGCATTTCCCTGCTATTTATTTATTTAAATATAGGCTTCAGTACAAACACACAATAATGTTACCAAAAGGGCAAGTGCAGTAAACAGCCTAAAGGAAAGTCTGCCAGGTTTTCATAATGCAAATTGGGAATCTTGTTAAAACATGATAGTGCATAGGACCTTACGGAATGAAAATGGCTCTTCTTCAGAAACCCACCTTACTTGCTTACATTATATTAGAGCAAAAGACCAATTGTGGGACTTTCATTTGCTTCTACCCTGCACTGTCTTTCCTCTGTGGATTGCTGCAGATAGCAACCCGGTGCTAATACTGATGATAGTGCACATAAATGCAGGCAAAGCAAAAATGAAGCAATAGGCTCAAGACAATTTTATTTTAGGAGAACATGTAGATATGGCTCAGTCACGGTCTCCAAAACTTACCAACCATCGCACACAACTTTGAAACTAACACAATACCTACAAACCAGTAGAATGAGAGCTTTGTAGCTTTTGACCAGGCTAGATTTTCTTGGATGTGACACCAAAACACTAGCAACCAAAGAAAAAATATACAAGTGGTCTACAACAACCTAAAATTTCTGCACAGCAAAACAAACAATGGACAAAGTGAAAAAGTAGCTTACAGAATGGGAGAGGATATTTTCAAACCATATATCTGATATGAGTTAACATTAATATTATATTAGAAACTCAATAATAAAGAAACCAAATAATCCAATTATAGCATGAACAAAGAAACTATATGACATTTTTTCCAAAAAAGACACAACTATACAAATGGTCAGCAAGTATATGAAAATATGCTCAATGTCACTATTAGGAAAATGCAAATCAAGATCACAATGAGATATTACCTTTCAACTTTTAGAATGTTTATCAGCCTGACCAGGTGGTAGTGCAGTGGACAGAGCATCGGCCTGGGATGCTAAGGACCTAGGTTCAAAGCCCCAAAGTCAGCAGCTTGAACACGAGCTCATCTGGCTTGAGCACAGGCTCATATGACTTGAGTGCAGGCTCACTAGCTTGAATGTGGGATCACCAGCTTGAGCATAGGGTTATAAATATGATCTCATGGTCACTAGCGTCAGCCCAAGGTTTTGGCTTGAGCAAGGGGTCACTGGCTTGGCTGTAGCCTACCAGTCAAAGCACATATGAGAAAGCCATCAGTGAACAACTAGGTGCTGCAACTATGAGTTGATCCTTTTTATCTCTCCCCTTTCCTGTCTGTCTCTCCCTGTCTCTCTCTCTCACCACCACTCCCCCCAAAAAAATGTTTATCAAAAGGATAAGAGATAAGTTTTGTTGAGGATGTAGAGAAAAGGGAGCCCATGCACACTGTTGATGGGAATGTAAATTGATACAACTATTATGTAAAATAGTATGGCTATTCCTCAAAAACTTAAAAACAGATCCGTCATATGATTCAGCAATCCCACTTCTGGATATTTTTCCAAAGGCAATGAATCAGAGTCTCAAAGACTTATCTGCACTCCCATGTTTATTGGAGCATTATTTACAATGCCAAGTGATGGAAACAACTTAACTGTCTACTGATATATGAATAGAAAAAATAAGCTGCACACACAAAGGAATATTATTCAGTGACAAGACAAAATCCTGATTCTTGTGACATCATGGATGGGTTGTGAGGGCTTTATGATAAGTGAAATTAGTCAGACAGAAAAAGGCAAACACTGCAGAATCTCATTTATACATGAAATCTATCTAAAAGATCCCAATTCTTTTTTTTTTTAATCAGCAAGTTCTTTGCCCGTTAAACAATAACTTGTCTTTTAATTGAGTTGTAAATTCTTTTTTTTAATTTTGTTTGTTTTTATTTTTTTATTTTTTTTATTTTATTTAGAGAGGAGAGGGAGAGACAGAGGGAGAGAGAGAGAGAGAGGAGAGACAGAGAGAGAGAAGGGAGGAGGAGCAGGAAGCATCAACTCCCATATGTGCCTTGACCAGGCAAGCCCAGGGTTTTGAATCGGCGACCTCAGCATTTCCAGATTGACGGTTTATCCACTGCGCCACCACAGGTCAAGATCCCAATTCTTGAAACAAAGTAAAATGGTGCTTTCCAGAAACTGGGGTTTTGGAGAAATAAGGAGATTTTGGTCAAAGAATACAAACTTCCAATTGTACATGGAATGAGTTCTGGGAACCTAACTTACCCCATTGGGACTTGATTGTGGTAAATATTTTGTAACATATATGTATTCAAATCATCACATTGTATACTTTAAAGTTATATAATGCTACATGTCAGTTATATCTCAGTAAGTCAGAAGATAAAATAATACACTGTAAAGTAGTTGCCAGCAAAGATGTGAAGAAACTGAATCTTATGTACGTTCCTGATAGTCATATAAAATAGTATGGCCGCTCTGGAAATCCGTTTGGCAATTTCTGAAACTAAACATGTATAGTATATGATTCACAGATATGAATCTGGGGTATTTATCCTATAGAAATGAGATTTTAGTTCACAAAAACCCTGTACACAAATGTCAATAGCAGCTTTATTTTTAAAAGCCTCTAACTGGAAACAACCTAAATATCCTTCGATGGGTAGAGATTAGACAAACCGCAGTATCATAAAATACTACCCAGCAATTGACAAGAATGAAGTGTTGATATATGAAAATAAGATTGGTTATTAGACTATTTGGTTGTATTAATGGATTTATATTTATAATTATATGTGGTCTAGACCATAGTTTAACTTGCTGATAAAATTAGTCAAGCCAAAGTTCATATTGTTTGCATGTGTTTGTGTGTGTGTGTGTGCACACTTTCTTTAGAGAAACAGAAAAACAGGGACAGAGGAGAATCAGTGACCATTTGATAAAGAAGAGGAAGAGAAAGAAGAAGAATGAGAAGGAGAAAAAGGAGAAGCAGTAGGGAGAGAGAAAAATACTGGATTTATTCCCATGATGAAGTCATACATATATAGTCATATCTTTTTATTTTTATTTTTTATTTATTTTTTTATTTTATTTATTCATTTTAGAAAGGAGAGAGAGAGAGGGAGAGAGAGAGAGGAGAAAGATGGAGAGAGAAGGAGGGAGGAGCAGGAAGCATCAACTCCCATATGTGCCTTGACCAGGCAAGCCCAGGGTTTCGAACTGGCGACCTCAGCATTTCCAGGTCGACGCTTTATCCACTGCGCCACCACAGGTCAGGCCTATAGTCATATTTTTAAACCTGCTCTAAAAGTCAAAGACTGTCTTTAGATAGTCACAAGGTCATTTCTAGTTTATTTTATAGCACTTAGTAATTTTGTCTATGTTTGAGTTTTTGTATTTTTCTAAAGTGAGAAGCTGGGAGGCAAAGAGACAGACTCCTGCATGTACCCGATAGGGATCCACCCAGCATGCCCACTAGGGGGTGATGCTCTGCCCATCTGGGTCATTGCTCCATTGCAACTGGATCCATTCTAGTGCCTGAGGTGGAGGCCATGGAGCCATCCTTAGCACCTGGGCCAACTTTGCTCCAGTGGAACTTTGGTTGCGGGAGGGGAAAAGAGAGATCAAGAGAAAGGAGAGGGGGAAGGGTGGAGAAGCAGATGGGAACTTCTCCTGTGTGCCCTGGCTGGGAATCGAACCTGGGACTTCCACACTCTGAGCCGATGCTCTACCACTGAACCAACCAGCCAGGACTATATTTGAGTTTTTAAACTACCTAAGTTTAACTTTAGAAATGTGTAAATTCTACTTTTTAAACACTGATTAGAAACTAGAATTCTCAATTTTGTTAATGCTTTTGAATAGCAATGCAGCCATTCTTAGAACCCACATTAAATACATGAATCTATTATATAAAAGAGAGAGCAAAAACATATCTGAATTCAAAAGGAAAGTTGGAACTTGCCAGTCATCCTACAGGCTGTCTACCTGATCTAATATATGGAAGTCATTTGATTTTGTTTCACCAATTGCATCCATTTCTGCTCCAGTTTTTCTTCTGTGTCATTCAAAAGCAATCAGATATGACTGTAGCCTAAAGGAGATAATGAACTCATAATTACTTCATACTAATTTATCTTCTTTAATAATAACCATAGACTTAAGGCCCTTGTGACATTAAGTTTAGTTATCTACTGAATTGGAATTAATTAGCATATTACTTCCTGTTTCAGTGACTTTGCTATCAGTTATATGCTTTAAGTCCAATTTTAATATTTCTGTTGTTAGCTGAATAAATAAATTTTAGAACTATTAACAATGCACCTTTTGATTTTGCAGCTTATTCTTTAATATTTATAATATACTTTCATATATTTCATGTAATTTGATAGCCTTACAAAAATACATATGAAGAAGTTGGACACATGCTATTATACTTATTTTACATATAATAGAACTGAGACTAAGAAAGTCATTTGGCTCTTAGGTGGGATACTTGGAACTAGAATCTTGTTCTACTCTTTGCCATATCACATATACCCTCTCAACCCACTTAAAGAAAATAGTCTTCCCTGCAATACTCTTATATTTTTCTGCAAAAGAGGCATTGAAACATAATATTGAAATAAATGTTTGCATGTCAAAATGCAACCCTGTAAGGAAATGAGGTAAAAAATAAATCATAGACATAAATGTAAAATGTAAAACTATAAAACCCCTATAATAGAAAATAATTTAGGTGACCTTGAATTTGGTTATGACAGTTTAGATATATCAAAAGCACATACCATGAAAAAGTGAATAAATTGGACATCACTAAAATCAAAGACTTCTGTTTTGTAAAATACAATGTTAACAGATTGAAAAGACAAGCCACAGACTGGGGTAAAATCTTTACAAAACACATATCAGATAAAGTACTTTCATACAAAATTTTGAGAAACTCAAAATTCAAAAAGAAATAGCCATGTTAAACACTGGGCAATGGCACTGAACACACACCTCAACAAAAAAGACATACAGGTGGGGGGAAAAAAAGCTTCTAAAACCACTTAACGTCATATGAAATTAGAGAATCACCACTTAAAATAATGAGTTACTGTCAAATACTCAAAACACTGACAACACCAAATGCTAGCAAGGATATGGTGTTTTTTGCTGGTAGAAATACAAAATGGTATAGCCACTCTGAAAAAAAAAGTTTGGCAGTTTCTTACAAAGCTAAACACACCCTTACCATATGATCCAGCAATCATGTTCCTTGGTATTTACCCAAATGAACTGAAAACTTATGTCCAATAAAAACCTGCACACAAATGTTTATAACAGCTTTGTTCATAATTGCCAAAACCTGGAAACAACCAAGATATCTTTCAAAAGATGAATAGATAAACAAACTGCGGTACATCCATAAAATGGAATATTAATTAGCAATAAAAAGAAATCAGCTATCAAGCCAGAAAAAGTCATGGAGGCTTTTAAAATGCATAATACTAAGTGAAAAAAGCCAAAATAAAAAGGCTGCATACTGTATGATTCCAGCAATATGACATTCTGGAAAAGATAAAAATAGTGAAGATGGTAAAAAAGATCAGTGTTTGCCAGGTGTTGGGGAAGAGGGAGGAATAACAGATGGAGCACAGGAAACTTTTAGAGTATTGAAATTACCCTGTATGATACGATAATGGTGGGTACATGTCAGAATACATTTGTCAAAACCCATAGAATGTACACTGCAAATAGTGAACTCTAAGGTAAACTATGAACTATAGTTAATAATAATATGTCAATATTGTCTGATCAGTTATAAGAAATGTACCTCCCTAATTCAAGATGTTAATTATTGTGGAAACTGGTAGGTATGTATGGGGGTGAAGTGATACACACACACACACACACACACACACACACACACACACATATATACTGTATTTTTATGCTCAATGTTTTTAAAACCTAAAATTGCTCAAAAATAGTCTATTAATTAAAAAAAGAATTATGTCAGAAAATATATAGCACAGGTCCTTTCAATTTTCTGTGAACCTTGTTTTTACAGAATTAATAAAGGGATGGACTACTGGCCTTTGCTTCAAAAGCCCATAAAATGCTCATGTAACTGCTCAGAGTGAAAGATAAAGAGATAATTAATGATTATTCTTCACTCAATGAATCCCAAAGCCTTTATTCTTAAGCTGTCTCATCCACAACTGTGAAAAGCAAAAACAGAAATCTAATGCACAGGGGGCATTAAGTGTATCATGTACTAAATATGGTACAGTCATCATATGTATGACAAAAAATGTAAGTGATGTCCATATGTATTGAGTGTTGCAATTTGCATAGGATTTTGATTTGGAGCTTCTTCACTATTATTAGTATAATAGTGCAAATATAACAGTTAGACATATCTACATGCAAAAATACATATGTACATTCACACACATAATGCAACCTTATGAATACAAAAATGCGCAGTCAATGCCTTTGAGTTTAATTGTCTATAAGTTATTTTATCTATATTATAACTTTATACATGAAAATCATAGAATTAAAATTTTCTTATCTCTTTTTTTAAGGTGAGATAATATCTATGTCTATTTAACTCTGATCATGAAGCCCTAGGAAGCGGATGATGTTATCTTCCCCATTGAGAATAATGGTAGGAACCATCCTCCCGACCCCGAAATAATAATAATGGTAATGTGAGAGCCAGTTGAAACCCTAATGATACCCTAGATGAAATGAAGATCTGTCATCCTCTCTATCACTGTGTTCAGTCAACTTGCTAATCAAATATTGGCAGAATGAACTAGAGTGTAAGTAGCATCATTATTATGATTTAAATGTAAGCCCTTATGAAAGACTGACAACCTTGGAAAGTAAAGTCCTCCATTTGTCTACAAAATAGGCAGAGCACTTGCAGTGACAATGTTTGCCTCCCCTTCACTGACCTGCCAAGCTGTTTGAGCTCTTTTCCAAAAGACCACATCTGGTGAGAAGAGAGTCTTAACCATTAGGGAGCAAGTGCCCATATCATTATAAATAAAATAAGAGTGCCAGCCAACAGGAGGCATAAAAGAGTCCTATGTGCTCTTCCCAGAAGACCCACAGAATTTCAGGCTCTTCAAATGTCAAGAAATTAGTATATTATACTAAAGTGACCAGTCGTCCTCCTTTAGGGAGGATAGTCCTTCTTTTATAAGTTCCATCCTTTCTTGAAAAGTATCCTCCTACATGTCCTCCTTTTTTATATTGGAAGACTAATCTGTAAATGTCTATATTCGATCGATGCAGAGTCGATCCATTGCATGTGATATGACATATTTGTAGCTAAATGAGTATTTTTCTGATAATTATTATTAAAAATTAATAAGCATGTGAACATAATTACAATATAAAATAGTACAAATGTTTTTATTATGCATTTATTATAGTGTATTATTGTTGCAATGAATAAAATGTTTCTTTTATTTACGATATTGTTTTCTTCAATTTATTTTTGTCCTCCTTTTCACTGTAAAAATATTGGTCACCTTAATTATACTTCTTGTCTCAGAAAGTTTGCATTTTCTGAATCTAAATAAAGATGGGAGATATATTTCACCTTGTATTCCATTCCCAAATGCTCCTGTGTGAGAGTTTTTGAGGATCTGATATAGTATAGGGACTTGGTGAAAAAGACCAATATAATTAATTAGACTTCCTTTACTTTCTACTTACCAGTTTACCCACCTATTTCTTTTTTACTTCTCAAAAGTCATGGAGGACACCATACACAGGTAAACTATTGAAAACCAAATTTTCACTGCACTTTCTCTAATTGATTTATATCCAGCATTCTCCCACATGGTCTTATACACCATCAACTTCCTTTGATCTCCCAAGATACTCCATAATTTTAGCCTTTTTCTCTTTCACTGAATCAACAACCTCAGGAATGAGATTGACTTTTATTGAGATAAATGCTAACCACTATAAATATAATAATACTAAAAACAGATTATCTTTTTCAGTCCCTTGTAACAGATTATTCTATGTTCTTTTTTTTTTTTTTTTCATTTTTCTGAAGCTGGAAACAGGGAGAGACAGTCAGACAGACTCCCGCATGCGCCCGACCGGGGATCCACCCAGCACGCCCATCATGGGGCAACACTCTGCCCATCCTGGGCGTCGCCATGTTGCGACCAGAGCCACTCTAGCGCCTGAGGCAGAGGCCACAGAGCCATCCCCAGCACCCGGGCCATCTTTGCTCCAATGGAGCCTTGGCTGCGGGAGGGGAAGAGAGAGACAGAGAGGAAAGCGTGGCAGAGGGGTGGAGAAGCAAATGGGCGCTTCTCCTGTGTGCCCTGGCCGGGAATCGAACCCGGGTCCTCCGCACGCTAGGCCGACGCTCTACTGCTGAGCCAACTGGCCAGGGCCCTATTCTATGTTCTTTACCTGTATGAATTTATTCAATTGTCAAAACCCACCTGAGTATGGTTATCTCTATGTTACTGATGATAAAAATGAGGTCTATCACTAAGCCAGTAATTGGTAGAGCTTATATAGAGACTTAAATAGTCATGTTTATTTCCTCCCAATTTAAGAAGTAAAAAACCAAGTCCCTAATCTGCCCAATACTACATTATTGCCATCAAATTTCATTTAATTCAAAACTAGGTTAAAGGCAAAAAGATTTTTATCCATTAGGGTAAATATTTCCATAGTCAGAATCTTCAACTTGGCACTACTTGACTTCTCTCAATCCACTGCAGACATGTATTTGAGAAATGACTAAAATTCAGGGGAATTTCTCACAAGTCACTATTTCAAAAAGTCATTTTCTATCTGGAGATCCCACTCATGTAAAACAACAATATAATCTGAGTGGGATAAGTCAGAAAGAATCTGCCACAAATATGTAATATGTTCCATGTACAATTAATAGCTAGTTCCCTATGTCCTAGTCCTTCATGAACTACCTTCACATTTTCAACCAGAAACAAAACAACAAAACAAAAACAAGATAAAATGCACCAAAGCAACCTACAAAACCCAGACATACTTTTAAAATTGTAAACAAACATTTTAGGTGAGTTTTTAAAATTAGATAAATTATAAATTATCATTAATAAATGGTCTCACAGAGGGATATGAAACAAAATGTCTATGGCAAATGCTGCTAATTGATTGTATTGGTCTTTTACATCAAGCTATTATAGGGTATTAGAATCAGTCTTAACAAATTCTTCTTGGAGGAACATTTGGAGTTGAACTGTAAGAATAAATATATTTTTCATATTTCCTGAAGAATTAAAAATACTGTACCAATTTAATTGTTAGTGCCAAAGACATTATTGTACAAGCCTCTAAGATATGAGAAAAAAATAGAACATGTTTTATTCGGCTTTGCCTCTTTTCAATATCACATGTCAGAGTTAACTGTCTGGCATATTGTTCTGGGTAGAGGGCTCATCAGTAACCCTCATAAAGCCCTAGATCTCAGTCAAATGGTTTGAAAAATAGTGTGTTTCACTTTATCACCATGTTCAGCTACCAAAAAACCTTATTATGTAATTTTTTTCAGGTCTTCTTTACTGTATGCCTGTTTTTCCATTTGTAGGAGAAAAATATGCTAATTACTAATAAGTTCTGCCAGCTTGATTTTCAAAAAAAACTAACTCTCTTCTGGAGATGTATATTAAAGGGAAGCAGAATAAAATCTAGGTAACCAAACTCTAGAAGTAACCAGCTGGTAACTGCAGCAAAACAAAAACAAAGAGTGAACTTGTACTGCAAAAATTCTATGTGGTATACAAAACCTAATGTATCTTCAATACTACTCCTTTATAAAATAGGAATATGTGAATGTGAAACACACTTATTGCCAACAGGAATCAAAAGAAAAACATCAAAGTTCAATTCAATTTATTGAAAAGTCAACCTATTTTAAAAGGAAAATAATATTTTGAGTGGAAAAAAGTAGAGACTGCCCTTTATCTTAAATAATATTCTATCCTAATATCACCAAACTCATTATCATTATTTCAAGAATTCCACTACTCTCATAAGGTGCTGGATTAGTTTTAAGCAATGTAATTGTATAGAGTTGATAATTGTTCTGAGAGGTTGTGTTATATACAAGGTTAACTGTTATAAAGAAATGGAATGCAGTCTCCATATTAAGAGAGTTGATTTTTTCCCTCCCCATAAGGAGCTAGACACATTTTTCTTCCCTAAATGACATTAAAGCTGGTGAAAATTGGGTAATCAGAGAAGCTTACAGGATAGGTAAATGACTGAGATAGTGATGTTGACATTAATAATGAGCCTCAAAATTTATTCTACCCATAACCTCCTTTCCCCACCTCTCTCCTTAAATGTTAATCACAGTGCATTGGGATGCAGATCAGAATGAATAAAATTTGTTTTAAAATTTCTAAATCTAACAATTTTGAATAATTGGGTTAAAACTTGATTCTTCCTTTTTTATTATTCAAAAATTTTAGAAATGAAAATAGATTGCTACAGTACTTCATCAAGCCTTTTATTTCACTATGTAAGAAACAGAGAAGAAAAGAAAATGAAGACTTTTGTCAATATCATGCAACTGAAAAGATAGCTGACTCAAGATTTCTAATTCAGTATTATTACTTCATATTGTCTCTGAAATATTTTACATCTCTTATTTCTAGTGGATTTCTTGATTTATTCTCTACTCATTTTCCCCCTTTTCATTCTATCAGTGAGCTTCCAGGTAACTATGCAGTCATTTACTCATCAAAGGAGTTCTTATGGAATATGACATTCAAGATTGTGAAGACAGAGATAAAACATAGACAGGAAAACAATATATTATTATAGAGATATTACACAATTTTAAACCAATGTAGCATTAACAAAGTGATTGATTGCTAAGAGAAAATGACCAATAAATCTAAAAATAGTGATTGATCTACATAGTAGACTAGGATTGAGAAGAGAATTTGGTATATTGCCAGTAGTCAGTCAATACAGGAAGTTTAGGCTTTGAGACATGATGGGGCACCTGCCTAGCTCTTCATATGAACAGACATCTCACGCAGATCAGAGGCTTCTCTGCTTCATCCTTAGTGTGCAGTGAGCTTGGGTCTACCCTGGGTACCACTACTTGACAGCCCACACAAGCCTATTAAAAAAGCTGACTGTGTTGGCTCAGACTGCTTACCAACCTTTCAGAAATTATAACTGAAGTCTCTGATATTTCTTAACTGCCTCATTTCTTAGAAACAGCCTCATCTTTCCTCTCAGACCCCAGTTCTCTATTTATTACATTTTAAATAATTCATATCTGATGTTCCCCAAACTTATTGTAACAGATATTCTCTAATTATAAACATTTACTTCTTTATCAAACAGAAACAACTTATTTATAAAGTATTATTCTAATAATGACATATATTACAAAACATACACAAAACCCAGACATTTTTAAAGGACAGAATGATGAAAAAGTAAATAATTTTTATATAATTTTCATTTTAATTTTTTGTTAACATTACACAACAGCTTTGTGTCCCTCACAAAAATATTATTGACCCTATTTAAGTGAGAAAAGTGTGACTAGATTTGCTGTATTATTTGTTAAAATGTTTTTCAGAATTTTAATGACATAGTAATGCTTGATTCAGTTCCTTTCAATCATTGGTTGTAATGGCTCTCATAGTTAAAAGTATACCTTGCAAGAATATGTAGATAGATATAAAAGAAATACATCAGTATTTGCACTTTCTAATTATACTCATTTTTCATCTTCCACACCAATTACACAAAGGTTATTTGTTTAAATTTATCTAGTAAATTTTCATTCTCCCTGATACCACTCATTTTTTTCTTCACAAACTAATTGGAAATTACAGCAATTTTATATTATAAAATTTAGTTCAATATTCATTAAAATTTTTCACTTGGCAGGGTTTAAAATGTTTAAGATTTCAAGTATTTAATCCTCATCATCATAACTAACAGTAATTGAAAACTTCTCAATGTCAGACAGTCTCTTAACTTTTTTAATTTATTCCTCATGGCAACTTTAAGGAATAGGTATAATTTATCTCTATTTACACATGAATATGAATAAATATGTTAGAGCTTTTATAGGTAAGAAAGCATTTTCCCAGCATCTTCTAATAACTCCCTGTGTGATCAGGTATTTTGAAAAGTTGTCACTTTCTCAGTCTTGTACCATACCTAAAGGAACATTAAAGTATAAGAGAATGGTTGGGAGCATGTGTACACACGAGTGCGTATGTTAAAAAAAATTATAACCCTGGCCGGTTGGCTCAGCGGTAGAGCGTCGGCCTAGCGTGTGGAGGACCCGGGTTCGATTCCCAGCCAGGGCACACAGGAGAAGCGCCCATTTGCTTCTCCACCCCTCCGCCGCGCTTTCCTCTCTGTCTCTCTCTTCCCCTCCCGCAGCCAAGGCTCCATTGGAGCAAAAATGGCCCGGGCGCTGGGGATGGCTCTGTGGCCTCTGCCTCAGGCGCTAGAGTGGCTCTGGTCGCAACATGGCGACCCCCAGGATGGGCAGAGCGTCGCCCCTGGTGGGCGTGCCGGGTGGATCCCGGTCGAGCGCATGCGGGAGTCTGTCAGACTGTCTCTCCCTGTTTCCAGCTTCAGAAAAAAAAAAAAAAAAAATTATATGCCATAGTTCAGAAAGCAATCTATTATCCCAGAAAACTGCAGCAAATTTTGTATACAATTCCTCTGTAAAACTAAACTCTAGGGTTTAAAAATACTTCTACATACTTGGTCACAAAAGAGGAAGAATCCCTGTGTGTAAGTAAAGTTTTCCATGATCATTCTCATTTTTTTTATAATATAAAGATTATATGAAAAACTTTAACCTCCTATCCACCACCCCTGGCACATAAACACTGCAGCTGGTGGCAACAAGGTGGGAGCAAATGAGAGCAAGAAGGAGCTACCACCAAGATTTCCTGTGGCCCCTCCAGCTCTAACAGCAGACTTCTGACGTGCGAACTCAGTGTCAAGTCTGGCTGCACAGAAAGGCTTAATTTCTTATTTATAGATTAAAATAAATGAAACTAGATCTTTAATTATCTATTTTTACATTTTATTCTGTACTCCTCCCTGCATTTTGACCACCGTGCTTTGGAGTTTAATCATGATTGCCCTTGTCTCACCATCAGAGGCAGAAATGTGCTGCAAACAGCTCTTGATGATTAAAATAAGTCTGGAGACACTAGAGGTTTCTCAATTCCAGACTCTATTTCCATCCATCCACCAACATGTAGAAAAAATGAAACATCGTTCATAGACTACACTGAAGACCAGCTCTCTACCTTCAGGGACAAAACGAGCAGGGAGATGGCTGGGGAAGGATTAGCCTGACACTCTTTGTCTCATCTCATGTTTGGATTTGAGGTATTTTAAAAGATCAGACCAAAAACACTTTTTTTTCCTCTGGAACTCTTTTATTAGGAAAAAAAAATACTGAAAAGAACCATCTGTAAAAGATACAAAATGTTCCTATACTATCATGACACAATAGCTGTAGGATCTTGGCAACTTCATTTTATCATCTCTATCTCAGTTTCCTTAAGTGAAAATTGAGTGTTAGCTGTAGCTCAGTGGTTTTCAAACCTTGTTTTGCCAGCAAAGTTTTGTATTATTTGACATTCTAGGTGGCATGATAAACATATATAGGGATGAAGTCCTCACAAAGTCCTTTCCTCCCCGACGGTGGCTTGCCAGGTGCCCCTAAGGTACCTGAAAGTGCCACAGAACACAATTTGAGTAACTCCAAACTGGGTCTCAAGGTCCCGCTCTAGCTCTAGGACACTATGACTGATGAGTCAGGAAACTTAATGCAGTTTTATACAATCTCCTTGATTCAATAAGAGATGACTCAATAGTATAAAATGGTAAATTATGTAACTCTCTTACTTAAAGGCAGAAAGATTCTAATTCAGACAGTTCCACTGAAATATTTTCATCTATATGGAATTTATCCTCAACAAGATCACTGAGGTTATTAACTAGACTCTTCATGTTCAATTATTTCCAAATAAGTCACTATTCATTAACCTTTCTCTTTCTTGTTAAATAGCAGAATTAGAAATCATCAATAGATGAGTGCTCAAACTACACTTCTATTGATGTGTATTCTTATTTTTGCCTCATTTTTTGAGGTCAAAAAACAAGCCAAAAAGCCCAGGAAGGCACAGAGGCAATGGGGACATGGCTATATAAAGAAGGCTTTCATTAACCTTGCTGACCCACCATAATTTCAAACGTCAGCAGCTAATCAGAAACTCACTGACTTCATCAATGGGTGGAGAGCCTAGATGTCCTGTGGGATCAATCTTTTCTCTTAGTCTGAAATATATATTTATAACGCCACAGGGTTGCTTTTGTTCTGAAGTGATAGTAGGAAAATTTCCCTCCGCTATTGAAATACATGCTTCTAAAGCTGAAGTTAATCATTAGTTTTGATGGAATCACAAAAATATTTACTTAAATCCAGAAACTGACTACATCATTGGCTTCTCTTCTACTAAATTTGCCCATGGCATTTTGACAACATGGGCAGCTGTACTGTTTGGCTCACTAATTCAGAGAAGAAAAGGCAACCTAAACTATCTTTCTTCTCTTATAAAAATTTCTTTCTGTGAATTGTATTTATCTCAATGGGGAAACACACATACTTACTTTAATTGCTAAGACTTCTAATAAATTGTCCAAAAATTTGTCTTCCAGCCAGAAACACCTATCTCAGACACATAATAAAGAATGTTTGTATGTGCAACAAAATCCAAGAAAATGAAAGGTGAAAGTATACCTAAGAAAGACAAAAATTTGTAGTTTTAATTTTATAGTTTTTATAAAACATAACAATAATGGTTTCTCTTGGCAAAATCATTGCTTGGGCCCTCATTGACCTAACAGTCCTTGCCAAATATGCAAATACATATGCAAAGGTACCCTAACTTTTTACTACATAATGAACAATTCTTGGTCTCCACAAATTATTTTAGATCTAAATAAAACTCATAAAATAAACATATTTCCTGATTCAAGATTCTTTTGCCTTTTACTAAACTCAAGTAATCTTGTCCCCAGTCATCAAAAGCAAAGGGAGACTATGGCAGCATGAAACAAGTACCTTTACAAGTAACTGATCCAATTCATCTCATTTGAGAACGATTCCCTAAAGATTTGACTTTATGCTTTAGAACAGTTAGGTGATAGGAACCAGGAAGTAGGACTCTGAAATGGATCATGTGCTCTTTCAAATAATACCAATGTATAAAAATGAGAAGACTAAAATCTACAAAAAATATGTTGAGGAAATAGAAAAAAATTTATAAACTAAAGTTAATCATCAGTACCTGTTAAAAATCAATACCTAGTTTTTAAGATTAAAGAAAATATTCTTTTAAAATGTAGTATTAACACATGTATATCCCGAGCTTTGTTTTTAGTTGTGAGAGAATCCTGGTATAGTCACAACCCACTAACACAGGGGTAGCCGACCTTTTTATACCTAACACCCACTTTTGTATCTCTGTTAGTAGTAAAATTTTCTAACTGCCCAACAGTTCCACAGTAATGGTGATTTATAAAGTAGGGAAGTAACTTTATAAAATTTATAAAGCAGAGTTACAGCAAGTTAAAGCATATAATAATAATTACTTACCAAGTACTTTATATCAGATTTTTGCTAAGTTTGGCAGAATAAATCTTTATAAAACAACTTACTATAGTTAAATCTATCTTTTTATTTATACTTTGGTTACTCTGCTACTGCCCATCATGAAAGCTGCCCACCACGAAAGACGTAGGGACCAGGTTGACCTGCACTGCACTAACACATTAATACTAATAGACTAATCAATACCTTTAATATTTGTCAATTCCTTAGTAATAATCCAGAAAGTGTAGGCTGCTAAAGTACCACAAAATTACTGATGGACTGTTTGGAATTAGATTCAACATTTTGCAACAGCGATAACTAGGCAGGAATTCCTTCTGTATAAATTCAGATAGGTGAAAAAATTATTCTATATTCATTTCACTTCAACTGACTGGAAAAGCCAAGTTTTTAATTTTATCATGGTTATATTTCATCACAAAATAATAGACACAGCAAGTATGCAAGGCTTTTACAAATTTCATAACCTCATGTGAATCACCTAATATCCCTTGTATTGTTTTTATGGATCAAAATAATTTTATAATCTCATGTGAACCTGAGCAAACAACACAAGTTCTAACAGCTTCCGCTGAACTGAAACATCACCAATGAAGCTCTAGAACACCCAGATTTCTGCTCCCACTATTTGAATCATGTACTTACACAAACCAGATTCTACTGGATGTGCTTGCTTTACCATAGAAATTTAATTAAGGAGGAAATAAACTGTTAAACTGAGTGTGTAAGAAATAGGAGAGACAAGTATAAAAGTTTTGAAAAAATTCAAAAGAAATTTTCACTCATATTGTATTACAAGTATTATTTATATATGTGTCCCCTTAAAGAAAACTAGAAACCATAAGACATTTAACATAGTACTTATTTATTCAAGAAAGTTAATTTTAAATACCAATCAGTGAGCTCACATTTTAAGAAAAAACCTAAGTCCTGCCTGACCAGGTGATGGCGCAGTGGATAAGGCCTCGGACTGGGATGTGGAAGACCCAGGTTCGAGATCCCGAGGTCGCCAGCTTAAGCATGAGCTCATCTGGTTTGAGCAAAAATTCACCAGCTTGGACCCAAGGTAGCTGGATCAAGCAAGGGGTTACTCGGTCTGCTGAAGGCGTGGGCACATATGAGAAAGCAATTAATGAACAACTAAGGTGTTGCAATGCACAACGAAAAACTAATGATTGATGCTTCTCATCTCTCTGTTCCTGTCTGTCTGTCTGTGTCTATCCCTCACTCTGACTCTCTCTCTGTCTCAGTAAAAGAAAATAATAAAATAAAATAAAAAATTGAAAGAAAAAAAGAAAAAACCTAAGTCCTATATCAAAAGATTGCTAAACGAATGTGCCCATTTTGAACTAAAATTAAATGTTTAAGGTATAGATATTACTTTTTAGGCCTCCTAAATTTTCAGCTACCTAAACACTTTCAGGTTCTAAAATCTTTATATAAGAGGGTGTGCATATATTTGTCATCCCTCACCATATCGTGGTTCCCTTTTCATGGTCTCACTGTACTGCAGATTTTTAAATTGTATATATCTAATTTTGTATTGTGGATTTTTCTCTTTATCGTGGAATTTTGCAGTATACAGGTATTTTTATATATTTATTATTTTAATTATTTTTGCAGTAAAATAAGCATTTTCTAGCCTAAAAAAATTAAAAACAATGTAAAAAATATATTCAAACTGAGTGTAGCAACTCTCAAAAACATAAACCATCTTCCAGACATTGGAGACTTCTATTCTCAAGTAGTCTCTTCAGTCCAGGGGCAAGGCATCAGGTGAGATGTGGGGCTGAGCCAGCTCCCCTGTGAGCTTTGAGAAAGGTAGACTTAGGTTAAGAGTGTAGAAAGTGTTTAAGAGCATAGGAAGTGTTTATTATAGTGTGGGAAAGGTTAATAACAGTGTGGGAAAGGTTTATAATAGTGTAGGAGGTTTATAAATCCTTAAAATATATATAATTAATAAAGTAAATATAAGGTTACTAACTTCTCAAATTTTTGCCTATCCATTCCAGAATGGGGAGTTCTGAAACCTAACCCCCGCAGTAGATGAGGGACCACTGTATAGATGATATAGATAGATGATAGATAGATAGGTAGATAGATAGATAGATAGATAGATAGATAGATAGATAGATAGATAGATAGATGATAGATTGATAGATAGATGATAGATAGATAGATAGATAGATAGATAGATAGATAGATAGATATAGATATATAATCTTATAGATAGGTAGAGAGATAGATTGCACAAAAATATAGATTTCTTCACACTCTATAAGCACACATAAACACACTATAAAGTATTAAATCAAGCATTATTTTTAAATCCTTCTAATTTGCCCAAATAATTTAAAGGGACAGATAGTACATCCTTTTCTCAACTTATTTTCTTAAATTATTTCTGAATATTTAAATAGACAAAATAAAATCTTAAAATTCTGGAAAATTAACACATAAGGTTTTACATTGTCCAAGCCGGGTTTTCGTTTTGCACAGGAGAAACTGAGCAGTCCCAGCCTCAGGATGAACTGCCTTATGTAAAACATGGAGAAATATATAAGTGCATATAATAATTTTCTCTTACAGGTTGTTCAGATGTTTTGACCTCCAGTTCACTTTTTGATAAGGTTCATCTTACAGTTTGGGTAATCTTGGCTTATTTTGTCATATATATGAAGTTACAAAGTGACTGGCATGCAAACAAATGTCAGTTTTACTGAAATAATTGAAATTCATAATATAATTCATAGCACATTATTGGTACATTTGGAAATAACTTATTTTCTTCATTAATCATTTAAAGAAATATTTTGAAATAGAAGTTGGATACCCTCAACATTAAAAGCATATTTTAGGGAACAGTGTCCCCTTTCCAAGGTCCAAATTCTATCTTCATTTAAATGGGTGATATGCATTTTATTTATAATGTTGTCTTTCCATCTGAACTTAGTTGGAAAAATAAGAGGGTTGAAGCAGAGTTGTTATTACCAAAAGCCCTTTGCATTACCATGAACATATCTAATTGTCAAAAATTTCTACATTTTAAGCCTCTGTTTATAATAATATGGCTACAACAATTATAAATGTCATAGTAAAAGCTAACCTGTCTTACTAGGTCACTATTTTATGTTTCTGTATACCATTATGCCTAGCATATAGTAGGAGTTTTTCTTGTTTTGTTTGTTTGTTTGTTTGTTTGTTTTTAAGCAAATGAATAAATATTTTTGTTCATACAAATAGGATGTATGGAAACAAACCTACCATTTGGTCATGTCTTATTTTCCAAAGATGACTTGACTCTTTATAACATTTACATATAAACCATTCATTTTTCTGTTTGTTTTGTTTAAAATTCAGTTGTTTTTTTATTATTATCTATTCTAAGCTAGTAGTTGTTATTTTTTTCTTGTTAATGTTGGCATTAATTTCTGTGTATAATTCATTCTGTCATTAAAAGCTCTGAGAAACAGGACTTACATCCCTCATTACCCACAAATTATTTGAGCATTAAAATATTTCTTAAATTATACTTTAGTGCTTCTGTGTTGGTGACCCTTATAAATTTGTAAACAAATGCATTTGCTCTCTATATGTTTATGCTTTGCTTTGCCTTTTAAACAGTGAAAATGAACATAGAATCTTTATTGTATTCTCAACAGGCTTTTATAATACAATTATAATACAAAGTAACCAGAAGTTAAATTATCAATAAGAGTAATTTATTTTGCATTTTTATTTTAAAGAATACTTAAGAGAATTGTGATGAATTAGCAGTGACGAACTACTTCTTGCAGGCTGATTTTGTGTGGAGAGTTTAATTAAACACTGCAGCTGTTTATCTCTATGGTAATTAAATTTTCATATGTAAATTACATGTATTAAGATCAAGATACTTTTGTAAATGTCACTTGCCTTAATGTTTTGTGTTACTGTTATTAACATCTAACTATCAGTTTATGATCTTCTTGTAGTAAAATCTATCTTCATGAATACATTGTTATAACAAGTAGATTGAGATCCTAAAAACAAACAAGTTTCTTTTGTATTTTTATCTACAAGCTAAAATTTATGAGGCAATCAATATATATTTATAAAAAGTAAAATCTAAAACATCTAGGAAGAATACCTGTATACTTCCAAATTCCATTCTTAAAGAATACATTCTATACAGAATTTGGCAAAAGTAATTTTACGGTGTGTGTACACAAAACACAGTTTATTTCTGTATTATTTCTCTATTACTAAAAAAGTCAATCCCAGGGACTTTGATCTTCTACTGTAAGACATTAAGTATTTTCTAAGGGTTATATATTTATATCTATTTAGTTTATGTGCAATGGTCTAGCACATTTTAGGTACTAATAAATATTTGTCATAATATTGTTGGATTTCACAGGTCTTGTCACACTTAACTTTCAATTAATTTATTCTGTTCTTTCTTTCTTTCTTTCTTTTTACTCAAATAATAGTTGTTTTTATTTTTTCTCAGAGTTTTGGAGGCCAAGAAAGCAAGATCAAGGGGGCCAGCAAATTTGGTTTTTGGTGAGAGCTTCCATCCTGGCTTGTTGACAGCTGCCTTCTTGCTCTGTTTGCACTTAATTACTTTTACCTTTAAGTTAAAAAACTTTTAAATACCAAATTATACAAAAATAATATTTATCTGTTTTTATCATAACTATTTTACATATATCAATATTTGCCTCATTTGCTTCAGAGTCTATTATTTAAATCAAAAATAAAGACATAGGAGAAAAGATGACAATGGATCAACTCCCACCTCCCAGGACCAAAGTGGATTACAACTTAACTTGGGAACAATCATCTTGAAAAAACAATTTTGGACTAAACTAAGAGGAATCTATAACCAAGCATCACTGAAGAAACTACACTGAGACTGGTAGGAAGGGCAGCCTGCAGTACGGCCCATGAGCATGTGCACCATGTCCGGTGGTGCCAGTGCCCAAGGGCCCGAGGAAGCAGCAGCAGTGGCAGGATGGTGGACAGACCACACCTGGAAAATAGAGAGGCCACACCCACTGGCAAAGAGTAGATAAAAGCCAGCCTAGGAGTGCAGCTGATATTTACAAAAGCATCTGGGCCCAGCAGAGGCAGCCACAAATTCTGGATTGCCTGTAGCTCCAAGAAGGTTGCTAAGGGCCAGTCATAGGCAGTGACCCCCAATGGTCTGTGCCAGGTTCCAACCAGGAAGGTCCAGGGCTGGCACATCTAATGGCCAGATATTGAGAGCATCAGCTCAGGACCTAACAACTCTAATTAGAGTAGTATCTTAAGGAAGGGCTCCACACACCTGACCCAGATAAGGCATAGATAACGCTGAAACAAATAGCAAATGGAGCAGTATCAGCAGATAAGTAGGCCACAGCAGATTACAAACAACAGCAGAGGACAACCCAAGAAGATCTAGGAATAACACAACTGGAAGCTGGAGACAGACAACACCAACCCTATACTCAGTTTGCTACACAAACAGCACACCCAAAATAGCAGTCTATATACAGACAAAATGGGAAGACAGAGAAATGCAATCCAAATGAATCAACAAGAGAAACCCCCAGAAAAAGAATTGAATGAGATGTAAATAATCAAAATACTGGATGCAGAGTTTAAAATAATGATTGTTAGTATGCTCAAGGATCTTAAAGCAACAATGGATGGAAATTATAAGCACCTAAATAAAGAGATAGCAAGCATCAAAAAAGACACTGAAATCACAAAAAAGAATCAGAAAAAAAATAACAAATACAATATTAGAAATTAAGACTAACACAGAAGGAATTAACAGCAGGCTGAATGAATCAGAGGATTGAATCAGCAATTAAAAGGACAAGATAAACAAAAGCATGGAAGCAGAACAGCAAAAAAATAAAAGAGACTCACAAAGTTTGAGGAACCTCTAAGAGAGCTCTGTAACATACGCATCATAGGGGTTCCTGAAGGAGAAGAGAAAGAACAAGGGATAGAGAACATTATTGAAGAAATCATAGCTAAAATCTTCCCTAAATCAATGAAGGAAAAAGTCACACAAGTTCAAGAAGCACACAGTTCCCCATTAAAGAGGAACCCAAAGAGACCTACACCAAGACACATCATAATTGAAATACCAAAGCTAAGAGATAAAGAAAAAATACTAAAAGCTGCAAGAGAAAAGGAGTCAATCACCTACAAAGGAGCCCCCATAATGATGACATCGACTTTTCAACAGAAACATTTGAGGCCAGAAGGAATGGCAAAATATATTCAAAGTAATGCAAAACAAGAGCCTATAACCAAGACTTCTTTATTCAGCAACACTATCATTTAAAATTGAAGGAGAAATAAAAAGCTTCCCAGACAAAAAAAAACAAAAACAAAAAAAGACACCCTTTTATTACAATCAAACCAATGCTGCAAGAAATGTTAATGGCCTGTTGTAAACAAAGAAAAAAATCTAGAAAAAAAGGAATGTAGATTTAAAGAATAAAATGGCAATAAACAACTACATATCAATAATAACCTTAAATGTAATTGAGTTAAATGCTCCAATAAAAAGAGATAAGGTAGCTGCACGGATAAGAAAACAACCTATACATATGCTGTCTACAAGAGACCCACCTCAAAACAAAAGATACACATAGACTGAAAGTGAAGGGATGAAAAAAAAATATTTCATACAAATGGAAATGTAAAAAAAAGCTGGGGTGGCAATCTAAAAAATATAGACTTTAAAACAAAGGCTATAGCCTGACCTGTGGTGGTGTAGTGGATAAAGTGTTGACGTGGAATGCTGAGGTCGCTGGTTCGAAACCCTGCACTGTGTGGTCAAGGTACATATGGGAGTTAATGCTTCCTGCTCTTCCCCATTTCTCTCTCTCTCTCTCTTTCCCTGTCTCCTCCTCTGTAAAATTAATAAATAAATAATAAATATTTAAAACAAAGGCTATAGCAAAAAATAAAGAAGGTCACTACATAATAATAAAGGAAGCAATCCAACAGGAAGAGATAACCATTATAAATATTTATGTGCCTAATATAGGAGCACCTACATATATAAAGCAGATTTTGATGGACATAAAGGGCAAGATCAACAGCAATACTCTAATGGTATGGGATTTCAATATTAACAAAGAAACATAAGCCTTAAAGAATACACTAGATCAACTGGATTTAATAGATATCATCATTACCTTTCACCCTAAAGCAGCAGAATATACATTCTTTTCAAGTGCTCATGATACATTCTCTAGGATATACCATGTTAGGACACCAAACGAGTCTCAACAAATTTAAGAAGATTGAAATCAGCCCTGGCCGGTTGGCTCAGCGGTAGAGTGTTGGCCTGGCGTGCGGGGGACCCGGGTTCGATTCCCGGCCAGGGCACATAGGAGAAGCGCCCATTTGCTTCTCCACTCCCCCCCCCCCTCCTTCCTCTCTGTCTCTCTCTTCCCCTCCCGCAGCCAAGGCTCCATTGGAGCAAAGATGGCCCAGGCGCTGGGGATGGCTCCTTGGCCTCTGCCCCAGGTGCTAGAGTGGCTCTGGTCTCGGCAGAGCGACGCCCCAGAGGGGCAGAGCGTCGCCCCCTGGTGGGCAGAGCGTCGCCCCCTGGTGGGCAGAGCTTCGCCCCCTGGTGGGCATGCCGGGTGGATCCCGGTCCGGGCACATGCAGGAGTCTGTCTGACTGTCTCTCCCCATTTCCAGCTTCAGAAAAATACAAAAAAAAAGAAGATTGAAATCACATCAAGCATCTTCTCTGATCACAATGGCATGAAACTAGAAATCAACTACAATAGAAAAACTGAAAGACATAAAAACACTTGGAAACTAAATAGCATGTTATTAAATAATGAATGGGTTAATAATGAGATCAAGAAAAAAATAAAAAAATTCTTTAAAACAAATGAAAATGAACATACAACTCAAAATTTATGGAACATAGCAAAAGCAGTCCTGAGAGGAAAGTTCATAGCATTACAGGTATACCTTAAAAAGCAAAAAACAGTTCAAATAAACAACTTAGCACTGCATCAAAAAGAACTAGAAAAAGAACAGCAAGTAAAGCCGAGAGGAAGTAGAAGGAAGGAAATAAAAAATGTCAGAATGAAAATAAATAACATAGAGGCTGAAAAAACAATACTGAAGATCAATGAAATCAAAAGCTGGTTCTTTAAAAAGGTAAACAAGATTGATGAACCTTTAACCAGACTTTCCAAGAAAAACAGAGAGAGGACTCTAATAAATAAAATTAGAAATGAGAGAGGAGAAGTAACAACTGACACAGCAGAAATACAAAGGATTATAAGAAAATATTATAAAGAACTGTGTGCCAAAAAATTAGACAATCAGGTAAAATGGACAAATTCTTTGAAACATATAATCTTTCAAAAATCAATCTGGAAAAATCAGAAAACCTAAACTGACCGATTACAACAAATGAAAACAAAACAGTTATAAAAAAACTTCTAACAAAAAAAAGCCCTGGGCCAGATGGCTTCACAGGTGAATTCTATCAAATGTTCAAAGGAGAAATAACTCCTATCCTTTTCAAACTATTTCAAAAATTTCAAGAGGAGGGAAGACTTACAAGCTTCTTTTATGAGGGGAGCATAATCCACATTCCAAAGCTAGGCAAAGACACTACAAAGAAAAAAAAGTATAGGCCAATATCCCTGATGAACTTAGATGCTAAAATTCTCAACAAAATATTAGCAAACTGGATTCAGCCATACATGAAAAAAAAAATCATACATCACGATCAACTGGGATTTATTCTGGGGAGGCAAGGCTGGTACAATATTCGCAAATCAATCAATGTGATTCATCACATAAACAAAAGAAAGGAGAAAAATCACACGATAATATCAATAGATGCAGAAAAAGCATTTGATAAAATCCAACACTCAATTATGATCAAAACAGTCAGCAAAATGGGAATACAGGGAACATACTTCAACATGATTAAGGCCATATATGACAAACCCACAGCCAACATCATAATCAATGGGCAAAAATTAAAAGCAATCCCCTTAAGATCAGGAACAAGGCAGGGGTGCCCCCTTTTACCACTCTTATTCAACATAGTTCTGGAATTCCTAGCCACAGACAAGAAGAAGAAATAAAAGGCATCCAAATTAGAAAAGAAGAAGTAAAACTATTATTATTTGCTGATGATATGATACTGTACATAGAAAACCCTAAAGTCTCAGTCAAAAAACTACTGGACCTGATAAATCAAATCAGCAGGATAGCAGGATATAAAATTAATATTCAGAAATTAGAGGCATTTTTATACACCAACAATGATCTGTCTGAAAGAAAAATTAAGAAAACAATTCCCTTCACTATTGCAACAACAAAAAGTAAAGTACCAAGGAGAAAATTTATCCAAGGATCTTAAAGACCTGTACTTGGAAAATTATAAAACACTGATAAAAGAATTCAAAAAAGATACAAAACAATTAGAAGCATATTATACCATGTTCATGGACAGAAAGAATAAACATTAAAATGTCTATATTCCCATTTTGTTGTTTTGTTTTGTTTTGTTTTTGTGGCAGAGACAGGGAGAGTCAGAGAGAGGGAAAGATAGGGACAGACAGACAGGAAAGGAGAGAGATGATAAACATCAATTCTTCTCTGAAGCTCCTTAGTTGTTCATTGATTGATTTCTCATATATGCCTTGACTGGGGGGCTACAACAGATCGAGTGACCTCTTGCTTCAGCCAGTGACCTTGGGCTCAAGCTGGTGAGCCCTGCTCAAGCTGGCAACCTTGGAGTCTCTAACCCAGGTCCTCCACATCCCAGTTTGATGCTATATCTACTGCACCACTGTCTGGTCAGGTTAAAATGTCTGTATTACACAAAGCAATTTATAAATTCAATGCAGTTCTTATTAAAATACCAATGGTATACTTTAAAGACATAGAATAAATATTCCAAATATTTATATGGAACCAAAAAAGAATACGAATAGCCTCAGCAATTTGAAAAAAAAGAATAAAGTGGGAGGTATCACACTTACTGATATCAAGTTATATTACAAGGTTATTAAAACAGCTTGTTACTGGAATAAGAACAGGCATATAGATCAATGGAACAGAACAGAGAACCCAAAAATAAACCCACACCTTTATGGACAATTGATATTTGACAAAGGAGGTAAGAGCATACAAAGGAGTCAAGACAGTCTCTAAAATTGGACAGGTACTTGCAAGAAAATGAAACTAGACCACCAACTTACACCATTCACAAAAATATATTCAAAATGGATAAAAGAACTGAATGTAAGTCATGAAACCATGATCATCTTAGAAGAAAACATAGGCAGTAAGCTCTCCGACATCTCTTGCAGCAATATATTGCTGATTTATCTCCATGGGCAAGTGAAATAGAGGACAGGATGAACAAATGAGACTGTTCAAACTCAAAAGCAAATCAAACTAAAAAGCTTTTTCACAGCTAAAGACAATATGAACAAAATAAAAAGACAAACCACACAATGGGAGAACATATTCGACAATATGTCTGATAAGGGGTTAATAACCAAAATTGATAAAGAATTTGTAAAACTTAACACCAGGAAGATAAACAATCCAGTCAAAAAATAGGCAAAAGAAATGAATAGAGCCTGACCTGGTCGTGGCGCAGTGGATAGAGCGTCGGACTGGGATGCGGAAGGACCCAAGTTCGAGACCCCGAGGTCGCCAGCTTGAGTGTGGGCTCATCTGGTTTGAGCAAAGCTCACCAGCTTGGACCCAAGGTCGCTGGCTCCAGCAAGGGGTTGCTCAGTCTGCTGAAGGCCCGCGATCAAGGCACATGTGAGAAAGCAATCAATGAACAACTAAGGTGTTGCAATGCGCAATGAAAAACTAATGATTGATGCTTCTCATCTCTCTCCGTTCCTGTCTGTCCCTGTCTATCCCTCTCTCTGACTCACTCTCTGTCTCTGTAAAAAATAACTAAATAAATAAAATTTTAAAAAAAATTTAAAAAAAAATTTAAAAGAAATGAATAGACACTTCTCCAAAGAGAATATACAGATAGCCAATAAGTGGATGAAAAAAATGTTCAATATAACTAATAATTAGAGAAATGCAAATTAAAACCACAATGAGATACCACCTCACACCTGTCAGAATGGCACTCAAAACAAAACAACACAAAATAAGTGCTGGTGAGGATGTGGAGAAAAGGGAACCCTTCTGCACTGCTGATGGGAATGAAGACTGATGCAGCCACTGTGAAAAACAGTATGGAGATTCCTCAAAAAATTAAAAATTGAACTGCCTTTTGACCCAGCCATCCCACTTTTAAGAATATATCCTAAGAACACCAAATCACTGATTCAAAAGAAGAAATGCACCCCCATGTTTATTGCAGCATTGTTTACAAAAGCCAAGATCTGAAAACAGCCCAAGTATCTGTTAGTGGACGAGTGGATTAAAAAGCAGTGGTACATATATACAATGGAATACTATGCATCCATGAAAAAGAAGGAAATCTTACCTTTTGAGACAACATGGATGGACCTGGAAACTATTATGTTAAGTGAAATAAGCCAGGCAGAGAAAGAAAATATCATATGACCTCACTCATTTGAGGAGTCCAATGAACATGTGAACTGAGGAATGGAATAGAGACAGAGGCAGGATCAAAGGGACCAGAGGGAAAGGGACCAGAGAGAAAGGGGATGAGAGAATGGGATCAGAGAAGTTAAAGAGATTAGTGAAATTATATATATATATATGTGATATATATATCACAGTATTATAGAGAGCAGGACAACAAATCCTGGAGAAAGAGAAGGAGCTGGGGGAGGGGGCAAGGAGGATGTCGAGGGTAACACTTGGGTGGGGGTTATGTATTCGGTGGGACACTAGAATCTATGTAAGCACAATAAATTAAAATCAATAAAAATTAGAAAAAAACAAACAAAAATAACCCATAGAGATACATGTAAAGCATTGAAGCTTCCATCTTCCTTTCAATTGCTTTCTTTCTATTTCCTTGCTGACCACTGATGTTCTAAATTAATACTGCCTCTCCGATTGGTGAGACCAAATTTTATTATTTTCCATAAACTTTTATTCAAAAGTTAATGCTATATTGCTTTTCTTTTCTTTTCTTTTTTTTTTTTTTTTTTTTTTTTTTTGTATTTTTCTGAAGCTGGAAACGGGGAGAGACAGTCAGACAGACTCCCACATGCGCCGGACCGGGATCCACCCCACACGCTCACCAGGGGAGACGCTCCACCCACCAGGGGGCGATGCTCTGCCCTCCGGGGCGTCGCTCTTCCGCGACCAGAGCCACTCTAGCGCCTGGGGCAGAGGCCAAGGAGCCATCCCCAGCGCCCGGGCCATCTTTGCTCCAATGGAGCCTCGGCTGCGGGAGGGGAAGAGAGAGACAGAGAGGAAGGAGGGGGGGGGTGGAGAAGCAAATGGGCGCTTCTCCTATGTGCCCTGGCTGGGAATCAAACCCGGGTCCCCCCCACGCCAAGCCGATGCTCTACCGCTGAGCCAACCGGCCAGGGCCTATATTGCTTTTCTTTAAAAGTTAATTTTACATTGCTTCCTCGGTTATATGTCATATACCCATGACAATGAAAGTGGGATTTCTTATCCATTTTTTCTCTTTTTGTAATAATACCACTATTTTAATAACTACAGCCCATTAATTAACCTTAATATGTGGTAAGGAAAAATTTGGAATTTAGATTATCATTATTTTGATGATATAGATTAACTTCAGGGTGAATTGTGTCCTTCACAAATTGTCTTTTCAATAAATGATATTAAGAATAGAGATTTCTATCACTTTTACTCTGTTAAATTTTAATATGTACTATCTTAATTATTCAGTTTAAGTATGTTCTAACTACAATTATTATTTCTTGCTGAACCATAAATAATTTGAAAGTATATTTTTTAATTTCCAAATTACATGATTCAGGTGGCCACTTTTTTGTTAATTTCTTTATTAGCTACATTTTGCAAGATCATGATCTGTATAATAGTGAGCAGTTAGCAATAAAGTTGCTTTCTGTGTTTCATACTTCGTAACATTTTTGGTGTCTTTCTTACTAAATTTTATCTTGTATCATTTTCTTTCAGTCCCAGGACAATTCTAGTGCTGAGTTCTGTTTTATCAGAAAATATCTTTATTTTACTGTAATGTTTGAGGAATTTCATCACCTGGTTTAAAGGGTTTTTTTTTCTTTTTTTCCCCTTTCTTTTATTTAAAGATATCTTCTGGCCACTATATTTCTGATGAGAAGTCTGCAGCAATTCTTATACCTGTTTCCCTGTGCGCAATATATCTTTTATTTGGGGGTTACTTACAAGATTTCCTAAGACTTGTTTTTAGCAGTTTGAATATTATGTTCCTAAATATGACTTGTTTACTTGTTTATATTTTTATTCACCCTGTTTGTGATTGGCTTTGCTGTCTGGATATGTAAGTAGACCCTCCATTCTTTTAAATTAAATTGGGGAAGTTTTAATCATTACATTTTTCATATATATATTTTTCTAGCCCAATCTCTCATTTTCCCTGAACTCGATCTCTGCCTCTTCCACTAAGGAGTATTGCGATGCTCTACGGCAGTGGTCCCCAATCTTTTTTTGGGCCACGGACTAGTTTAATGTCAGAAAATATTTTCACGGACCGGCCTTTAGGGTGGGATGGATAAATGTATCACGTGACCAAGACAAGCATCAAGAGTGAGTCTTAGACGGATGTAACAGAGGGAATCTGGTCATTTTTTTAAAAATAAAACATCATTCAGACTTAAATATAAATAAAACGGAAATAATGTAAGTTATTTATTCTTTCTCTGCGGACTGGTACCAAATGGCCCACGGACGGGTACCAGTTCTAAGCCTGGGGGTTGGGGACCACTGCTCTACAGGACAACTGCTTTCTGACAGTTTGGGAAACACTCCTCACCTTTATTAATTACCTATCTCAGGGAGAGCAGGCTATGTGCCTGTTAGCGCTCTTTGCCTGAAAACATTTAAGCAATTTCTTTATATATTTTACTCAGTTTTATAGTTTTTTTTCTATGTTGGGTTAGTCTTAAATCATTTACTGCAACATATTGATGTTGTATTTTTCAAATTCTGAACTCATGTTTAACATTGCCTATACTAGTTTTTTTTTTGTGTGTGTGTGTGTGTGTGTGTGTGTGTGTGTGTGTATTTTCTCTGAAGCTGGAAACGGGGAGACACAGTCAGACAGATTCCCGCATGCGCCCGACTAGGATCTACCCGGTATGCCCACCGGGGGCGACGCTCTGCCCACCAGGGGGCGATGATCTGCCCCTCCGGGGCGTCGCTCTGACGCGACCAGAGCCACTCTAGTGCCTGGGGCAGAGGCCAAGGAGCCATCCCCAGCGCCCGGGCCATCTTTGCTCCAATGGAGCCTTGGCTGCGGGAGGGGAAGAGAGAGACAGAGAGGAAGGAGGGGGTGGTGGAGAAGCAAATGGGCACTTCTCCTATGTGCCCTGGCCGGGAATCGAACCCGGGTTCCCCGCACACCAGGCCGACACTCTACCGCTGAGCCAACCGGCCAGGGCTGCACTGCCTATACTAGTTTTAAATGCACCAATTGATCCCAATAATTTGGTTACATTTTGCCTTATACATTTTGAGGCTATAGTATTAATTGTTATACAGTTTCAGAAAATGTTTATTCTACTGGTGAATATTTGTCTTATCCTACCCCTGACAGATTGTTTTCTTTTGCTTTGATTTGTACTCAAGTCCACTTTATCTGGTATAAACATAGCCATCCAAGTTCCTTTTTATTTAATATTCTCAGGTCTAATTTTCTCAAATATTCAATATTCACTTTTTCCTGGTAACATTGATACTTCAAGTTTTTGAGGTAATAGAATGATTATAGAAAATATGGGGATGCCTGTAGCGGGGTCCAGGCAGGGCACAGAATGTTTACAAGACTCGAACTGGCAGACACATGTGGTAAGAGAGCAGATCGTGGAGCCAGATGTCTTGAGCATGTTCAACAGACGGCCTATGGAAATTCAGATAACCTCTTGCATCTCATTTCCCTTACCTGTTGAATGTATAATAATAGTAGTGGTATGTTTTTTGGTTATTATATAATTAGTTTATATTTATAAAGTACCCAGAACTGTGCCAGGGTAATAATAAGTGCTATGTGTTTAATTAAAAATAGAAATTAGAAACCATAAGGAACAAGAGAGCTTTATATTTTTGTGTTAAAAAGAACATTGCTAGATTTTATTCCATCATTTTATAAATATCTATTTTTTATAAGTGGACTTAATTTGACCACACTTTTTATGATTAAGTATAATTAAAATTTTTTTAATGATTTCTGTTTTCTATAGACCACTTGTTTTCTTTAGTGTGTTTTCCTTTTCTTTCCTATCTTCTATTGGATTCAATGCAATTTCTTTATGCCTTCTTTTTCCACTTTCTTATTCAGAAGTTATTTATTCTAATTTTACCGTTTTAGTGTATCTTTTAGGAGACAACTCTGCATGAGTCACTTGCACTTCTCCATGTCCTACAAGCAGAGCCCCCTGACTGCCTTTGTTCCAGATGATCTTGTCAAGGATGCTTGCACGGCTGGCAATCTCTGAAAAGACAGACTGTGCATCTAGAACAAAGGGCAAGCATGCTTTCTGCCCACTACATAAAGATCACATCTCTTCTGAAGCAAAAGTCAGACAGGCTTTCTATAAAAAGTTTCGATTCTCTAAGCTAAAGGCTCCTTAGGCAAACCCAAACCTTGTCCGATCTATGCAGCACCTACCTGGGCAACTCCACATGACATGCATAAGAGTTGGGGGTGAAACTGAAATGACACAAATATAAAATCATTCTGCTTGCTGTGTCATGAGTAAACAAGCTTTGGTTTTACATCCAGGAGACTCGTGCTTTCTGCAAGCATCCATAAAGCACACCTTGATGGGTCAGAGTTAGAGCTGGCCAAGGAGAGATAATTCATGGGAGCACAGGGTCAGGTAGTGTCTTCAAATTTTGATGTTTTGTTCATTATGGATTTATTACATTAATTTTCTATCTTTTAAGATATTGCTTAAAATATCACTTATCTTAATTACTATGGTGTTTTGGTCACCTTCTCAAACTTTGTGCCCTAAATCAGAGCTACACGTTCTAATTTAGGTGCAGACCTGTTTCCGAGTTAAGAACCCCAGAACCAAAATAAATGCTGTCAGCAGTGAGGATACAGAAATTTTGGTGAATAAAATACATCAGAAATTGGTACAGCTTCACCAGGTATTGGTGCAGTACATAAAGTGTCAGACTGGGACATGGAGGACCCAGGTTTGAAACCCTGAGGTAGCCAGTTTGAGCACAGGCTCATCTGATTTGATCAAAGTTCACCAGCTGGAACCCAAGGTCGCTGGATTGAGCAAGGGGTCATTCAGTCTGCTGTATCTCCCGGGTCAAGGCACATATGAAAAAGCAATCAATAAACAACTAAAGTGCCACAACTAAGAATTGATGCTCCTCATCTCTCTCCTTTCCTGTCAGTCTGTCCCTATCGGTCCCTCTCTCTGTCTCTCTCTGTCTCTGTCACACACAAAAACACTGGTACAATGTTAGCTGTGAACAGTTGCCCAACCATGCAATACTGGAAGTGTATGTGCCTTATTTACGTGTATGAAGCTGTGCTTTCCTTTTATGCCCCAATACATTCCCACACTTCTACTCTGACCTCAGCTGCTTTCAGAGAAAAGCTTTAGCAATGGTACTGAGATCTCCTTTTTTCCGAAGAAGACCAAAGGTATCCTCACATATCAGAGTGTAATGGCTAACTGTTGAGGAGAAAAGGGACTCAACTTGTCTAGATATATTTAATACAGGCTCCCGTGTTAACATTTTATGAGGTCTCATGGGGTAGTGGATACCCAGAAAAGCTAAGTTTAGGCAGAATTCACAGTAGAAAAAGAAACTAATGTAACTAAAACCTTGTTGATGAAACCCTTTGGTTGATTCCATGCATTTATTTTTGGGCTTTCAATTACTAAATATAATATGATATTTTACACGTCTGTATTGTACATGCTCATAGGTGAAGAAGATTGTTCTGATTCGGAAGAGCGACATGTAAACTATTACTAGTACCTCTGGCAACCCACAACCCTAATAAACTCTTTGAGCCATAAATCTACATTACTGCTGATTTTACCAATAGGAAAATGGCAAATGGAGATGAGATATCCTCCAACCAGATGCAATACTTTGATGTTGGACTTAATTCTCTGCCTGATATGACTCATCTATCAGTTTGCCACTAGGTTCCTATGAAAACTGAATATGTGATACATGGAGATCAGTATTCTCCAGCTTGATAACCCCTTTTGGGGTGGATCAACTCACTCTCAACAACTAATTAGGTAGGGTGAGCCTCCCTTATTATTCAAGATCATAGCTACCCACCCTGGCCTCAATATTACCTTGGCTTTATATGAAAAAGCGGCTACTATCTTTTTAGAGGAAGCTTTATCCTATACTCTGCCATGTAAAACAAAACTTTGGGTTATCTCTTTCCTCTCTCTCTCTCTCTTTTATTGTGTAGGATAGTCCTGATCTTGTATTTACTTTAAAATACACTTTAATTTAGTTACCTAATTTTTTTAAATATATGTTGAATTTCTATTATTTAACTTGAAATTGTTAATTTAAACAAAAATATTTAATGTCTTTATATTTATTGTGATTCCTTAATTATAAATATATTTATAACTCATTATCTGTTTTCTACATACTTGTTCATTGTGACTTTCCTTATCCATTTTTGTTTCCCAGATTCTATTTTATTAATCAAATGTTGCTTACATTCTCTCCACTAGTTTGTAAGTTTGTAAGTTCTGCATTTTAAGTTCTTGTAGTGCTTAATTTTAAAATTTAATGTGAATATTTGATCTACAGTTAATTAAAATCCTTAACTCCACCTAACCAGGCGGTGGCGCAGTGAATAGAGCGTTGGACTGGGATGCCAAGGACCCAGTTTCGAGACCCCGGGGTCGCCAGTTTGAGCGCGGGCTCATCTGGTTCAAGCAAAAGCTCATCGGCTTGGACCCAAGGTCTCTGGCTCAAGCAAGGGGTTACTTGGTCTGCTGAAGGCCCACGGTCAAGGCACATATGAGAAAGTAATTAATGAACAACTAAGGTGTCGCAACAAAAAAACTGATGATTGATGCTTCTCATCTCTCTCCATTCCTGTCTGTCTGTCCCTATCTATTCCTCTCTCTGACTCTCTATCTGTAAAAAATAAAATAAAAATAAAAATAAAATCCTTAACTCCAACTAAACAACATTTATAAGGCTATTCCTTGATTATCTCTTGTATCTTCTATTCAATATTTTGTGATCTATTTTTCATTATTCAAAGGAATAATTATTTATAATAGTATGATTCTAATACAATATATAATGTTTATTGAATCAATATTATTAATATTTTAACCAATTCTTCTTGTACTGCATTTTTTGTGTGTTTCTGAATTTTAGGTAATTCTCCTTTATTATTTCTTGGTTATTTTTTCTCCCATTCTCTCTATTCTTTCCCTCTGGAACTCTGTTAGACCTAAGCTGGACTTTTGTGTTATATCTCCCATGAATTTTAATGTCTTCCTTTAATTTTAATGTTAATACATTTCATTTCTGGAACTCAGGATTATTTCCATATTTACTTACTATTTTTTTTTCTTATTTTCATTTCTACATTATAGATAAATTTTAAATATGTTTTTATGTTATTTTTCTCATGATTTATAGACTTTTCTTATATCTTAATTACAGTAAGAATGACAATTTAATAATCTCTTACATGTTACATTAGTATGAAAAATCTGCTCTTTGTGTTGCTGGAAAAATCTAGTTTAATGTGTGTTGTTTCTCTCTTGGAACACTACTACTGTTTGGAGGGTAATGTCTCCATATTTGTTTTATTTTAATTATGCTAAATGTCCCAAGCATAAGATCATTTTTATATTACTTTATGTTATATGATTCATGAGTATATATAGTCAACAATTAAAACCTATATATTCTGTAGGCTAATGTCTGTATAATTTCATATTTTCAGGACAGAGTGGAATGTTTATTTCTACCATTTAATCATTTCCTCTGAATACCCTAGATTATGCATTAGATTTCATTCCATCTTCCTAATATTCATATGCCCAGAATTTTGTTTTCTCTCCATTTTTGGAAACATCTGGGTATCTGTGAACATTGAAAAAAAAATAAAATAAAATTACAAGCCAACCAATTCCATTAAGAAAAAAATAATTACAGTCAACGAACATAACAATAATTAATTAGACTCTTCCTTTCCCAGGTTCTTTCCATAGTGCATCATCCCATTTAATTGTGTCAACAACTATATGAGGTAAACTTCTATTAAAATTGATCTTCAAGTATAGAAATTGAGTCTCAGAGATGTTAATGAAGTCAACTCACTAATGACAGACTTGAAATCTGAACCAATATCTAATTATAAGGATGGTCAATTTAAATTATCTCTCTTATTGAAGAATAAGATGGGGAAATAGCTTTTCAACATATACTGTTTTATTTTTTAACAAAGTAATGTTACCCAGTATTTTTAAAAATCACATCATATTTAAAATGCTTAGCATGATTATTATTTTAAATTAATAATTTATTATAACTCATGGTTCTAGGGCAATCAAATAGCAATCAAATAGTTGTTCTGTTGGTTGACTCAATTTCCTTCTGCCTTTTATTTATTTTACTGTTATATTGCATACCATTAAATGTGATAAAGTATATACAGATGTCATATCTAGAAAATACCTATTTTGAAAACCTGTCAGCCCAATTATTACAAGGAATTAATTGTAATCTTGGATTAGTGACATGAACAATTGGTGGAAGAGCAATACCATATTGTTTTGTGAGACTGACTGGCATCAAAATTAATGGGAATAACTCATGTAGCTCAGTTCAGTGTATGCATCTCCACAATCCATGCCCATTATTGCAATATAAATTAAGTACCAAAGAGGGAAACTTATTATCAAGGGAAATGCTACTCTTGGAGTTACACATCTCATTAATGAGTAATAATAAGGAAAAGTTTAAAAGATGCACACATTCACACATTTGTATGTGCATGTGTATATGTAATATGTTTTAAATTCCCATATTATCACAAATCTTAACTGGTATTTATGATCTTTTCAAATATTTATATACATAATAATTATTAGTGATTTCTATACTCTCCAAAAAGAATAAAAAACTTAGTTGGCCTGCACTGTTTCATTTCTCATAGGCTTATTTTATTAATTTCTCTGCTGGTTGTTAACTATAACAATGAAAAATAGAAATAGCCAGTTGCAGATTCTCAGCAATTACTAAATGTTAATTAGAATTATTAAGATAACAGACATGCACACATAATGTTCTTGTTGATAAATTTTAATGACACTTAATAAGAAAATCCAAGATTGAGCCAATCTCAAATTGTCTTATGCTACGTTAATGATTTCTCTAGCTAGTCAAATTAAATATTGATAGATTATCCTCTCAAAAAAGCTTAGACAAAGATATTTTGTTTATCTTGAAGTCTAAGAGCTAAAAAACAGCCAACTTAGAAACAGTATGTTAAATCAGTTAAGCAGTAAAAACAAACATAATTATTTGTTCTCAGTTCTATTCTCATCTGATGAATAAGAGAAATAATAATATGGGATTCAGACCACACTGGATTGTCAGCCCATATTTTTTTGTGTGTGTTATGTTTTAGGTGTCAGTAAATATTTAAATAAGCTGTCTAGTTTTTTTTTTTAAACAAATAAGTAAAATAAGGTTTTAATGATAATTAAAAATAACTAGAAACGAACGATTGCTTTCCTGGGCATATATTTTCAGCTCAACATTGCTGATTGTCACAAAGTTTTCCAAAGATGTAAATGATAATAAATCTTTCTTCAGGAAATTTATAGTTATCTTATTGATACGTGTAAAATACATGTAAAATAATGTACATCACATATTATAAATACTTATAATACTAGTTTTCATCTTAACAGTCAGCACATAGGATATCAAATAAGAAACTTTATTAGTGACAGAAGTGTTTTGAAGTTAATAAGAATGATATTTAAACATGCATCCTAGAATACATTTATTTATATTTTAGTGAGAGAGGAAAAGAGTGAGTGACAGAGACAGACAGGAAGGGAGAGAGATAAGAACATCAACTCATAGTTGCAGCACCTTAGTTGTTCATTGATTGCTTTCTTGTGTGTGCCTTGATCCGGGGGCTCCAGCAGAGCAAGTGACCCCTTGCTCAAGCCAGTGACCTTAGGGCTCAAGCCAGTGACCTTGGGCTTTAAGCCAGCAACCTTTGGGCTCAAGCCAGTTACCATGGGGTCATGTTGATGATCCCACGCTCAAGCCAGTGACCCTGAGCTCAAGCTGGTGAGCCTGTGCTCAAGTCAGATGAGTCAATACTCAAGCCAATGACCTTGGGGTTTTGAACCTGGGTCCTCAGCATCTGAAGCCGATGCTCTATCCACTGTACAACTGCCTGGTCAGACTAGATTATATTTATTTCTAAATGAATACTTCAAATTACAATTCATATTTTTGTTAAAGAAAGTATTGCTTCATTCACCAATAAGCAAACAAGTCATATTAAATAATAAAGTGTCTAAAAATTGGAATGTCTATTTTCTTTTATCTGTATTTAAATAAAAGTAAAGAATTTTAAATATGTTGCATGTTATGTGTTTATGTCTGCTGAGTCATGCTGTTCTTTAAACTACTATTTCACTTCCCTCTAATTCAAAACTTAGCACCCAGTTTGGAGAACTTTATTATAGCAGCCCTAATTTTCAGATCACGCATCTTTACTTTTTAGCAAGCTAATTTAAGACTACACAATAAGAGATGTGAAAATTTTGTTTCGAACTGAGATGGCCCACAGAGCTATGATTAAGTCAAATTAAAAATCAGCTTGATTAATTAGTGACTTTTATCACCTCAACCAGCTTTGTTATTTTACCAATATGGCAATTTTTACCTAGAAGAAACATTGTGATTATTAACCTTTGTAAATCTCCAATAAAAAAATTTAAGCTGGTTTGGTGTTAATATTTTCTTCTAGAATCTGTGAACCGGACTGTGCTGTATTTTCCCTGTAGAGTGAGAAGTCTAACTGCTTGTTTTACAATGAAAAGAGGCTGTATATTTGCATACTGAGGATAGTAAAAGATAACAGAGTTTAGGAAATTGAAGACTGGAATGTGTTATGATTATGTGCCCATGTTTCTACTTTCATTTCTTCAAGATCTACAAAGATGTTTATCAGGAAACTCCAATACAGTAGTTATAGAAAAAACACATAAATTAGGATTACCTACTTTATCCTCTTTAGCCAAAAATCATCTTTAATTCACACACAACAACATCATGAATATTTCACTGGTTTTGACTCCCATTCCTGAATGAAGATATGTGGTTACACCTACAAATTAAGTGGAGGAAGATGATTTTGATCTGCACAGAGAAGGGTTTAAAAGATAACTTCAGAACAGAAATGCAGGGACAGGACCAGATATAAAGAGGGTAAGTATATCTTCCAATGGTTTGAAACTCTCCTAGCTTTTTAACTTCTCCCTCCAACTGTCATCTTTATCTTTATGTTAGGGTTAAAGATATTAATACCCCACTGTTTAAAGAGGTTTCCAACCCTCTCTTGAACCAAACTTTGAGAGAATTTAGGCAGCCATTAAGGCCTAATAGCCATTATTTCAATAAGCTTTCTGACAGCTCAAATTTTTGAGATTTTAAAACTATCTTCTTTATATAGAGATAAGGAAACTGTAAAGTATATATTATGACTTGAAAAACTTAAATGGAATAGAGAAATTTATTTAGTACATGTTATGCTTTGCTCTGAATTAGGGGGACTATAAAAAGAACGAAATATAACCTATATCTTCCAAGTGCTTTAAATCTAGAAAATAAGACATACATTTAAAACAATGCTAGGCAAATATCTCATCTGATAAACAATGTATTATTAAGTAAGTGAAAAACCCTGCAAGGGGGAGAGGGTTGCCTTTATTCATAAAGAATGTGTCCTACTTTTGAAGGATACATACATTTGATTGATAGTGATGTATAACAAGGCTGGTGGAAGCATTCCAGAAAAAGACAAGGTAGAGCATCTAAATGGAGAAAAGGCACTAAAAAAACACTGGGACTAAAACAGAGACTACCTTTTTTAGTGAGAAATGAAGATCATTTTCAAAGCAGTTCTGAATAAGAACTTAGTAGAAACAAGTTTTAATAGTTAAGATGGGATCAGACAGACTAGACAGACAATTGAGGTTTGGTTTGATAAAGAATAGGAAATGTTTCTCAGAATAGGTTCTCAGATTGGGTAAAATGAACTCGAGAGAACAAAGGCCAGGATATTACTGCAGGTAGCAAAAGGGAAATGAAAAACTGGAAAGGTCAGAAGAAAGGAAATTTGGTAACTAGATGGTGAGCCAGACAGATAAAGTCCACTAATCTATAAGAACGACATCTGAGATTATAAATTTTGTGGTCTGCAAAATGTCACCCACCTGAGGTGGCAGGTGAAAGAGCTGAAATCCATTTAGTAAGGCTTTTGCCAAGGTGGGAGGGTGAAACTTTGGGGTTTTTTTGGTTTGTTTGCTTTTTTTTTTTTTTGTAGTTTATCACCTCAGGATGGGGGCTACCCAGAGTTCAGAAGAGAGCTTGATATACAGTAGATGCTCCACCAACGTTGTATGCCTGACTGCTTGTATAAACAATGTGTCCAAGAAATGACAATGATAACAATAAAACCAAGATACCTAGAGAAAAGTTGTATTTGTCACAGAAATTGGTTTATAAAATTATCTTGAATTTGACATACGAAAGAGAAATTCACAGTAAACAGGAAAGTAAAAATAGAGACAGGTGGAGGGCTCAGGAAGGTGTATGATATTTGAAAGTAAAGCTAGAACAGTAGTCATGAAGTCAGAAGAGCTTTTTTTAGAAATGAGCTTAAGAGAAGAAGAACAGAAAACACTGAGAACTCAGCTTGAGGTCTGTCCAAAGGTAATGTTTGAGACATTTAAAATGCTACCTCTGAAAGCAAAGGTACCATTAAAGAATAAACAAGAGAATGAGGAATGTTCAAACCAAGAGAAACCACCGAGATAAAGAATTTTAAGATGTAGTCTTAACTAGCAATTCAAATAGCAAAGAAAGACAAAATGTGACCAAATCTAAATAGAAATATATTAAATTGTCTAGAAAACAATATACCGATTATCTATAGCGGTATTAAAAGATGGGTTTTAGAACCTAAATGTTAAAAAAAAATAGTGTTGGGGTTGAAAGAAAAAGAAGAGGTAATTTCTAAAGAGTTTGGCTGTAAAAGCAACAAGGGAGCCAAAATTTCACACAGTCAGTATAGCAATTGAAAGTTTTAGCCGTAGGGAATAATTTTGGGGTTGAAATACGAGCTCCTGCATTTATCTACTCTGTTACCAGAGACAATAAATCAACTCTGAATCTATTTTCTTATTTGTAAAATAGAAATAATAACATATAACTTATGGGCTTAGCATGAAAACAAAATGAAATAAAGTAGAATTGTATCTTACTTGGTAGCTATAGGCATAAATCAGATTGCAGTGGCTAACCATATATAGTTTAAATTTTTTTCCTTTTTTGAGATGAACTCCTATAAATCACAATAAACATAATTTTGTGGATAGAACCCAATATAATAATACACAAAATACAATTTTAGTATATTCCAATTACATAAAAATTTATCTCAATAGTTTTCTTTCAGTTTTCACTGAAAATGTAGTATTAGTTTGCTAGGCCTACTGTAACAACGTATAGCAATCTGGTTGGCTGAAACAATAGTTTATTTTCTTACTGTTTAGGAGGTTAAAATTCAATATTAAGATTTTGGCAAAATTGGTTCATTCTGGGTTATTAAAGAAAGAATGTGTTCTAAGCCTCTCTCCTAAAACTTGTAGATGGCCATAATCTTTCTTTCTTCACATCTTCCCTCCGTATATGTCTATGTCTAACTTTCCCCTTCTATAAGCAAACTAGTCATATTAAAAGAAGGTGAACCCTAAAGACCCCCCTTTAGTTGACTTACCTCTTTAAAAACCCTATATCTAAATATAGACACTTTCTGAGGTATTGAGGGTTAGGATTTCAATGTATGAATTGAGCCCATAACACAGATATAATTAAATTTCAATAAATTAATTACACTAGTGTTTAGGTTGGTCCCTTCTACAGAGTAAGCCTTCGATAAATGGTAGCTACTATTACTAAGATGAATATCTTTGTAATGACTTTGAATTTTGTAAAGTCCAAACTGGAAAAATGACATCTTATTAATATAAATTTCCAAAAATATAAAGTAAAAATAAAATTCCTCAAAGAAAATAATAGCAAATATTTCAATCGTAGTACATTACATTGATAGAGATGATTTAAATGTTTCTTAAATATATATCTCATATTGCTTCATTTAGAGGTGAATATGTCCAGTATCTATACATCCATTGTTTAGTTAAAAAAAAAACTGGGGAAAGCAAGTTAAATGATAATTTTTAGTTTATCATTTTCATAAATTGTGTAACTATAAAGAATCCAGCCTTCTAAATTCTAGTCTACTAGAAGTATATCTCCTCTATCCTAGATTCTATATTTAGACAAACTAGGCCTCAAGTGTCAGAGTGGTTGGAAAATAAATAGTAACTGGCATTGGACTCCCTTCCCCTTATTTACCATTGCCATTGAATAAATAAATAAATAATAATTTTACAAAACTTTATTTTACAAATGATCTCATGCATGAGATACAACCAACATGTTTCTACAGTCTTTGGAAAAAGCAAAGCACATTAAGTAAGCCTAATCAAAGCCACCTTGGTTTCCTTCTGAAAGGTAGTTTAGACACTACTCTGCAGGGGCATAAAGCCCAGTTAGACAGTAACAATCTCACTAAGTGTGGGAAAAAAGATCAAAGTCCAATAACGCTAACTCTGTAAAAAAAATTTTCCAGTCCTTGGCCAGTTCCTAATGTATTCATTCAGGACAAAACTCTAGGAAACCTAGAATGTAGATTAAAAAATGTGAAAGGCTGAGGAGATGAGCAGAAATTTCAGAGACACACAGTACTGAGGAGACACTGGGATTCAGTTCCAACAAGAGTGAAAAGTCGTTGGAGAACACTATAAGCTTTCAGTTGAAATCTCCCAAAGTCTGTGTCCTTGAAGTAAAACCACATTCAAAAATAATGACAAATTTGAAAAAGACCTATTCTAATGCAGCCTAAAATCATGCCTAAAAAATAAAGTAATTCATGTCTAGGCTCTGACATGTAAGTGTCTTGGAAGATGTCAATCTAATCTTCACAGAAAAATCTGAAGGATGTTTCATTTGGATATCAATATTTTGTCATTGTGCATGCACTTACACAAACCTAGATTATATAGCCTACTTACACACATAGGCTATATATGATATAGTTTATTGCTTCTAGGTTACAAATCTGCACCAAATAATATAGGTGATTGTAACACAATGGTAATGTGTTTCTGAAGATATCTAAACAGAGAGAGGTACAGTAAAAATATGATCTAAAGAAAAAAATGGTATTCCTATATAGGGCACTTACTGTGAATGGAACTTGTGGGACTGAAAGTTGCTCTGGGTGAGTCAGTGAGTGAGTGAATGTGAAGGGCCAGGATATTACTGTCCACCTCTGTAGACTTGATAAACACTGCGACACAAGCCCTCCTTCTGCTTGGTGCTGACAGAGCCAGAAGTAGAACATTGAAGCTATTAACACTGCTACCTGAACAGGGATGTAGGCTGTATTGACTGGAAGTGCGAGGAGAAACTAGTTGGTAAAGGCATAGACACCATAAAAGTGACTATCTGGAGGAAGTGAAAGGTGGCCCGAGGACTAGTAAAATCAAGATGGAGAAATAAAGAAACATGAGATTGTCTTGGCAACATGGCCTTGGCTGTTGCATGGTAGAGCGGTGGTTAGATTAAGAAATGCTGATAAACTGTTTCAGCAGTTCCTCCTTCTTCGGGGACTTGTATGTCAACATAGAGCTCCATGTTTCGTGGGACATACTCGAGCTCACTCCATGCTCCCTGGAGCTTTAGCACAAGCGAATGCCCCCCCCTTTTTTTGTAGTATTTTTTCTTTTATTTATTTATTTTTTGTATTTTCCTGAGGATGGAGATGGGGAGGCAGTCAGACAGACTCCTGCATGCGTCTGACTGGGATCCACCTGGCATGCCTACCAGGGGGGAATGCTCTGCCCATCTGGGGTGTTGCTCTGTTACAACAGGAGCCATTCTAGCAACTGGGGCGGAGGCCATGGGGCCATCCTTAGTGCCCAGGGTGGCTTTGCTCCAGTGGAGCCTTGGCTGTGGGCGGGAGGAGAGAGACGAAGAGGAAGGAGAGGTGGAGGGGTGGAGAGGTAGATGGGTGCTTCTCCTGTATGCTCTGGCCAGGAATCAAAGCCGGGAATCCTGCACTCCAGGCCAATGACTCCGACGGGTCTACCATATTATGCTTTTTACTTAAAAAAAAAAAAAAAATTACATTTCTTCTGAATGCTGATGAACAGGAGACACCAAATCTTTTTCGCCTGCAAACTACTACCTTCTTTATTGGATCTAGCTAATAACACTGTTTTGTCTTTTTCCAAATGGCTCCAGATATATGGAAAAGATTTATATGGGCAGATGGGGATCCTCAAACCCCTCAGCGAGATCTTCTGAGAATGGCTTTTAAGATACCTAGAGGCAGATAAAGCCCAATAGAGATCAGGGGAACTACCAGCTTTTAGGATACACCCTTAAAGGCTCCAACGCCCCAAAGGGGTCTCATAGGATGCCATCTGGGTCCTGCTTCAATAGTGGAAAGGAAGGTCATTGAGCTAAAGCCTGCCAGGCTTACACGCCTCTGCTGTGAGGAAACAGGGACACTGGAAGGTGGGCTTCCCCCTCACTCCTCTAAGGGAGGGTTCAGTCTCTTCCAGCCCTGCTCCAGCCACCTATGACCTAACCTTGCCCAGAAAGCTGGGGTTTGCCACTGGGGGCTGAAGGTGCCCAGGGTGTCGGCCCCATCTACAACACTGTGGACGAGCCTGGGTTGTTTCTTCTGAGAAGCAGGTAAACTGATCTCATTTGCACAAGGGCCACTTAACTATGTTTTGCCTGAATAGTCAGGTTTTTTATTCTTCCCTCAAAGATCTCTGTTGTGGGTGTTGATAGTCCTATTTCCTGCTGCTTTGCTTAATATATGGTGTTTCCTTTATCCCTCCTACCTCAATGCCCCACTAATATTTCAGGCTGGGACCTACTCCCAATTTAGAGCTCTCTTTCCTCCTTTTGCCAACTTGTATTATGAATTTACCTTTGCCACCCAGCTTAGTGTATCCCAAGGTTCTCTTTACCATGCCACAGTCACAGAGCTCCAGGGAAAAGCAACCTGGTCTCAACTCTCCAGGCAGAGGAGAATGGAAGCTCCATATCCACACATGCTGCAGATGACTTTTTCCAGTCTACCTGAATCATTACCAGCTAGAAGCAGCGGTCATTGGGACTTGGACATGAGCTGCAAAGTATAGAATGGTGACAACAACTCCAGTGCCATGAGCACTTTTCCTGTGGGGAACTTTCCTGGACTCCTGCTCCCTGTGACAGCTCCTAACAGACTGAACTATGGTTGGGTTGCATTTTTCAGGGATTTGGCATGGTGATGGGGCCAACTTGGACTTGGTGAACATGTTAAGGACACTACTCTTTTATGGATTCTTGCTGTATTGGCCAAGAGTTTGCTTAAAGGCTTTTAATCACTGTAAAAAAAAATAGAGGACTGGATGAAGAAGATGGGGCACATATACACCATGGTAGACTATTCAGCTAGGAGAAATGATGACATCGAATCACTTACAGCAGAATGGTGGAGTCTTGGTAGCATTGTGCGGGGTGAAATAAGCTAATCAGAAAAAAAACAGGAACTGCAGGATTCCATACATTGGTGGGACATAAGAGTGAGACTAAGAGGCATGGACAGGAGTGTGGTGGTTACGGGGGGTGGGGGGAGGGAAGGAGGGAGAGGGGGAGGGGGAGGGGTACAGAGAGAACTGGATGGAGGGTGGCGGAGGATGATCTCTCTTCGGGTGATGGGTATGCAACAGAACTAAATGACAAGATAACCTGGAAATGTTTTCTTTGAATGTATGTACCCTGATTTATTGATGTCACCCCATTAAAATAAAAATTTATTTATAAAAAAAAAAAAAGGAAGGAGAATCTGAAACTGAGTTGAACAATGTGACCCAAAGCCAGGGACCTCAGTGAGAGAGAGGAGAGGCCTCCTGGTCCTCTGCTTGTCCATCCACCTGGGCTGCCGCGGGCACAGGCTGCACAGTCACTGACTGGGAGGCACCACCCGATAAATGGCCACTAACCCGGAGTGCAGCAGAGTGGCCAGACTCAGCTCTCAGAGGGGCATGGAAAAGGAGTGGGGAAGATAGATGAGAAAGTACAGGATGCTATTTTGATGTTGTTTTAGAGGGCATGGGTTTTTACTGACTTGTAATTTGTTTTATTTTGTTTTGTTTTGGCAAGAGGGTTGATGCATGTTTCTTGGATTTTTTTGGAGCTATTCTAGATAAAATTATTATAAATCCTTCTTTTAATGAATCTTAACTGTTAACATTTAATAAACATAAACAAATCTGGTCAACTACCAAAACAAAAAACAAAAAACAAAAAACTTTGTGGTAGAGATAATAAAAGAGCATGTTTAACATGGAAAGATCAAAGAACTAAAGATTAAATATTTTGACTTGAAAATTTGTTTTTTAGTTCCATTGATCCAAACTGGTACAAAGAGCTTTCTCTGGCACTGAATTTATAGAAAAAAGTAAAATTTACTCATGCTTTACATCATTACAACCTGAACATATTTCCAATGTGCAAGGACAGGCGGGCTCCACAATACCACAGCGAGCTTTCACTAAAATGGCAGGGGACTTAATACCTGTTAAGGTAGCTCCTGTGAGCCTGTGTTCTTGTACAGAATCTTAGGTCATCAGTGCTGGGGTCCAGTGTCACCTGTGCTGAAGCAGCTTCATAGTGACTGACTGTCACTATGTAACCTGTGCATTCAAAACTGAGGTGCTGTGATGAAGAGAGAATCTGTTGCCAAGCCCCACAGATATTACTTCTGTCCGAGGAAGAAAATTACTCTTGAATCACATATCCTTGTATTTCTTTCATAAAATTCAGCTCCACTATAATTTTATGAAAACATTGCTGTATATGTGGTGTTGACTGACCAAATTGTCACTTTGTGGTATATTACCGTACTATAGTATGTGCCCTTATTTACATGTGGCATCCAAAAGGCGAAATTTATAGAATCAGAAAGTAAATGGTTCTCTGGTTGGTAGTACAGTTGATAGAGCATTGCACTGGAGTGCTGAGGTCAGCAGCTGGAGCCTGGGGTCACCCATCGCAAGGTCTCCAGCACAATCATGAGGTTGCCCGCTGGACCTCAGAGGGCACTGGTTGGAGCCCCTATCAGGGCACATATGAGAAATAATCAATGCACAAATAGGTGGAACACCAAGTTAATGCTTCTCTCTCATTCTCTGTCTCTCATCTCTCTAGAGGAAGGAAGGAAGGAAGGAAGGAAGGAAGGAAGGAAGGAAGGAAGGAAGGAAGGAAGGAAGGAAGGAAGGAGGGAGGGAGGGAGGGAGGGAGGGAGGGAGGGAGGGAGGGAGGAAAAGAAAGGAAAATAAAGAAAGAAAGAAGAAAGAAAGAGAGAGAGGGAGGGAGGGAGGGAAGAAGGAAGGAGGGAGGGAGGGAGGAAGGGAGGAAGGAAGAAGGGAGGGAGGGAGGGAGGGAGGGAGGGAGGGAGGGAGGGAGGGAGGGAGGGAGGGAGGGAGGAAGGAAGGAAGGAAGGAAGGAAAGAAGGAAAGAAGGAAAGAAGGAAAGAAGGAAAGAAGGAAAGAAGGAAAGAAGGAAAGAAGGAAAGAAGGAAAGAAGGAAAGAAGGAAAGAAGGAAGAAAATGTTGGTTGCCAGAAACTGGAGGGTGGGGGAAATGAGGAGATGTTGGTTAAAGGATATAAACTTTTAGATAAATAAATTCTGGGATCTAAAATATAGCATGGTAATTATGGTTTATAATACTCAATTGTATACTTGAAATTTGCTATGAGAGTATGATCTAAGTGTTCAACATAAACATACACACAAAGGTAACAATGTAAGGAGATGAATGTGCTAATTCACTTGATTGTGGTAATTATTTTACAATATATATGTATAGTAAGTCATCACACTGTCCATCTTAAATAAAATCACAATGTACAAACAAATAAAAAATATGCAAGAAGGTTTTTAAAGAATATTTAATCAGCCTAACCAGGCAGTGGTGCAGTGGATAGAGCATCGGACTGGGATATGGAGGACCAAGGTTTGAAATCCCGAGGTTGCTGGCTTGAGCAAGTGCTCATCTGGTTTGAGTACAGCTCACCAGCTTGAACCTAAGGTCACTGACTTGAACAAGGCGTAACTCAGTCTGCTGTAGCCAACCCCCCTCCATCAAGGCACATATGAGAAAGCAATCAATGAACAATTAAGGAGCCACAATGGAGAATTGATGCTTCTCATCTCTCTCCCTTCCTGTCTGTATGTCCCTATCTGTCCTTCCCTCTGTCTCTCTCTGTCTCTGTCACACACAAAAAAAGAATATTTAATCACATGGGGACATGATTATGGCAAAAGAGCCTTTTATATATAGCCTAAATTTGATTTTCTTTTTCAGAGTGGTAACAATATAAGTGATTTTTTTTCTTTTAAAAGTCTTTACTTTGAAAAAATATTTTACTATGAAAATTTATAATTATAAATGTACATATATTTTAAAAATAAATATTCATAAAGCCTTGTGTAAGCCCCAGTATTAATTTGACACAGCTTTTAATCTTTGTCTTGGCTGTGCCACACCTTTGATTATTTTAGCAAAGATTAACTTGTCATCTTCCCATTAACAGAGCTGTCAGAAACTTCACATTTGATATTATCTACTCTAGTAGTTCAACATGTCTGATTATCATCATTATTAATAATTACAATTATGTAGGATATGATAATTTTTAGTCACAACATTATTCATTCAACAAACATTTAGTCTATGTCTAGTATTTGCGAGACATTGTTCTAGGCACCGGGGCATAAACATTGAAAAACAGATCTAGTAAAGCTCAGAATCTCAAGCTCCTGAAGAAATGAAGGAATGACGTAATCTCCATGATATCTCATAGTAATGCCACCTCTGAAAGCAAGGATAAATATAGCATCTTTAGTCCTGTAAGATATCCAATTACCAGCACAGTTCATATAAAATCACAACAATTTACTCAAGAAAGTGTCATTTTCATGTTTCAACCTAATGATTTTCCCAAATTTGTATTTTAGAGATGAAATAGACTTTGGAGAGATTTAAATTCTTCTTTTATAGATAATTAAACTATAGACCAAAAAAAGACTTATAAAAGTGAGTGAATCAGGAGTAGAAAACAGATATTTAACACAAACTAAATTAAGGTCCCCTTTCTTCAGTTACTGGTAGTATAAAGGAATAATGAGATCCAGATTAAGAAGTCATATATCCTGAAATTGTCATAATTTACAAAAACCATTAGACTCTCAAATTTTTCATTTATACAGTATAAACAGACTGACTCTAAGAGCTAATGCCCAGATCTGGGGGGGGGGAGAAACTGGGTAACATCCTCTGAAAAAAAGAAGAAAAAAAAAAGAGAAACTGGGTAACAACTAAACACATAGTGTGTGTATAGGTGTTTGGGAAGAAGGGTCACTTGTGTGTAAACTTCATTAGGATGCTGTAGGTGGATAGTATCTAACCACCAAAGCTGCAGCAGAGAAGTGAGCAGCAGGTGGAGAGTGAGTGACACATGATTTTTCACACAGAAAATACTGGGTAAAGTATTTGAAGTAATTACTGAATAGCAAATTTTAAGGATTAGGGGAGGCATATATAGATGATGCTAAATTGTGTGTCTGTGTTTTTTTTTCTTTTAATCAAATCACTCCTATAAATCCCAGTAGGCATTCCCTATAACTACCTCCAGAATCCAGAGGCTGCCGGAAAACATATTTTACAAATGCTGTGAATGTGAATGTCCTCCACATTTTTTTTTTTTTTTGGTCTATATGAGTCACATATGACAACAAAAAGCAAGAGTCATAGAAATACAATTGATTAAGCTGGTGGAGTAAATGCTATTCTTTGAATAGTTGCATGCACATAACTTAGAACTCTGAAATTTATATATAAATTCAGATGCAGATATAGACAATCTAATGTAAATAAACTAAGCTGCACATAAGTACAGAATAGTAAACTTTATGTTTGAAAGGGGAGGGGAACTGGTAAACTGCTAGCCAGCCTCTGTCATTTTTACTGTAAGATAGTCTGGGGAGCTAACTACACATGTAGCTTTATCTGTTTTTTTTGTTTTGTTTTGTTTTTTTTAATTTTTCTGAAGCTGGAAATGGGGAGAGACAGACAGACTCCCGCATGCGCCCGACCGGGATCCACCCGGCACGCCCACCAGGGGCGAAGCTCTGCCCACCAGGGGGCGATGCTCTGCCCCTCCGGGGCGTCGCTCTGTGGTGACCAGAGCCACTCCAGCGCCTGGGGCAGAGGCCAAGGAGCCATCTCCAGCGCCCGGGCCATCTATACTCCAATGGAGCCTTGGTTGCGGGAGGGGAAGAGAGAGACAGAGAGGAAGGAGAGTGGTGGAGAAGCAGATGGGCGCTTCTCCTGTGTGCCCTGGCCGGGAATCGAACCCGGGACTTCTGCACGCCAGGCCGACGCTCTACCACTGAGCCAACCGGCCAGGGCTATATCTGGTTTTTGTTTCCTTTTTTTTTTTTTTACAGAGACAGAGAGAGAGAGAGAGAGAGAGAGAGAGAGAGAGAGAGAGTGATAGATAGGGACAGACAGACAGGAATACAGAGAGATGAGAAGCACCAATCATCAGTTTTTTTGTTGTGGCACTTGGTTGTTCATTGATTACTTTCTCATATGTGCCTTGACTGGGAGTGGGGGTCTACAGCAGACCGAGCCCCTTGCTCAAGCCAGCGTCCTTGGGTCCTAGCTGGTGAGCTTTGCTCAAACCAGTTGAGCCCGCGTTCAAGCTAGCAACCTGGTCCTGAACCTTGGTCCTCCACATCCCAGTCTGATGCTTTATCCACTGTGCCACTGCCTGGTCAGGCTGTTTCCAATTTTTTTAAAACATGTTTATTTATGTCTAAGTTAAATGTTCTATAATATTAATAACTCATTTTAAAGAGGAATAATGTTGCTCACCAAATCCTCTTCCCTTGAGAAAATCCTAAGACCTTTCCCCTTAGAAAGTTTTAAGCTTCCTTTTTATCGTACAACTAAGTAGCTAATTAGTCAATTCAACAACAGTTTATTAAACATCAGGTGCTGAGTAAGTTTTAGGTGGGGCGTTGGCAATACAAAGGTGAGTAAAAAAGACACAGATCCTTGTTTGCCAGACAGCCACAGACCCTCTTGGGCTACACTGGCACTTTATTATTTGTTCTGCATTGATTCTCATTCTTATTAGAAAGATTAATTTTAACTGATGTCCAAATTAAAAAATATTACTTTATTCCTATTCAAAGTATCCAACAGTGTTATGTATGAGTAATATTAACTCATTTTGCAGATAAGAAATCAACAACTATTTTAAAGAACAGCAAGCTTTTAGCAACCTCAGCAGAATACAGGTATCTTAAAACCCAGTACATTAATTGTTTTAACATGCGAGTTTTGTTGCCATTCATTTTGTTTACACGTAGTCTATATTTTTCTGATGGCCCACAATCAGCACTCATATAATGATAAAATAATATTAAAAATAAAATTTACTTTCTTTACCTGGCTGGCTAGCTTGGTTGGTTAGTGTGTAGAACTAACCAGAGGTTGTCAGTTCTATCCACAGTCAGGGCACATACAGGAACAGATCAATGTTTCTTTCTTTCTCGCTCCCTCCCTCTCTCATCACTAAAATCAATAAATAAAAAAATATATAAAATATAATTTACTTTCTAAATATAACAATATATTAGAAATTTAGAAAGCAAAAATTTTGTGACACAATGCACTAGAAAGAACACCAAATTTTAGATATCAGAAAGTCAAGATTTCATCATTGGTAAAAATATTGAATTTATTCAAATCTATAAAAATGTCTAAATGTCAGTCATATATAAAAATAGGGACAGTAGCAGCTACTATACTGAACAGTTTTAGTGGTCAAATTTCTTGTAGTTAAAATGCTTTATAAATTTTCAATTTGCATACATTATTATAAACTGTGTATAAATTTGAATATATATCTTATAGATGGCAAAAACTATGTTTTAACTCACAAAAATATTCTTTTAATTTATAAGCATAATTTTTACATTTTCCTTTTAATAGGTATCCTTGATATTATTTGTTGTTTTAATTCATGTTTTTCATTTACTTCTATATATATCACTTTTTAAAAATTTTTGTAATGTATTTTATGTTTTTATGGGTTTTTTAAAAATATTTTCAAGTTAAAAGTAATATAATGGCACCCTCTATGTCCCCCAACAAGGTCTTTATTTGTAGATTCTTAACTTCGTTCTCCTCTCATTAGTCAATGTCTTCAAGTAAACTTGTAAAAATTCATCTGGATTGTATGATTCCTGAATCTTATACATTTGAAAATGTTTTTCCCTTGCTTTGCTATGTCAAATATTCTGTGCGGCTATAGACTTCTTAGCTTAAGCCTCTTCCTCTATTGATTGTATAGATTTTTTTGTTCTTATGTTTGGTCATTATCAATTTTTTATTTCATATTTGTTATATCCATCATTTGTTTTGTGGATTCAATATTTAATATGTTCTCTGATTTAAGTTGTTAGTTCATCTTCTCTTTGATTACCTTCACTGGTGTACTTTTCTTATGATTTTCTTGACTTGTCATCTACAGCACCGATGATGATTACTGAAGAAGTTCTGCTCTTTGCTATTGCAATAAGCGTTAAAATTCTGCCAAGCCACCGTTGTTCTTCTAAATTCATTTTCTTGATCCTTAAAGCTGGTTTTGTTTTCTAAATTGATCATGTTCTTTAAATTCTATTATAATTCTTGGACTTTGTCATTTAAAATTTATATCAATTTCCTATATTAAACTACCTAGGTTGCTCTTTTTCTCTGTTATGCCCATATACTTGTTTATATTTCTCTTTAACCTACTGCCATAGATCCCATGCTGTTTTTCAGTATTATTATTACTATTATCATACTCTTCTTGGTAGTAAAAGTGCAAACTGATATACTTTTTCTAGATTGCACGTACCAATATGTATCTGCACACAAAATTATTCAAGAATTTAACCTAAAGACATTTAAATATTTATACAAAATGTTGGAACAAGGATACTTATTGTAGTATTTATTATAAATAATATTAAGATGTTGGAACACACCCAAATATACAAGTGGCTAAATTAATGTTAATACCTAGTAGAGTATTAAATATTGATTATACAAAAAAATATGATTTAAGGTCAAAAGATATAAAGCTATATGTGTTCACAAGTATAAATATATGTACCGATATAGTTGTCTGTATACAATATAGGGTAGTTGTAGATATATCTCATATGCATATAAATACTGAATTCAAACATACCCAGATATAAAAACAATTATGTCAAGAAAGTGTAGGAAGAGGAGATTCTTGGTGATAACATTTTTATATATATCTATTACTGCATTATTTGATCATGTGCTCCTTGCTTATATTAAAAATTGTGTTAATAAAAAGCAATTGATATTGTAAAACTAAAACTAAAAACTTTCACTATGGGTTGAGTTATAGTTGTCAAATAGGAAAAAATCCAATAGAAAACAAATGTGAATGCTTTTAAAACCCTTGGAAAATAACATTTTTACAAGAAAGATGCAATTTTTGAAAAGTAAGTGTTAAATCAGGCTAACCACAGGCCATGCTCAGAAGAGGATGGTATATGTATTTTACATAACAATCATGGCCAAGTATAACACTGGAATGGCACGTGGTTTATTTTAAATGACATTCAAAACTTTTCCCTTACATTTCAATACATTTTAATTAAAACATCATACTAGGCTCCAATATCTTTTTTTTTTTTTTTAAACTGGGGTTAATCTTATTCTTTTGCTGGAGATACTGCTCTTGTTTTATGAAAGAGTCTAGCATCTTTTACACACAGTAGTAAAGTGAGCAAGGTATTTGTCCTCTACAGATATGTTTCTTGTCCAAAAGATTGTTGCTTAATTTTAAGAACAGTTTCATTTGTATAAAAATTTATTTTGTTGTTGTTGTTGAACCACTTAACGTTCATGCAAAAATCTCCTTAAAACTTTGAATATATTTAGTATTTCATTTATGATTTTGGAGCACAGTTAAATTATTTCCTTGGTCCAGGAAAGCCAATGAATGAATAACAGAATGCTGTGTTTGCATGCTGATGAGCCTGGTGTCCCCAGCAGATTAATTTTGTGCAGTGGTTCTCATTATGATTTAACAGAAACCTGGAGACAGATTCAGGTTTCCTGAATCAATAAAGGAAGCCACAGTGGCTGGAACCTGAAAATCCACAGTGGGGATGTAACATTTTTGCAAGCTAATACCTACCTAGTTAGGCCTCAAAAAAAAATTCCTCTAAAAACTCTTTGGAAACAAAATGAGTTGGTGATACATTTAACAGCAATTGTACTCTTGTGGTTGTCCAAGATAAAAAATAAATTCACAGAATATTTTTAGCATCATATTACCACATGAGGGTGCTCTCTCCCAAAATATGTGTCTAAGTGAGCACAAATTCCTAGACCTCAGCTAGGAAATTTTTGTTTCCTCCCCTGCACATTTTAGAAGATGTGAATGAATCTGGTGACAAGGTAAAAATAAAACAAAAGTCTAGACCTAAACATAACTGGATTTATACTCTATATGTATCTTCAGAGTATGAATCAGGCATACAAAAAGATGTCTTTGATTTAAAAATATGAATCTCCATAAAGGTTCACAGTGTTAGGCAAGGTATAGTCCATGGACCACCTATACCATGTGGTTGAAGGAAGGCAAGGGTAAGTGCTTATTAAATAAGCATGTCTCTGTGCTGTTCAGACCTACAGAATCAGAATATCTGCAGGTCAGGACCAGGGATCTGTATTTATATTTTGCTCCTTCAATTATTCTGATGTACCTCAACGTTTAGGAATTGCCGCTCCAGAGTTACGAAAAAGAATTACTATTGTAAGCACTAACATATTTGTGAACGTTTAAATTTAATAAATTAAATAATTCTTTGACAACTATACCACAACTTTTAGTAGTCGTTTATTCACAAAAAAATTTTAATCTGGAATACAACTGAAAATTCTCTCTTTATGTTCTCACAACCTTCACAGATATAATAAAATATTGTACCTGCTTGCTGAGACATAGAGAATATAAGCTTTACTGATCTTGTAAACTTATTGTTTTTCTCTCTTTCCTTTTTGACCTAGTTTAGTGAATAAAAGATAACCAGTCTCAAAAGATGTAAACTTCACACCCATAATATTAATTGATGCTTGTCATTGTCATAAAATTGCCTGACAATTGAAAAGATTAAGAATTTATAAGGTGAAAATACATCCTGTAAAATACAACTGAAATTATAATTGCATTTTTTGTGGAAAATAAATTTATTTTTTTAGGGTGGTGGGCAAGGGGAAAGGTCATGTGAGACACCAGACCCGGGAATTTGGCTAGAACCGCCCACATCCATGCATGCCAAAAGAAACTTCCCAGGAGCCCTTTGGAAAAAAGCGACTGTCCGTCAGCCAATGAGATTTCATCACATCATATTAGCTCGACCACCCTACAGACCCTTTAAATATCCCCCACGCAAGTCACCCTATGCGATTTCTCTGGCCTCTGTTCCCGGGACCAGAGAACCTCATCTGGCTGGAAGCACTGTACTCAATAAAGCCTTTTATTTTTCCACACTTCCTGGCTCAGGCCCCTTCCTTCTTCCTCAGTGGGGAAAAACACCTTACAGTTTTCAAGAAAATTTAAAACTTAGGTTAATTAGTAAGTAATGATTGTTAGAAAATGTTTATCAGCATGGCCATTTCATAATCTTTTAAAAAACCAAAGTTATGCTTATCATCCTTAGGCCTTGACTTTGTACAAAGAATTTTATGTCCCAGAGAGAAGAAAACACTGGAAAGGAACAGGTTGTAGTATCTGAACTCTCAGCTCAGGCAAAGATTGATGAGTTTTATAACCAATAAAATAGTCTTTAAGATGCAATTAATTTCATAAAAATAAAACCAGCATAGTTATGGATATATATACACATATAAATATATATCACATAAATTTTATATAAACTTAATCAAACATGTGCCTACATATATAGCTACTTATATAACCATATGTGTGCATAGATCTATGCTTAGAATTAAAGAACTAGAGAATATTAGAACTCAGGTGGAATCTACTAACCCATCTTTCATTCAGTGTACATCTCATTCTCCAATTTTCTAGTTAGTTAAACATCTGGTCTCTGCTTGAGTGCTCCCTGGAAAAGGAAGCTTCCTGCTGACCATTTCAGATAATATTGTTTTAAATAGTAATTGTGTAAAATGTTGATGATATTGTTTTAAATACTGAAACTGAAACAGTAATTTTCACCTGTTGCTACTGATTCTTTCTGAACATACTTAGAAATTTAATTATTTTCATTTAACACCTCAAAAAAAGTATGTTAATTTAGTTTAACTTTCCTAACGTCCTACTCTTTTATATCTATAATACCTAAGTTAATTTTAGAAACTTTTTAATATTCTTTATTAAAACTGATGGTTTTGTGTGCCTTCTTCAAAGACATAAATGCAAAATAAAAGTTTGTGATGAGGCAGAGAAGAAATAATTTCATGCCTATTAATCTGGACCTTATTCCTATAAACTGAGATGTTTTCTTTCTTAGATGCATCAGCAATGGTGAACATTAACTGGATATGTAAATCCTTTATATTTTTTACAATACCTTTATTTAGTCATTCTTTAATGTGCTTCTGTATGCATGCACTCATTTAAAAAAAAATTTCTACCTGCCTATTATCTGCCAATACTATTCTAAGAGTAAAAGATAAAACAGTGAATAAAATATGCAGAAGTCCTTGGCATTGTGGAGTATATAAATATTAGGGGGAAAAGATAGAAAATATAAAGTATATGTTATATTGTTGTTTTGATGGTAATACATGTCAGAGAAAAAGTTAAGTATAGAAGCAAATTTGAGATTGGTAGAAATGAAATATCTTTAAGTAGAGGAATTAAGACAGTCTTTCTGAGTAATATCTGAATAAATATGTGAAAGATAGGAGAGAGTAAGCAATAAAGAAAACTTGGAGAAATGCACTATAAACATAGCACAAGCCCTGAAGTGAGAGTGGGCCTGAAGTGTAGACAGAGGGACCAATGGAATGGTAGAGGTTATATTAGGTCAGAAATGTAATGAGGTAGGAGTAACTCATAGACCATTGTGAAAACTTGAGGACTATATTTAAGTGTGAAGAAACCCAACTGGAGGATTTTGAGCTGAGAAGTAACAGGGTTATTATATTTAAGTGGATCAATCTGACTACAGAGTTCAAAGTACATAGAATGTAGCAAGTGTGAAAATTGGAAGAGTTAGATGATATGGAAATACCCAGATGGGAGATGATGGGAGATTAGATAACAGCAGCAGAATTAAAAACATTGAAAAATGAGAAATTCTGGAAATATCTGTACAAAATTTTTTGATTGATCATATCTGGAGTATGAAAAAAAGTGAACAGTCAAGGATGACTCCGTTTTTGTCCCGAACAACAGCAAAAATAAAAACACCTTTAATTGAAATAAGGCAAACTGAAGATAGTGCAAGTTTAAAAGAGATAATTATAATTTGGAATTTAGTAAGCTTAAATATGAGCTATCTACTAGAAATTCAAGAGAAAAATGCCTAGCCAAGTGGGTGGCTGTATGTGTTAATATAGAGTTCAGAAGCAGATCTGGACATGAGATTTAAAACTGGAGAAGTTTACATACATAGGGGAATCTATGCTATCAGTCACCATTCACTAAAAGAATGAGTGGAGGAGGAATAGGAGGTACAGACTCTGTAGCTGTCCACTATTAAGAGATAGAAGAGATAAAGATGAACCAGTATAAAGATTACCACAGAGTGATTTGCAGAGCAGAAGGAAAATAAGGAGAGTGGTATTTCCTGAATATAAGTGAGGAAAGCCTTTAAATCAGAAGGTATATCAAAATAGCTGGTTTTATTTTAGTCTAAATACAAGGACATCACTGCTAACTACCTTGTTTAATTCAACCCAGAGTTCTAAGGCTGTCAAGCTAATTTGAATCTTGAGTATGCAATTCATTATTTCTCAGAGAATAAAAGTCCATGCCTTTAAAAATAAATTCTCCATTAAGCATCACCTTTAAAAAATCTCCCTTACCTTCTGTTAGTTTTAAGTCATCAAATCTGTTTAAATTTTAATTCTAAAATTGCATATATTAATTTTTCCTCCTAGCTTGGTGTCACCTGATAAGAAGCTTGCCTTTTGTAAATTCATTCATTCAAATTATTGATAAAATGACACATCTCAACATAGGATCTTTTGAAAAGTCACGAGAGATCCCTCTTAGTTACCATCTATTTAGTTAATTATAAGTAAAGTTATTGATTCAGCTATAAATTTACCTAATTGCTCTCAATATCACATTCAAAGGTATTCTTCTTTCAGTAGTAAAAGTGTAATATATTTTTTTAACTTGAAGAGAGCTTAAAGATCAGCTAGACAAATCACTTTCAGGGAAGACAATAAAATGCCCTGAAATTCTTTATTAAATTCTTTTGAGATGGTGGCTTAATTAGAGATACTTGCCATTTTTTGTTCTTCTCATAAACTGACATATTACGCACCTCTTAAGTATTCCTAAACCATCAGTTTAGAGATCTGTTATATAAGTACACCTACTCAAAGATTAATAACTACCCTTGTATACCGTACCTGGGATTTTTCTTTTTCTTTTCTCTTGAAATCCATCTGTTGATAACCATAATTTTTGTCAGTGGTAGTTCTTTCTATTTCATGTATAAATACTACCATTTCCTTAGAATGCAATCCATTTGGGTCAATGTGCTTAAGTAGTTTTAAGATTTATATACTACTTCCACTTCTGTGCTTCAGTTCAGTGGGTGCTGGTTGTTTACTTGTGCTTTGGTGTGTTTAATTTGAAGTCTGTCTTCCTAAAATTTTGCTTTTGTCATTGTCATTTGTGAAGATTTTACTTTTTATGTTAGTATTGTAGAATACTTTCTGAAGTGATAAAAAATGTTTGCCATCTATGAGGAAATACAGCTAAAAGTAGAGCCAATTCAGCTGAAGAAATGAGTTTTTATTTTTATTTAATTTTAATAAATTTAAATTTACAATGTTGTATATATCTGGTGGTACTATACCAAACAGTGCAGACCTATATTTCTTGTTCCAGCTTTGAATGTAGTTCAATAACTCCCTTAAGTTAGATCTAGTAATTCAAGGGAATGAATTTTGTAGGTTTGTGATAGAACCCACTAAACCAAAAGCCAAAGGTGCTAAGCAGATCACATAAATGTGTGAAGATGTCTAGAAACTATGGGAGACTAAAAAATATATAATTGTTCTATAAAAAACAAATCTACTCCATCAGCAGGGCCAGTTGATTCAGCCAATTATAACTATGCTAAACCTGAATTGCCAGACCAAATTCATCAAGAGAAGTGCAAATCCAAAATTTGAAATAAAATGTCTCAACTTTTAAGTGTTAACAACATATTAAAATGTTTATAAAAATCACATGCCAAATAAGAAATTTCTAGAAGTTGCCTGTTTGTCATAAATTGTCTGAGATCTTTACAATATCTTAAAAAGTACAATTTATGCATATGTATCCATCCTGATCATGTGTCCTAATCTAGGTTGTGATACAATTAATAATAGGATTAGCTAATCTAAGACTCTATAGCCTCTCTTTTATTTGAGAAGACTTCCTCTTTATCACTTAACAGTAGTTTCTGATTAGTATCTTATAAGAAGTAATTAAAATACTTAATATGTAAAAATTCATTAAATCTTTTAATTCTAACAAATTTTTCTAAGATTTTCTGAAGCTTAGAGTGTTAGCATTCATGAAGATTTGAAACTTGAAATCCCTTCATTCATATGGTTAAGTATCACCTATGAATTTAATATCAGTTTACTTACAAAAAAAAAGAAAAAGAAAGAAAAAATAAAGAAGAAGAAGACAAAGAAAAAGAGGAAGAAGAGGAGGGGGAGGAAGAAGAAGAACAAGAAGAAAGAGAAGAAGAAGAAGAAGAAGAAGAAGAAGAAGAAGAAGAAGAAGAAGAAGAAGAAGAAGGAGGAGGAGGAGGAAGAGGAGGAGGAAGAGGAGGAGGAAGAGGAGGAGGAGAAGGAGGGGGGAGGAGGAGGAGGAGGAGGAGGGGGAAGGAGAAGGAGAATAGTAGAGTGAGAGGGGGAGGGGAGGAGGAGAAAGAGAAAGAAAAGAAGAAGGAGAAAGGAGGAGGAGGGGAGGAGAAACCAAGTGTAATACTATAGTAGCTATTCTCCTACAATGCACAAGGTAGAGAATTTGTTTTAGGCAATCCTTGGAAACGTTACTAGTAAACAAAATTAAATGAAAAGAGAAGAGTTAAAACTAAACAAAAGACATATATGATTTTACCTGCTTAATTAATATTTGCTTAATAACCTACCTATGCATGAGCTTTCTCAAGCATAATCCCTTAATTACTTAGCAAGCATCATTTATTAAAACAACTATGTTCACAGCATTGCACCAGGAGGCTCTAAGGCAGAGTGTTGGGAAATACAAAATGTAGTCACTGACCTCTAGGAACTTAAGATAATGAGAGAGACTCCCACATAAAACTATCAAGGACCATATCAACAAGAGCAAAACAAGGCAGTGCATAAACTACTGGCTAAGAAGTTTTGTACTTTATCTGTTTCTCATTTATTAAAATTGATGAAATTTCCTTTCAATAATAAGCAGAATTTTGGCCAAATTTGTTCCACTAACGGACATTGATGCCATTTCATAGTAGCAATACTTCAAGTGTTAAACATGAATACTTTTAGTAAAACTTTTATATACCTTTAGAGCAATTAATAAGTTAAAGCAAATTTATTCATGTACTGAGTATCCTAAATTTAAGTCTCTAAATTTATTTGTTCATATTAAAATAGAAAAATTTAGATAAAATATGGAAACGTCTCCCCTATAAATATGAGAGAAAAAAGTAAACTCTTTCTACTTAAAATATTTTATACTTATATCCTCTCATTAATAAAATATCTATTTTGACTTGCTATTATTTTTGTCCAAGACAATATCTCTCTGCCTGTCTTCTTATTTATAAAATGAAAAAAAAGATAATTAATATCTAATACACTGTCCTAGATTTGGTACTTAAATTCTCCTTCAAACACAGTTCTTCGTGTGCTTCATAGGTAAAAGATGTCTCTATATTGGCATAATCAAGGAACAGACAGAGTATCACCTGAAGTATCTGTAGCTTTAGTCTCTCAATGGTTGTTTAATGGCGGGAGCAAAGAGCAAAAATGTAGAAAACTCTGCAAATGCTACTAACACCTACAACTTAATTCAATTGTTCACTTATTCCAAATAATGTATGGAAGTGTATGCAACTTAATGAGGGGGTACAGCCATGTCACTCTACTTAATACTTAACCTGAAATAGGAAAGCATTTCACTAGTATATAAGAGCACCCAATAAAGCTCACAGAAAAGTTTACATTTCTCCCTCTCTGAAACTGCATATTATATCCTCATGTTGACTGAGAAAGTCTTAACTTCACAAAACAGAGTAATGATATAGCTTTGGTGACTGAATTGTTATTTTCAAGATAGATTCCATTATGTTTAATTTTTAAAATAATCACTATTGTCAGATTTTTCTAAAACTCACCAATTCCTTCAGCTCCTAAATTAAAAGTTTACTACTCCTTGTGTCTCTACCAAAAAATGCAAGGGATTTCTCTGAGTAAGTAACCTGAAACTTTATACAAGCAGGCCATTTCTATGTCTGTGGTCTTTTGCTTGATTTGTTATTTTAATATAGTTTAGATATAATTTTATTAAGAAAATTGAGGATGCAATCAATGTTTATTATAGCACTGCACTTTAATCAGATATACTCACCATGTAGAAACTATTAAAATACCAAGATTATTAACAGCATCTTTGATTATTCATTATAAGCACTCTTTCTTGGCAAAATAAATGACAATAGTGTTGCAATATATTAAAAGATTTTATGATAAAATGATCACTTTTACAGTTTCGGCTTTTTTATTTTTATTGAATCCTTAAGATCTTTTTTTTTAATATCACTAACATAGGTTGGAAGGCACACCATAGAAGATATCTACCAGTTTTACTAATAAATTTTAATGCACTTCTATCTCTTAATTACAAACCTCTTCTAAGCTTGTCCTTATATATAGGTGATCTCAGAACTCCACCAACGTGATTTGACTGGTGAGATCTTAAAAGGATTGGGACCCCAAGACAATATTTTGTTTCCTAAATTTTTCTTTCAAGGTCAACTCCAAAACAATTAATAGCAAATAAATACTAGTGGTGATTCTTCTGAAAGGATGCTGAAGTTTTCATAACATAAGGATTACACCAGAAATACATTATATTTTGTGAATCTTTCACCTAATTAGATGCTCTTTCCCTGAATTTGGATTATAGGACACACCAAATAGGAAACAGTAATATGATGAGCAAATCTGGATATATATATAAAAAGAGAAGCCAATAAGTGGAATATCTGAAACAGTAAGAGCTTAAACAAACCATAAGTAAGCATAAGTCTTAAAAAAAAAAAAAAAAAGAATATATTCTGGGCAAGGAGAAGAAAGGAAGTGAGATACAAATAAGTTTGCAAGGACAAGAAGTTGAAACTGAAAATAACTTAAGTCATCATAATGGTGAAAGATTTAAGTAGTGAAGAATGCTCTCTACTAAGATGGTTTTCTGAGATGCTTTGCATCTAAACATTTTGCTTTTCAAAAAGAGTAACTACAAAATTTTATTTACATTGTGTGACATTACTTCATGGGGTCTCTTAAAATAGTTTACTTCTATTTCTCAATTTTGTATCCATCTTATAAACACTTTCAATCACCTAAACTTATCCAAGTGGATCTCCATTATTGGCCCCCACCTGCCTCTCTTAAATTTCCTCTCCATTTCCACACATTTAACCCTTCTTGGGAATTATAAGCTTGTAATTTTTATGAAGTAACTTTGTAATTTACACTACACTATTTCTGATAATATTGCATTTCTAACATCTCATCAACACACTTGATATAACAAATTTGAAGGCTAATTGTAAGTTTAGTTGTAACAACATGATGTCTCTGAAGTAACGCATATCCATCAAAGTGGATTTTCCTTAAAAATATTCCAAATGATTTTCTTCTCATAGTAGGATGCTTAACCTACTGACCAAATTAAACGATGGTAATTATATATTCTACAGTAATTTCCTACCAAACAATTGAATATGCTTTTGACAAAAGATATTGGCACATAAACTGAAACATAATAAAGGGCAATATAAAAATTACTATTTCCTTTCTACATTAATATTTTACTCTAATGAATATATTAACATTTTTGGTAAATAGTGGGTGTAAAAGAAATTTAAACCAGCTTAGATCCCCCCCACTTTATTATAAAACACTTTTATTTTAGGAAAAAAAATCATCTATTCACTTTTATTGTTAATTTTTTTTACTTTTTTATTTTTTATTAAATTTATTGGGATGACATTGATTAATAAAATTATATAGGTTTCAGGTGTACAGTTGTATAATTCATCATCTGTATATTGCATTGTGTGTTCACTGCCCCTCATCAAGTCTACTTCCATCACCATTTATTCTTCCTATACCCTCCTCCTACCTCCTCCACCCTTCTTCCCTCTAGTAAACACCATATTTATTGATTCTTTCAACATATTAAAAATATTACTCTATTACAAGGTTTTGGAACACACAAAAGTGGTTTGCTATTTACTTTCTTTTTCCAATAATGGTCTTTTGTGTTTTATTAATGCTAAAGCAACAATAAAAAATGTATTTTAAAATTTTATGTTTTGTTTTTTCCAGAAAGGTAGAACAGAATCATTACATTTATGTGTGCAGCTAACTTATAATATGAATTTTGGAAGAAGATAGGAAGAAAAGGAAATGTAAGCACTGGATCCATCTAATCTCGATAGTCCCCAACATCTTAGATAGCACTCCATGACTTGCCTCCAAATTACAACTAGAAATCTGAAATTTTGAAAATTGAGAGATAATTAAAAAGAAAAAGATTGTAAAACTGATAGGTAGATGATAAAGGGAAGTGATTTCTCTGAAATTGTTTTTATACATTTAAATAACAGGAATCAGAATATAAACTTTCAAAAAGAGGCTTAATTATCTCTTTCCTTTTCCTCTCTTCTCATTTCAAGCTCTATCTTGCTATTTCAATATACTGTTTTAACATCCTAGCAATCAAAGTAATGCAAATAAAAACAATACAGAGTCACCATTTTTAGCCAGTAAAATTGGCAATGGTCAGTAACAAGTGACATTAACATGGGGAGTTGACAGTCTGATTCATTGTGATAATGTATAAAATGTCACTTCTCTTTTATTCAAAGTATTAAAATATATGCTCTTTTGCCCAACAATCTATTTCTAGAAAATTTTTCTAATGATAAGCCTTTTCAATAAAACATCTAGATTGTAGTGACTAAAGTAAGTAAATAATAGCTGCAAATATTGCCTGTTTTTTGAAGTGTGAGCATTTTGGAGAAAAAGCTTTAATTGGTGACATGATCTGGTATAATAAAATGTTTTCTGCAATAGAAATTGCAAGCAGTAGCTTCATGTTTTCTAATCCTAGAGATTTTACTTAGTATTCATCTCCACAATGATGGTTAGAATCTCAACAAAGAATTCCACTCATCCTACCACTAAGAGGCATAGGAAGAGTAATCAAAGTACTCTATACTGGCTGGTAATAATAATTACCATCACTGGACCAAAAGATTTCTGAAAGTTTATAGCAGCCTCATTCACAAAAACACCCCAGAATGTCCATCAATTCTAAATCAAACAAATGAAATGTAGTATATTAATTGAATGGAATGCAATACAAAATTAAAAACAAACTACAGTGGATGTTTCTTCCAAGAATTAATTTGAAAAATTAATTAGATATTCACACACAAAATATATAATATATTAGCTATATTAACATTTTTTATATAGGCAAAAGTAATCTATGATGTTAAAATCAAGATTGTAGTTAAGAGATGGTTAATCAACCAATAATACAAAATTTCCACAGTTAAACCCAAGAAATTCAGCCTCAACATATAATTTTCCAAAGTCCAGTTGATACAGTAAACATTTAAACTAGCTGACCAGGTGGTGGCGCAGTAGATAGAGCTTCAGACTGGGATGCAGAGGACCCAGGTTCGAGACCACAAGGTCACCAGCTTGAGCGCGGGCTCATCTGGTTTGGGCAAAGCTCAACAGCTTGGACCCAAGGTCGCTGGCTTGAGCAAGAGGCTATTGGATCTGCTGAAGGCTTGTGGTCAAGGCACATATGAGAAGGCAATCAATGAACAATTAAGGTGTAGCAAGAAAAAACTGATGATTGATGCTTCTCATCTCTCTCCATTCCTGTCTGTTCTATCTATCCCTCTCTCTGACTCTCTCTCTCTGTAAAAAAACAACAACAAAAAAAAACATTTGAACTATATTCTAGTGTGTGTGTGTGTGTGTGTGTGTGTGTGTATAATGGATTTGAATATATCCTGAAGGGTACACAAAACTTTCTAAGTGACACACATGATTATATAATCAATTTTTAGATCTTCAGTGGAAATATAGATTTCTTCCAGAAAAGTAACTGCAATAAGAACATAATATAGGGTTCCTTTGTCACTTCAGCTTGTGCACCTAAACCTCTCATAATTTACCAAAGAGAATAATATGTTCCAGCCATCTTTAATCTCAGTATTGCACAATACCTTGGAATGTAAAAATTTACAGGGCACCAAAAAAGAGAAGGCAGTTCAAAAATATATATGAGGACACCATAAAACCTTGGCTTTTATGTATTTTTTGTTAAGAATAAAACACGACACTAAATGGTATACAATATCAAAAATATGAAATAGAGTGACATACAACATTGTAGATGAATCTCACAAACATAAGTTGGGTTTTCTAAATTAAGCTATATTTTGGAATGGGATGGTAGAAATGATGATAACTTTTGTTTTACAACTTCATGAGAACAAAACTAGTAGGGCATCTGTAAGAAACATTGAGGTTAACATTGAGGTTTTTCAAAGTGACACACTAATGTAAAGTTCTATGCTTTATTTACTCTATGTTCTACTTAATAATGTACCTAAAACTTAGAAGGTTTAAAATTTGAAAATTCATGCTGAAAATATCAATCTGCTGTGATCTACAATTTCATCACTCTCAATACTGACAAAGTGTTTGAGGAGGGGATTCCCATTGACCAGCTTCAATCGCTTAGTGACATATTTTTGGCATGATTTTAAGAATATGGTAATATCAATTCTACTTATTTCCAACATACAAATAATACATTTTTGAGTAAATGGGTTGTATACTGGAAGCAAGATAGTACCATGTATTTTCCCAAACACTTAACTTAAGCTCATAGGACATTTTTATAGAATATTTATTGAATTTTGAAAACCCATATTAATTTTTAATTAGTTGGAGCTCTGAAAATTTTTTCATTCATACCAGGTACTTATAAGATATAGACTATCCTCCCAGGAATATTTTGTAAGATCTACTCTAAAAATGGACTCACAGCAATCATTCATTTATTTTTGTGTGTCTTTTATTTGGTGACCCAAGAACATTTCCTCTTGCAATTAATTTCAAAAGAGCCCTTTGTTATTCTAGTGATAAGTAACATTAGTCCAAAAATACATGAACTAATTTTAAAAAGTGTCATTAAGAATTTCATTACCAATAATTTTATTTTTTGTGCTTAGTAATTACCTATCAAAATTTATTATATATATTGTCCTGATAACATACACAAGCAACACCTACAATTTTAGTCAATCAAAAAAATTCTTAAAACTTGGATTCCAATGGTACAGAAAATAAAAAAGCTAAAATATAGATACTTAGATATTTGGTGTAGAGACATAAAAAAAGGTGCTTAATAAAATACTTTCAAAAATAAAAATGTAAATAATCTGTATAATAGGATGAAGTTCTGAAGCAGAGAGTAAAATTTTTAACTGGCTGTGAAATCAATACATATATATATGTGGTTTGTGTCCCTGGTTCCCAACACAAAACTATTGTAATTTCCTAAGTGATAAGAGTACTAGGGGCTTCTTCCGTTCAAATATTTGGTCTTTGACACAGGTTCCTAACACAAAGTTCTAAATTTCTTGGCATTTTAAGAGTATCCTTTATTGTAAATGAGATCATGGTTTGTGGGCTCCTGGGTAATACTGGCCACCAGAAAGACCAAGCCACAGTTAAGAGCTTTGGAACTTTTAGTCCTAACCAATTCTCCAGAGGGAAGCTAGAAATTGAGTTACTGGTCAATAATGCCTACTTGATGAAGTCTCCACAAAATTCCAGGTATGGGGTTCATTGAGCTTCTGGATTATTGAATATATCCACATTCTAGAAGAATACTTGGGACCCTTTGGGACTTCACCTTATCTATTTCTTTATCTGGCTAATCATATGTATCCTTTATTATATCCTTGTTATATAATAAGTTGGTAAACATAAGTAAGTAATTCCTTGAATTCTGTGAACGGTTCTGTTAAATAATCCAATTCTAAGGAAGATATCATGAAAACCTCCAATTTGTAGCCAAGGTGGACAGAAGTGGTGGATAACCTGCTGCTGTCATAAGCACCTGAAGTGGTGGCAGCCTTGTGGCACTGAGTCCTTCCCCTGGACTCTACACCAACTTCAATTAGTGTTAGAACTGAATTGAGCTGATGTTACAGAGAACTGTTTAGTATGGAGAAAAACCTCACACATGTGCTGTCAGAAGTGCTGTGGGTGTGGCAGTCGTGTGAATAAAGCAGAAACACATAGCAAGAAGGGTGTTTTGTCTACTTACTGACTGAGAACATGCTCATACACTTTAAAATTGACTTTGGTAGACATTAAATTACTAGAGTAATTAGAGTCTACTTGATACATTTAAGACTGTGACAGTTTTATTTAAATATTAATAATTAAACTATGCCAGAAACAAAATTATTTGCAAGTATTTAACATATAATAAAAATCAGATTTTGATGACGTCAGAGTAATGGCAGGGTAGGAAGTGATACCGATAAATCTCCCCCAAAACTCAACAAGATCTTCAACCAGAAACAGAAAAACCTATACTTGGAGCTTCCAGATGCTTCGCAATACACCCAAAGGTATGATTGAGTGAAAAATTGGCTAAATATATAACCAAACCCCGAAGGAAATAGGGAGTAAGAAATGCTCCGCCTTCCTCACTAACCTAAACAGGGCGGCTTTCTCTGGTAACTGTGAATATAGAAACTGAGGCGGGCAAAGGGGGTGAATACAAACGGCCGAACCAGGCTGTGGTACGGAGATCCAAGCCGAGGAAAATCTGATCCTGTGGCAACCCGGGCAATACAAGCTAACACTCGCGCCAAACCCAAACAAAGAAAGACAAGCGGCGCGGCCATTTTACCCGGTCTCCTGGTTGGTGCGCAGTTAGTGGGCGAGAGATTTCTTCCTAGGCCCCGGGAGTCAGTGCCCGTGTTGCCCCACGGAGAGGCAGGGTCAGAGGCCTTTCTGTGGGCCGAGGGCAGAGTCTCTGGGCAGCCCCAGCGCCCTGGGAAAGCCGCGCATGGGAGGGAGCGAGAACTAATTCCAACGGTGGAGATTTTCCGTGCCGAGGGAGTTTCACTCAGAGGGAAAGTGGCCGGCCTCATATCCTGATTTGCGCGCGCAGATAAGGAGTGAGCGATTCCTCCGAGTGCCTCGGCAGTGCGCGCCCGTGTCATCGCATAGAGGAGCAGAGTCAGGGGCCTTTGTGTGGGCCAAAGCGGAATCTCGGGCCGCCCCAGCGCCTTGCAAAAGCCGCGCACGGGGATGGAGCGAGACTCAATTCCAACGCTGCAACTTTTCCCTGCGGTTGGGGGTTTCACTCAGAGCGTGAGACTGCTGGCCGGATATCCTGGTCTGCGCGCACAGCCAGTGAGTGAGAGTTTTCTCCAAGCGCCCAGGAAGTGGGCACCCGCTTGTGTTACCGGACAGAGTGGCAGAGCCAGAGGTCTGTGAGTGGGTGGAAAGCCCGCCTGATTATGCTAGCAGCTCTGACTGACTGAGCCTTACCCAGAGCCCTGTGCTGAGTGGAAATAGAGTGGGGAATTGCCAGCTCTTTGAGCCTCTTACTATCCAGGCAGAGGCAGCAGCAACCCCATAGCTGGATTATCAGGCTACTAATTGAGGAAGGAAAGACTAGGAGAAAGGCTCCAGGAACACAGACTCTCTCACTGTCGGAGCCTATAAATGCTAATAGCCTCGACTGCCAACGAGACTAAAGCACAATACATGACATTGCCATAGAGACTTATCAACTGCAAACCTCCACCTGAGCGTGGCAAAGGGGCAAAACCCGGGGTACAGAGTCACCGACCAGGAAGAGGGAGAGAAAAGAAAAAGCAAGAAGATAACCTCTCAAAATCAAGAATAATCTGCAGACTTTATAACCTATCCCATTTTATTATATTTGTTCATTTGTTTCTCTTATCTTCATTCTTGATACTTTTATTTTTCCTCCTCCAATTTGGCCGATTAACTCTCTACCGGTCTTACTCTCTCCTCTCCTTGAACTACGCTACCCATAAGTGTTACATCTCCCATTATCTTTTCTCTTCTCTTCCTTTCTCTCTATGAGGGTTGCACTCCAAAACCCTTAACTCTCTCTCTCTCTCTCTCTCCTTTCTTTTTTCTTCTTTTAGTGGTTCCCTCTTTTTTTCTCTCTCTCTCTCTCTCTCTTTCTTTTCTCCCTCTATATTAGTTTCTTCCTTTTTCCTTTACATCTCCTCTCATTCAAACCTCAATAACAAACAAATTATCTTATCTGGGACTCAAACTTATGTTTGTGGCATTTTGGGGGGTTTTTACTTCACCTTTTTAACTCACTAGCAGTGCTCCCATCCCTGGCTCTCCATATTATCTAGTTCTTGTTCCACTAAATACAATAGTAATTTTTTAATTTGTCCCCCCATTTTTCCGTTTTCCTCTTAATCCTCTCATCATAACTCTTAGACAACCAACACCTAAAAGCAAATCATTTTATTCTTGACCCAAATTTTTTCCTTATTTGCTTTTTGTGGGTCCATACGCTCTTTTTTTTCTTTTTTCTTCCTTTTTTTTTTTTTTTTTTTGCCCCTTTATTACTTTTCCCCAATTCAGGCCCTCCATCACAGGCATTGTTTGTTATAATTCACAGTCCACCACAAGATTTTATCAAGAAAGAGGGGAGAGGAGAGGAGAGGAAAAAAGGAGGGGGGGAATAATTTCCTTTTTTTTTTTTTTTTTTTTTTAAATTTTTATTTTATTTTATTTTTCTTTATTTCATTATTAATTTTTTTTTTAAAAAAACAACTCTTTTCGATTTTTTTTATTATTTTTTTAAACTTTTTATTCTTTATTAAATCTCATTAATACTATCAACAAAACCACCCTCAGATGCCATTAAGGAAGAGAAAATCGAATATCATGGATACAAAAGAAAGAGAGGTAACACAGCTAGATGAGGAAAAATCTATGGAGAAAAAATTTAATATATTGGAAACCTTGGAGCTAAATGACAGAGAATTCAAGATAGAAATCCTAAAAATCCTCCGAGATATACAAGAAAACACAGAAAGGCAATTTAGGGAGCTCAGAAAACAACTCAATGAACACAAAGAATATATGTCCAAGGAAATTGAAACTATAAAAACAAATCAAACAGAGATGAAAAACTCAATTCACGAGCTGAAAAACGAAGTAACAAGCTTAGCTAATAGAACAGGTCAGATAGAAGAGAGGATTAGTGAAATAGAAGACAAGCAACTTGAGGCACAACAGAGAGAAGAAGAAAGAGACTCAAAAATTAAAAAAAATGAGATAGCCCTACAAGAATTATCTGACTCCATCAAAAAGAATAACATAAGAATAATAGGTATATCAGAGGGAGAAGAGAGAGAAAATGGAATGGAGATCATACTCAAACAAATAATAGATGAGAACTTCCTAAGCCTGTGGAAAGAACTAAAGCCTCAAGTCCAAGAAGCAAACAGAACTCCAAGTTTTCTTAACCCCAACAAACCTACTCCAAGGCATATCATAATGAAATTGACACAAACCAACAGCAAAGAAAAAATTCTCAAGGCAGCCAGGGAAAAGAAGAATACAACATATAAAGGAAGGCCCATTAGATTATCATCAGATTTCTCAGCAGAAACTCTACAAGCTAGAAGAGAGTGGACCCCAATATTTAAAGTCCTGAAAGAGAGGAACTTTCAGCCACGAATACTATACCCATCAAAGCTATCCTTCAAATATGAAGGAGAAATAAAAACATTCACAGATACAGAAAAGATGAGGGAATTTATAATCAGAAAACCCCCACTCCAGGAATTACTAAAGGGGGTTCTCCAATCAGATACAAAGAAAAAAAAAAAAACAGAGCCACAAGTAAAAGCTCCAAGAAGAACACAATAAAACCAAATTTAAACTGTGACAACAACAAAAAGAAAGAGGGGGAGAAGATGGAGATTAACAGTAGCAAAGGACGATGGAGTGCAAAAGTACTCACAAAATAGTTTGCTACAATGAACAGGGTAGGGACCCTTTTCATTATTCGAAGGTAACCACCATTGAAAAAACCACCACAAAAGCACATGAGATAAAAAAGATAGCAACAGTGGAAAGATGTATGGAATACAACCAAATAAAAACAAAAGATAGAAAAACAAAAGAGAAGGATCAAACAAAACACAAAACTAACAGAAAGCAAGATATAAAATGGCAATAGGGAACTCACAAGTATCAATAATTACACTAAATGTAAACGGCTTAAACTCACCAATAAAAAGGCACAGAGTAGCAGAATGGATTAAAAAAGAAAATCCAACTGTATGCTGCCTACAGGAAACTCATCTAAGTAACAAGGATAAAAACAAATTCAAAGTGAAAGGCTGGAAAACAATACTCCAAGCAAATAACATCCAAAAAAAAGCAGGTGTAGCAATACTCATATCGGATAATGCTGACTACAAGACAGGAAAAGTACTCAGAGACAAAAATGGCCATTTCATAATGGCTAAGGGGACACTGAATCAAGAAGACATAACAATTCTTAATATATATGCACCAAACCAAGGAGCACCAAAATATATAAGACAGCTACTTATTGATCTTAAAACAAAAACTGACAAAAATACAATCATACTTGGAGACCTCAATACACCGCTGACGGCTCTAGATCGGTAATCCAAACAGAGAATCAACAAAGACATAGTGGCCTTAAACAAAACACTAGAGCACCTGGATATGATAGACATCTACAGGACATTTCATTCCAAAGTGACTGAGTATACATTTTTCTCCAGTGTACATGGATCATTCTCAAGAATTGACCATATGTTGGGCCACAAAAACAACATCAGCAAATTCAGAAAAATTGAAGTTCTACCAAGCATATTTTCTGATCATAAAGCCTTGAAACTAGAATTCAACTGCAAAAAAGAGGGAAAAAATCCCACAAAAATGTGGAAACTAAACAACATACTTTTAAAAAATGAATGGGTCAAAGAAGAAATAAGTGCAGAGATCAAAAGATATATACAGACTAATGAAAATGACAATACGACATATCAGAATCTATGGGATGCAGCAAAAGCAGTGATAAGAGGGAAGTTCATATCACTTCAGGCATATATGAACAAACAAGAGAGAGCCCAAGTGAACCACTTAACTTCCCACCTTAAGGAACTAGAAAAAGAAGAACAAAGACAACCCAAAACCAGCCGAAGAAAGGAGATAATAAAAATCAGAGCAGAAATAAATGAATTAGAGAACAGAAAAACTATAGAAAAAATTAATAGAACAAGGAGCTGGTTCTTTGAAAAGATCAACAAAATTGACAAACTCTTGGCAAGACTTACCAAGGAAAAAAGAGAAAGAACTCATATAAACAAAATCCAAAATGAAAGAGGAGAAATCACCACGGACACCATAGATATACAAAGAATTATTGTAGAATACTATGAAAAACTTTATGCTACTAAATTCAACAACCTAGAAGAAATGGATAAATTCCTAGAAAAATACAACCTTCCTAGACTGAGTCAAGAAGAAGCAGAAAGCCTAAACAGACCTATCAGTAGAGAAGAAATAGAAAAAACCATTAAAAACCTCCCCAAAAATAAAAGTCCAGGCCCTGACGGCTATACCAGCGAATTTTATCAAACATTCAAAGAAGACTTGGTTCCTATTCTACTCAAAGTCTTCCAAAAAATTGAAGAAGAAGCAATACTTCCAAACACATTTTACGAAGCCAACATAACCCTCATACCAAAACCAGGCAAGGATGGCACAAAAAAAGAAAACTACAGACCAATATCTCTAATGAATACAGATGCTAAAATACTAAACAAAATACTAGCAAATCGAATACAACAACATATTAAAAAAATAATACATCATGATCAAGTGGGATTCATCCCAGAATCTCAAGGATGGTTCAACATACGTAAAACGGTTAATGTAATACACCATATCAACAAAACAAAGAACAAAAACCTCATAATCTTATCAATAGACGCAGAAAAGGCTTTCGATAAAATACAACACAATTTTATGTTTAAGACTCTCAACAAAATGGGTATAGAAGGAAAATATCTCAACATGATAAAGGCCATATATGATAAACCATCAGCTAACATCATATTAAATGGCACTAAACTGAAAGCTTTCCCCCTTAAATCAGGAAAAAGACAGGGTTGTCCACTCTCTCCACTCTTATTTAATGTGGTACTAGAGGTTCTAGCCAGAGCAATCAGACAAGACAAAGAAATAAAAGGCATCCATATCGGAAAAGAAGAAGTAAAGGTATCACTTTTTGCAGATGATATGATACTATACATCGAAAACCCCAAAGAATCCACAAAAAGACTACTAGAAACAATAAGCCAATACAGTAAGGTCGCAGGATACAAAATTAACATACAGAAGTCAATAGCCTTTCTATATGCCAACAATGAAACAACTGAGAAGGAACTCAAAAGAATAATCCCCTTCACGATTGCAACAAAAAAAAATAAAATACTTAGGAATAAACATAACAAAGAATGTAAAGGACTTATATAATGAAAACTATAAACCATTGTTAAGGGAAATCGAAAAAGATATAATTAGATGGAAGAATATACCTTGTTCTTGGCTAGGAAGAATAAATATAATCAAGATGGCTATATTACCCAAAGCAATATACAAATTTAATGCAATTCCCATCAAACTTCCAATGACATTTTTTAAAGAAATAGAGCAAAAAATCATCAGATTTATATGGAACTATAAAAAACCCCGAATAGCCAAAGCAATCCTAAAGAAAAAGAATGAAGCTGGGGGCATTTCAATACCTGACTTCAAACTCTATTATAGGGCCACGACAATCAAAACAGCATGGTATTGGCAGAAAAATAGACACTCAGACCAATGGAACAGAATAGAAAGTCCAGAAATAAAACCACATATATATAGTCAAATAATTTTTGATAAAGGTGCCAACAACACACAATGGAGAAAAGAAAGCCTCTTCAATAAATGGTGCTGGGAAAACTGGAAAGCCACATGCAAAAGAATGAAACTGGACTACAGTCTCTCCCCCTGTACAAAAATTAACTCAAAATGGATCAAAGATCTAAACATAAGACCTGAAACAATTAAGTACATAGAAGAAGACATAGGTACTCAACTCAGGGACCTGGGTTTTAAAGAGCATTTTATGAATTTGACTCCAATGGCAAGAGAAGTGAAGGCAAAAATTAATGAATGGGACTACATCAGACTAAGAAGTTTTTGCTGAGCAAGAGAAACTGATAACAAAATAAACAGAAAGCCAACTAAATGGGAAATGATTTTTTCAAATGACAGCTCAGATAAGGGCCTAATATCCAAAATATACAAAGAACTCATAAAACTCAACAACAAACAAACAAACAATCCAATAAAAAAATGGGAAGAGGATATGAATAGACACTTCTCCCAGGAAGAAATACAAATGGCCAACAGATATATGAAAAGATGCTCATCTTCTTTAGCTATTAGAGAAATGCAAATCAAAACGGCAATGAGATACCACCTCACACCTGTTCGATTAGCTGTTATTAGCAAGTCAGGTAACAGCAAATGTTGGAGAGGCTGTGGAGAAAAAGGAACCCTCATACACTGTTGGTGGGAATGTAAAGTAGTACAACCATTATGGAAGAAAGTATGGTGGTTCCTCAAAAAACTGAAAATAGAACTACCTTATGACCCAGAAATCCCTCTACTGGGTATATATCCCAAAAACTCAGAAACATTGATACGTAAAGACACATGCAGCCCCATGTTTATTGCAGCATTGTTCACAGTGGCCAGGACATGGAAACAACCAAAAAGCCCATCAATAGATGACTGGATAAAGAAGATGTGGCACATATACACTATGGAATACTACTCAGCCATAAGAAATGATGACATCGGAACATTTACAGCAAAATGGTGGGATCTTGATAACATGATACGAAGCGAAATAAGTAAATCAGAAAAAAACAGGAACTGTATTATTCCATACGTAGGTGGGACATAATAGTGAAACTAAGAGACATTTATAAGAGTGTGGTGGTTACGGGGGGGAGGGGGGAATGGGAGAGGGATAGGGGGTGGGGAGGGGCACAAAGAAAACAAGATAGAAGGTGACAGAGGACAATCTGACTTTGGGTGGTGGGTATGCAACATAATTGAACGACAAGATAACCTGGACTTGTTATCTTTGAACATATGTATCCTGATTTATTGATGTCACCCCATTAAAAAAATAAAATTATATAAAAAAAAAAAAAATCAGATTTTTGCCTGACCAGGTAGTGGAGCAGTGGATAGAGTGTCGGCCTAGGATGCAGAGGAACCAGTTTTGAAGCTCCAAGGTCACCAGTTTGAGTGGCGGTTCACCAGCTTGAGCACAGGGTGGCTGGCTTGAACCTGGAGTTGCTGGCTTGAGTGTGGGATCATAGACATGATCTCAGGGTCTCTGGCTTGAGCCCAAAGGTTGCTGGCTTGAGCAATGGGTCACTGGCTTGGGTGGAACCCCCTGGGTCAAGGCACATATGAGAAACAATCAATGAACAACTAAGGTGCCACAACAAAGCATCAATGCTTCTTAGCTCTCTTCCTTTCTGTCTGTCTGTTCCTCTCTCTTTCTCTTGCTCTCACTGTCTCGCAAAAAAAAAAAAAAAATCAGATTTTAATTTAAGATATACATGAGGATAAATTAATTTTAAAGTTCTTTTAGAAAATTAGATGAGCAAAATTTATGAAAATAATCCCTCTGTCATTAAGTTCAGGGGAAATAGTTTTCCAGGTATGTTACATTTATGACAACATGGATGGATCTTGAGAACATCACACTGAGTAGAATAAGTAAATTAGAAAAAGCTAAGAACTGTATAATTTCACACATAGGTGGGATATAAAACTGAGACTCATGGGCCTACATAAAAGTGAAGTGGTTACCAGGGGGTGGGGGATGTGGGGAGAGAAATGTAGGGGAGGAGAAGGGAGGGGGAGGGTGTAAAGAGGGACAAATATAAGGTGACAGAAAATGATTTCACTTTGAATGATGGGCATACAACATAATCAACAGTTCAAATGCTATAGAAATGTTTACCTGAAACCTATGTACTCTTCTTGATTAACATCACCCTGTTAAATTGAATTTTCTAAATAAAATTTCAAAAGAAAAATACTAGTTTCCTATAGAATTTCCCTCACACAATGTTAATGTTTTCATTATTTTCAACTTATTTCTTATTATAAGGCATAATAGAAATAGAATTTCTATACAAGCTGAAAAAATTTTATGAGACATAATTTTTATGAAAAGATGAAAAGATCCTCTTGACATAACCCACTTCTTATTGAATGCTAGACATGTTTTTTTATCCAAATATACTCTAAGTCTCCTTTAATAAGACTCAGAGTTGTCTAATTCATCTATTTTTCCTTCATGGCTTCCTTTTTAGAAAGCTCAGAACCAAATTTAGTACTTAGCTTTTAGTACACTAATTCTCCCCTTCATTCACTTTGTGATGTTGGATTTACCAATTTTTATTTTTTGTTTCATATTTTAATCTTATTTAAATCATTTAGCAGTGAATAGTTATAGCCCTGGTCAATTGACTCAGTGGTAGAGCATCAGCCTGGCATGTGGATATTCCAGGTTTTATTCTCTGTCAGAGCACACAGGAGAAGTGACCATCTGCTTATCCACCACTCCCCCTCTCCCTTCTCTCTCTCTCTCTCTCTCCCTCTCTTCCCCTCCTGCAACCATGGCTTGGTTGGTTTAAGCGTAATGCCCCAGGCACCGAGGATGGCTTTTTAGAGCCTCAGCCTCAGATGCTAAAAATAGCATGATTGAGAACATGGCCCAGATATGCAGAGAATCAGCCCCAAATGGGGAGGTATGCTTGTGGATCCCAGTTGGGGCGCAAGTGGGAGTCTATCTCTTTATCTCCCTTCCTCTCACTTGGAAAAGAAGAAGAAGAAGAAAGAAGGGAATGGTTTCATTGCATAGTGGTAGAGAACACACATTTTTTAAATTCACAAGCCCCTGTCCAAACCCCAGCATACCACTTCGTATGGTAAGACCTTGAGCAAATGTAAGATCGCTGTAGTTCAGTTTATCCTTTGATAAGATGGGAGTACCTATATTATAGTTAGTCTAAGAATGAAATAAATTATTTGAACAGTGCCTGACTCATAGTACTATTTAAGAGTTTGTTAAATATTCTATAAATAATAAACAAGGAAGACTTAAATCCTCGTTATGAGTTCTGAAGATCACATATTATATTTCACCATCATGAACTGAGTGCCAACTATTTTAGCATTCTTTTACTCTGAAAGTCCTATAACACATAAAAGGCATAAACACTGTAATTAAAAAGTTTTTATAAATATTAAGTATATATCAATGTCACAGCATGTCAACTTAAATTAAAACTAATACTCAGTACTAATCAATAGAAATCTCCATCTCTAGCCAAGTACTAAATTTATTTTTATGTAAATGTTGTGAGTTGTTATTATCCTCATTAATAATCTTAGGAGAAAGTAATGAGAAACTTATTCTTCTGATTGTATTACAATTTTCCAAATGTAGGTTCATTCCAGGTTTAACACAAATAGCATTCAAAATTGATCTGCAGAGAAAATTGTCTCTGAAGTTTCAGATTTTTAGCTAAAACTCCAAATTTGAGAGCAATAGTTGTAATGCTTCCCGATATTTGAAAGAGGGGTAATAAACTATGTACCAGTGCAACACTGACCAAAATAGATCAAAGCAAGTCAGTGTATCATGACCCCTCAAAGACAATATAAGGGAGACTTGAAATTTAAAAATAAAATGTTTGAAGGAATTACTAGAAAGACAAAGAGCTTTAACCCTTCTCTTCCTAGGAGAGGGGATGCACAGTCTTCTATTCTTATATAAACCAAATGATAGAGACCCCAAGCGAACTACTTGTTAGAATCAGGAAGCTTATAAGAAAGGGAAAAAGGCACCTCATTACCCAGCAAGAAGTTTGTTTAGGTCCGTTTTGCTCCTGTCATCTAGCTGGGATAAAGTAAGAGAACTCAAGGGAAAACTTGACTTTAGGAGCAAACAACATAGAAAAGGGTGCCTAATAATCACACTGAAAGGACTAAAAGCAGAAAACTGGCTAGGACTGCCTGCTTGGCAGGACGAGGAAGTATGAAGTTGGGCAAACTCATTCCCACGATTTGGTAAGACGTGATGTATGAGTTTCCAGTGGGCCGAGCAGCAAGCAGACACACAGCACTTTAACGGCCCCGTCAGAGAGAGTTGAGTCCGGGAAAGAGAGAGTGGCAGTATACCACCAGCAGTGCAAGAAGACTTCAGAGGGAGTTTTCCAAATTCCTAATCACTTCTTCCACATTTCAAATATCTGCCTTAATCATGATAATTAAAAGCAGAAAATGTAAGCCAATAGAAAACCACAAGCAGCACCAGTGAGGCACAAATCATTTATACTTCTTTCCCTGATCTTTCTTCTCACCTCCTGCCCAAGCCCTACAAAGAAAAAAGTTGGAATTGAGAAAGAAACAGTAGGTAAGGTGATGAAAGACTACACATTCCTGCAGTAACATTTCACTGACTCGCTTTTTTTTTAATTAGACACAGATCATGTCTAAACTAATGAGAGGAAACAGTTTTTAATTAGATGTGAAATTTTAATTTAAATTATGGTGAACATTCAAAAAACTGGAAACAAAATTATCCTTATCGTCAAAAGAAATAGAGAAGTTATGGAATCCGTTTAAGATGCCATCCAAAGACAGGCATGATGGATTCGATAAATTTTGCTTAAATGTTTAGTGAGGAGAAAAAGAAAGGAATATCCTGTTTATAATTGCTATGAGAGCAGTCTAGCCAACTTACCACATAGACAAGGTTATATAACTCATGTCTCTAAGGCCAAGGATAATACATGCTCCCTAGATAGTTCTTCACAGTCTATAACATGGAAAGTGACATAAAAGAGAACTTCAAGTTATACACTTTATAATATCAAAACCTATGAATTTGAGCACTTATTCATTAAGATTTGCCTAGCAATAAAACAAGCTACCCACACAATTTCCCATTAACAATTAAACATTCTGTAATAATTCCTCCACCCACCCTCCACCCAGTTTTGCAAAGTAAAAAATTTAGTCTTACATTAATATGCATGTACATTTCCATTGATTTAAAATCTTTAGCCATTAGATCTGCCCGTCATATGATAAATAATCTCTTCCTGAAATAAATTAATCACTTTATCCAGATTCTCACATTAATTAAGTTATAAAATGAGTTTGACTTTTAAGTCTTTTTTTCTTCCATCTATTTTCTAACATTGATTACTCCACTCAGAGTAAGGTTGTTTTTATTTTAATTGTTTTTCATAAAAATATCTTGATATGAACAACCTGCTAGCCTAGCCAAACATTTCTCCTCATCAGTATAAGAATTTCCTTGTCTTTAATTCTGTATTCTCTTTCTCATCTTACTCATTCACTGCTACTAAATTTAGTCTTAGTTCTCATCACAAATTCTAGATGTTTTTTTTGTTTTCTTATTTCCAAGTTAGTTTATACCATCTTTTATCATTTTCTTTTCTTTTTTTATTTAAAAAAAACTCAGGCATCAATGTTAAACATATTACTGTGCACTTACTTCTACTCAAGAATATCTACTATCTCAGACACTCTTTGTCAATCCTCAAGTCTCAAAAACTGACATTTTTTGTTCTATCTCTAGGCCTGCTAAGTATTATATTAATGAGGTTCACTAAAGACTCAAGCTTCCCAGTCTCAATTTGATGCTCTTTGTTGAATGGTATATATTCATTTTATTCACCTGTTGTTGATACCACAGCAAGTTTATAAGGATGGCTATGCCAGATATTTTTACTAGCATAAGTCCTATATGAGATCTTTATTGTTGTATTATAAGCACATATTTCTCTTTTTGGAGAAATACACCCATTCCTCTGACCAAGATTCCTCTCTTCACCAGTCATTTTGTTTGCTTCTATTCTTATATCTTCCTTAGATCTAAGACTTGCTGTATTATCTGTTTTATTCTCTCGTGCTTCTTAAATGTCTTCTTTGTAAGCATGTTGATTCTCTTACAACAAATGTTAGGTCTGTGATTTTGTCAAGCAACTTCGTTGTCTTTTTTTTATCATTTTGAAATTTTTACAAATTATTCTACCTTAACAGTTTCTAATTCCCCTTCAGGTATATGATGCAACCTAGCAATCTGGTTCGCAAACTCATTGACCTAACTTAAACTAGTTCTTTAAAATTAATCAATAAAAACTTAATCTCTGCATCCATTGGTTCCTCCAAGTTTTGTGGTCTATACTTATTTCTGATTAAATTGTGTGCCCCTCAAAATGGCATGTTGAAGTCCTGACCTTCAGAACGTAAACTTATCTGGAAGTAAAGTGGTTACAGAAGTAATCAAGTTAAAATGAGGGTGGACCTTAATTTAATATGGACTGGTGTCTTTATAAAAAAAAAAATTGGACACAGAAAAGACATATACAGAGGAGAGGTGATGTGAAAACATACAGGGAGAGGCAACCATGTGATTAGAGTGATGCATCTATGAGCCAAGGAGTCCCAAGGACTGCTCACAAACTTCACAAGCTGGATGTGGAAAGGCAGAAATCTTCCCTAGGGCCATCAGAGGGAGTATGATTTGGCCAAAGACTTGATTTCAAACTCACACCTCCAAATCTGTAAATAATAACAATGATACATTTCTGTTTTTATAAACAACCTGGCTTTTGGTGCTCTGTTACAGCAACCCTAGGAAATTAACACAATACTTTCCTTTATCAGTTTCAGAATTTAGTTACATCCTACTGTTCAAGGCAACTCAAGGCTAACCTTGATACAAGAGGTGAAGAACTAGACCCCACCTCCCGGAGGAAGAAGGGGAAGGTCATATTGCAAAGGAAGGAATATGGGTGCACAAAGGTATGATTCACTGAGGCCATTATTACATTACTCCTCAATGTGATCCTTAAAAGAAAGCAAATTTGACTGGCTTTGAGAAGTTGCATAGAGGAGTAATGAGAAAAAAGTCAAGAAAATCAGATAAAAATAACAGAAATTGGAAAATGCCCAACTAAGGACTTGAAACTTATCCTTTCACAGTGAGAAGTCAATGAATAGTTGAGCAAAGGAGTCCTCCTTCCTTATAAATTCACATTATTAAAAATAAATCATAGATAATTTCAGTGTGTTGTTTATATTTTTCTTGGGAATGAGGGTGTGAGAGGCAAAATAATGATGTCTAGTTTTACTAAGAAGAGAATGTATGCAATCATAACATATAGATAGGGTTTTTTAGCTGAAAGACTTCCCTGAGGAGTATAAAAACCTTAAAGTTACTGAAAGATGTTGAAAGACTGTATAAATTTAATCAGAAAAATATTTTTTCATCCATTTCTGATAACTTCATTGCATCACAAAACACAGGACAGTGAGTCTGGCAATTGAGGAAAGAACTAAGGTTCTTTGTCAAGATTTTCTTGTGAGATTTTCAGATATTTATTGTCATGTCCTTACTTTCTATTTATTTCACCCTCCATCTGGAAGCTGATAAAAGCAAATAAACAATTTTTCTTTCACTTCACTTTCCATTTTGGGCTACAATCCTGAGGATATGTTTAATTCAAGTTATATAATTTAGTTACTAGAAAACTCATAGGCAATGAAAGCTTAGTTCTATGTGACTCATAAATAAACTGTATTGGAGAATGTAGCATAAACACAAGAAATTTCTACTTCAGGTAATATCTACATCATGCTGTTAATAAACCACTTTTTTTAAACTCTAATTTACACAAAACTGGTTTAGTCAATTAAATTGGCTACTATAGGGAAAATTCCAAAATTGTATAATTTAGTAGCTGCTGTTAAAGAAAAAGGCCTTACTGTTTGCACTACACATAAGTGTAGTGCTTTGAGATGGGAAAGAACCTGATATATTTTAATCTTATTGAGAATACATGTCTAAAATTTAAATATCTTTTTTGAATGTTCATGCCAGATTATATATGTAAACTCCTGTAGATAGCCCCAGGCTCCCTAACAGTATTTTGAACAGTAAACAGCACCAATAGTGAAAGGATTTGTTGACATTCCTTGCTGGTTGCCACAGGGATAAAATCAAATTGAAATGCTCCATATACAAAAGACCAGGGATATTAACACTCAAACTATTCAGTCTGAATTCAAAATAGCCTGAATTCAAGACAGTTATAATTCTATAACTTTCCATGTGTTCTCAATTTATCTGAATCCTAATGTACTTAAAGACTATGTGTATACAAAGGAATTGTACAATTAGAACTGCAGCCTTAAAATGAAACTATCACTTCTTATTGATTCAGAATATACCTATATTTTCTAGTTTACTCTTCATGTAGATTTAAAAAGGAGTTTGTTTACAAAGATTATGAATGCTTTATGAGGGGTGTATGTGTGTGTGTATATATATATTTTGTATATATGATGTAGCAGCATTTACCAAGAAAAATATATTCCTCCCTCTTTATATTTTATTTAACCTATCAAAAATGAAAAATGGTACATTTACCCAAGTTCATTGCACAGCATGATACCTGAGAGGTAAAACAACTGAAGCTTATATTGGCTTTTTTTTTTAATAAGGTAACTAATGAAGTTGGATATTATCAGGCTTCTTAGACAATTCACATTGCTGAAAAGTAGAATCATGATATTCAAACAACGCTGAAATTTGGGAGGAAATAGTGAGATATAAAAATGAAAGCCATGCAATTTTATGATCTAATATCCACTAAGTATTAGCATAAAAGAATAAGAAAAACTTAAAATTACCTTGTTTTTAGGCAAAATACAGTGTAATATGTAAATTATATAAGGCATTAATTTTGCTTCAAGTATCATGCTTAAAAAACAGATGTCATTAATCACACATTTTTAATTTCATTAAACTTGTGTCTAAATCAATCTTTTCTTATAAATTTCAATATCTTGAATGTCATAGAAAGTCAAGTGACAGATTGCTTTGTTTCATTCAAAAGAGTCAATCTATGAAGGCATACATGAAGATTTTAATTGGTTGATGATATACAAACTTTTATTTATAAGCACTTGCTGGAGTCACATAACTTTTATGTGCCACACGAAGCTATAAAGATAAGCTAATTTAAGGACCTTTATCAGGACACTCTTAAGAGAATTTAAATTCACCATGGCGACAAGATACTAACTCTTAACCTCAAAGATAAATATTTACTCAACCATTAGGCACCTACTATGCCTTCACTATCACTAGGGTGGATAGTTTCTACTTGCCAGTTACATCATCCTTCCTACTATTTACTTCAATTGATCACATCTCTGTGCTCTCTGCCATCATCCAAAGTATCTCCTTTCCCTTGCCAAACATTTCAGTAGCTCTGTTTATTTCTCAGTTCTAGATTCTGTGCACATTACTCCATGGATTTATTACCCCTCTTTATATATCTTTGGGGTGTAAATGCTTAGCTTATTAAAATAATAATTATTCTTTGTTCTATGTTCATACTGTGTTGTATACTGTATTTATTTTTTTCTATATGCCATCATGTTTAATTTTCATAATAAATATGTGAACCCAACAGTAGTAGCCTGACTCTCTATATCAAATCCTGGCTCTGCCACCTACTAGCATTCACTCTTGGATAAGGCACTCAACCTCTCTGTTTCACATTTGCCATCTGAAAATGAGTCATATACCTACTACATGAGGTTACCATGAGAATTGAATGAGTTAATACATGTAAAGCAGTTAGAAGAGAATCTGGCACGTAATAAAATTTGGCATATACTGACAGCATGATACTATCTCCAATATATATGAGGAAATGGTTGGGAAACATCAGGTAATTTGCCAAGATCATATCACTAGAAAGGGGTGTAGAAGAGATTCAAATGTTGATCTCTATTTCTAAATCATAGTGTCTCCTAAATTGTCTTGCCTTTATCCCTTGGGCAACTTTCTATTGCAAACACTTTTTTAAAATAGTAATTCTATAGTTCATAAAGCTATTTTATATAGTTTGTCTTATTTGATCTTCACCACTCCTAGAGATAACACCAGCCCTACATAGTTTACTTATTTCTAGGTGAAGAAACTGAGACTTAGACGATTATATTACTTAAAGCTGGTCTCATGGAGAGAAAATAATTAGTCAGGGTTTGGGATTCAGCTGTTCTGATTCCAAATTCTATGTTAAAACTTTTAAGAGGCAAATAGAAATAAATGAAGAGTTAATTTCATTAGCATGTCTTTGTAGCTATTTTCTCATTTGTATGATAAGAATTATATACGTACTTCATTTCTTCATAGGGTTGTTGTAATAATTAAGTTAATCTTTTAATCTGTGTAAAGTTCTGAACACAGTGCCTGGTACATAGTCAGAACTAATTAATTAATTGTAAGTACTACACAGAGAAATGAAAGAAACAAGAAAAGGTGATGTTTTTTAAAAAATAAGATCTTGTAATATTCTCAATAGACTTAATGTCTAGTGGTGGAATAAGCTTAATCGCTTTACCTTTCAGTCTGTTCTTCAATTCATTTGCAGTTTAACTCTGCATGTGATATGAAGTAGGGATAAAGATCTATTTTTCCCATATTCCAAATTATGACTTTTTTCATAATTCCTTTAATTATCATTCTGATATCAATTGGACTTTAGATATGTCTTTTTTCCATTAGTCTGTGATTTCTCTTTTCCTTGATCATTCTTACTAATGTTAAACATTTTACCAATCTTTTATATAACAAACTTTTGATTATTTTTCTACTTCATTGACTTGTATTTTTATCTTTGTATTATTTCTTTTCTTCTACATTCCTTAGGTTTGCTTTGTTTTGAGTTGTCTCTTTCTTGCCTTCCAGTTTCTAAGACAGACATGTGTATCATAGATTGTTCAGCATTTCTTCTTTTCTCACACCTGCAATTAAGGCTATATATTTCTATCTGTCACTGCTATTAATTCAGCCCACACATTAAGTTTTAAATATTTTCTACATTCTGTTTTGACATTTTTAATAATCCATGAATTATTCTGAAATATACTGCAAGCAGTTGAATTTTCTCTATCTACTCAATATTAATTTATAGCTAATTCATTAGATAAGAGAATATTCATTAAATAATATATAACTTTGAAACTGTGTTGTAGCTTTCTTTTTGGCACAAAATATGGTCAATTCTGCTAACTATCCAATGGTCATTTCAAAAAAATGTATATTCTTTATTGCTGAATACATTATTCCATCATTGTCAAATGCATGTAATAACATGTTTTCCTTATTGTAGTCTTCAGATATTACATATCCTTACTGGGTTTCTTTATTGCTTTTTATATAAGCTTTTGAAAAAGTTCAGTTAATGTCACCCATTATGATTGTACAATTGTCTATTATCCCTTTTATTACAAACTTGCTTTATATATTTTAAAGCTATACTATTGGATATATACACATTTCTGATTTTAAGATTGTAATATTGCAATGGTGACAATCATTATAAAATTTCTCTTTTTCTCTACCAATAAACCTTTATTTAAAGTTTGCTTTGTCAGTCTAATGGGATAATTAAACTTGCCTTCTTTGGGTTAGTAAAAAAAGGCCTAGCTCTTTCTTCTCTTTGTTTCCAATATTTTTGTGTTCTAACACTGATGTAACACTCTTATAAACACTATATACTTATGTTTGGTGTTTTCCATATAATGTTAAAATCTTTCTATTTAATCTATTGATCTTTATTAAGTTTCTGATAATAGACTTTTATCTACCATCTAACTATATTTTCCAATTTGACCCATCTGCCTTATGTTTTCACCTTTCTTTAATCCTACTTGCATATAATAAAATATTCTAAGTTTTATATAAGTATAATTGATATATAACAAACTGAAAATAATTAAAATATGTAATTTAGTGTTACCGTGCATGCATATATCTATGAAACCTGAACTACAATAAAGATAATAAACTTAGCCATCAACATCAAATATATCTATGTGCCTTTTAATAACAATTTATTTATTTATTTAGACAAATTTAACAGGGTGACATTGGTTAACCAAAGTACGTAGATTCCATACATAGGTGGGACACAAAATTGAGACTCATGAACATAGATAAAAGTGCAGTGGTTATCAGGGGAAGGGGAAGGGAGGACAGGGAGGGGGTGGGGGGAAGAGGAGGACGTGTGAGGAAGGGGAGGGGATTAAAGAGAAACAAAATATAGGGTGACAGAAGATTATTTGACTTTAGGTGATGGGTATACAGCATAATTGACTGTCCAAATGATGTGGAGATGTTTTCTCTAAATCTATGTACTCTGGTTGACCAACTTTAATAATTCTTTACTCCTGACCCTTCTTGCCTTTCTCTACTCTAGCCACAGACAACTACTACTGATATGCTTCCTTTCATAATGTTATTTTGCATTTTCTAGAAATTTATATAAATGGAATAACACAATGTACACATATTACTATTTTGCTTCTTTCCCTCAACATAATTATTTTTTATTCGATATTATAGCATGCACTGATAGCTTATTTCTTTTCATTGCTGAGTTGTATTCCACTCAAAGCTTGTTTAACCATCACTTGTTTAAAGGCATATAGATTTTTTCCAGTTTTGGTTATTAGAAATAAAACTATGAAACTTATGTGCAGGTTTTTATATGTTCATATGCTTCTTTTCTCTTGAGTTTATACCTATGAGTATAATGCCAGCATCATACAATAGTGTATCTCAGGGGTAGTCAATCTTTTTATACCTACCGCCCACTTTTGTATCTCCGTTAGTAGTAAAATTTTCTAACCGCCCACTGGTTCCACAGTAATGGTGATTTATAAAGTAGGGAAGTAACTTTACTTTATAAAATTTATAAAGCAGAGTTACAGCAAGTTAAAGCATATAATAATAATTACTTGCCAAGTAATTTATTTGGGATTTTCGCTGTTTGGCAGAATAAATCTTTATAAAACAACTTACTATAGTTAAATCTATCTTTTTATTTATACTTTGGTTGCTCTGCTACTGCCCACCATGAAAGCTGGAATGCCCACTAGTGGGCGGTAGGGACCAGGTTGACTACCACTGGTGTATCTTATCATTTAAAAGATCTTAGAAACTACCAAATTGCTGTACAAGGTGATTGTCACATTTTATATTCTTATCAGTGTTGTATGGAAAGTCCAATTCCTCTACATCTTTCCAAAAACTTGGTAGGGTCAGTACTTTCATTTTAGCCATTATAATAGGCTTGTAGTGGTGTTTCATTGTAGTTTTAATTTTTTCGTCTCTAGTGACTAATAATTTTTAAATTTTTTCATATGTTTGTCTGCTATTTATGTAGCTTCTTGAGTAAAGTTTCTGTTCAATTTTTCCTCTTTTTAATTTAGTTATTTTTTTATTTAGTTTTGAGAGTTTTGTAGATATTAGAGATACAAGTAAATTTAAAATACACTTTAAAAATATTTTCTCTTTTTTTGAAATAATTTTTTTTTTGTGACAGAGACAAAGAGTGGGACAGATAGGGACAGATAGACAGAGAGGGAGAGAGATGAGATACATCAATTCTTTGTGGCAGCTCCTTAGTGGTTCATTGATTGCTTTCTTATATGTCCCTTAATGGGGGTAGGGGGTAGCTAGAGCAGAGAGAGTGATCCTTTGCTTAAGACAGTGACCTAGGGCTTCAAGCCAGTGACCTTTGGGCTCAAGCCAGAGACCACAGGGTCATGTCTATCATCCCACACTCAAGCCAGCGACAACGTGCTCAAGGTGGATGAGCCCACACTCAAGCATGTGCCCTTGGGGTATTGAACTTTGGTCCTCTGCATTCCAGTCTTATGTTCTATCCATTGCATCACTACCTGGTCAGGCTAAAGAAATTTTCTTAATATGACACTTGCCTTTTACAATAGCATACTCTTTTAATAATGTACAATGTATCACTTTTTTCTTACAGTTTTTGGCTTTGGTCTAATATGTCAAAAGATTTTCCTATTAATTTTTTTACTGCATATTGTATAGCTTTAGGTTTTTTATTTAAGTGTGTCATCCATTTTGAATTAGTTTTTGCATATGTAGCAAAGTATAGATTGCAAAGTATAGACATAAGTTCTTTTCTCTTTGTTTTTGTTTTAAATTTTGTTTGTTTTGTTCCACATAGGTATCTAACTATCCTGGTGAATTTACTGAAAAGATCATTCTCATTTTGTATATTTGTTGGAAATCAGTTATTCATATATGTGTAACTATTTCTGGACTTTATACTTTATTTCTTTACTCTATATTATTCTTATACATCTGTATGAGCTTGAATACATAGTATTTTAACAGAAAGTCTTGAAGTCAGGTAAGAGAATCTTCCAATTTTGTTTTTATTTTGAAAAAATTGTAGTTATGCTAGTTGCTTTCTGTTTCCACATGTACTTACATCGATTTACCAATTTATGAAAATACTAGCTTGGACTTTTAATGCAATTGCATTGAATCTATAGATCAATTGGTGGAGAATTGTCACCATAACAATATTGAGTCTCCTAAAGCATGAATGTACTATCTCTCTTTATTAATTTATATTTTCTATAATCACTGTCAACAAATATTGTAGGGTTTAGTGTGCAATTATTTTAAATATTTTTTAAAATTCATTTCTAGTTATTTTAAATTTTAATATTAGTTTAAATGGTATAGCTTTTTAAATTTCAATTTTTATTTATTTATTCCAAGTCTATAGAAGTACAATTGATTTTTAAATTTTGATCTTAAACTCACTTATTGTTTTCTGGAACTTTTTTTTTAAATTTTTTATTAATTTTAATGGAGTGACATCAATAAATCAGGGTACATATATTCAAAGAAAACATGTCCAGGTAATCTTGTCAATTGATTATGTTGCATACTCATCACTCAAAGTCAGATTGTCCTCCATCACCTTCTATCTAGTTTTCTTTGTGCCCCTCCCCCTCCCCTTCCTCTCTCACTCCCTCTCCTCCTCCCTCCCCCCCCCATAACCACCACACTCTTGTCCATGTCTCTTAGTCTTGTTTTTATGTCCCACTTACGTATGGAATAATGCAGTTCTTGGTTTATTCTGATTTACTTATTTCACTCCGTATAATGTTATCAAGATCCCACCATTTTGTTGTAAATGATCCGATGTCATCATTTCTTATGGCTGAGTAGTATTCCATAGTGTATATGTGCCACATCATCTTTATCCAGTCTTCTATTAAAGGGCTTGTTGGTTGTTTCCATGTCTTGGCCACTGTGAACAATGCTGCAGTGAACATGGAGCTGCATTTGTCTTTATGTATCAATGTTTCTGAGTTTTTGGGGTATATACCCAGTAGAGGGATTGCTGGGTCATAAGGTAGTTCTATTTTCAATTTTTTGAGGAACCACCATACTTTCTTCCATAATGGTTGTACTACTTTACATTCCCACCAACAGTGAATGAGGGTTCTTTTTTCTCCACAGCCTCTCCAACATTTGCTATTATCTGTCTTGTTAATAATAGCTAATCTAACAGGTGTGAGGTGGTATCTCATTGCCGTTTTGATTTGCATTTCTCTAATAACTAATGCAGATGAGCATATTTTCATATATCTGTTGGCCATTTGTATTTCTTCCTAGGAGAAGTGTCTGTTTATGTCCTCTTCCCATTTTTTTATTGGATTGTTTGTTGTTGAGTTTTATGAGTTCTTTGTATATTTTGGATATTAGGCCCTTATCTGAGCTGTTGTTTGAAAATATCATTTCCCATTTAATTGGCTGTCTGTTTATTTTGTTGTCAGTTTCTCTTGCTGAGCAAAAACTTCTTAGTCTGATGTAGTCCCATTCATTTATCTTTGCCTTCACTTCCCTTGCCTTAGGAGTCAAATTCATAAAATGCTCTTTAAAACCCAGGTCCATGAGTTTAGTACCTATGTCTTCTTCTATGTACTTTATTGTTTCAGGTCTTATATTTAAGTCTTTGATCCATTTTGAATTGGTTTTAGTACAAGGGGACAAGCTGTAGTCAAGTTTCATTCTTTTGCATGTAGCTATTCTGGAACTTTTTTTATTAATTCTTTAAAAGTTAGACAATTGCCTGACAAGGCAGTGGTACAATATAGCATCAGCCTATAATGCTGAGGACCCAGGTTCAAGACTCGAAGGTTGCCAGCTTGAGCATGGACTTACCCGGCTTGAGTGTTGGCTCACCAGATTGAGTGCAGGGTTACTGGCTTGAGTGTGGGATCATAGACATGACCCCATGTCAGTGACTTGAGCAAGGGGTCACTGGTTTGGCTGAAGCTCCCCAGTCAAGGCACATATGAGAAGGCAATCAAAGAACCACGAAGGTGCTGCAATGAACAACTGATGCTTCCCATCTCTCTTCCTGTCTGTCTGTCCCTATCTGTCCCTATCTCTGTCTCTGTCTCTCTTACTTAAAAAAAATAAAAGAAGTTTAGACAATTATGTAATTTACCAATAAGAACAGCTTTACTTTTTTTGCATATAGGCTTAGAGTTTTCTTGGTGGGATGGTTTTAAATTCTGAGTTGAATTTCATTAATTGACTTCTCAAACAACTTCAACTCCTGCAAAATTTGTCTCTGTCTCCTCAAGTTATTGAAACTGCTTATTTCTCTTTGAGGACCTTCCCACTGTCTCCAGTTACAGCTTGTACAATCTCATACTATTTTTCCTGGGAATCATGGTGTTGTCTAATATTCAATATCTGAAATTCATTACATTTCTAAAGTTGTTACCATATTCTGAGACAAAGCAGAGGTATCAAAACTTCCATTATGTAAAGTCTTCCATTTAAAAAAAACATTTCCTCTACTTGATCTCTCTTCCAAAATCACTTATACTAGTTTAAAATAAATTTTAAAGCATTATTAGTTTTCAAACCAAATTTATATAAAGTATTGCCTCCCAATCTAACATTATATAATTATTTTATTCTTAATTATAAAAATGATTTCATAGTACTATTAGGTGTTACCCTGGTGCAAAAAGATGTGACATAATTTTGAGGGGTTTTATGTATTTAAATCTTGGATTTGTGTTCACTTTCCAAGCCTTATTATCCTTTCTGCATTTTAGGCTAAAGTGTGGATGAAAGCAATCTCTAAAAATAAAAGCTTTTCCATTGTTTGGGAGTAATTAACTGAAATCAATTAATAATTATTATTCTGTCAAGACATGGAGATGTCACTGGATAAAAAGATTTTCTCTTCAGTTTTCTACCCTATTCCCATCTAGTATCAGTAAAGGATGATATCAAGTCCTCATCAGAAAGAATTATAAAGTCAATAATTACCAAGGAGTACAAATCTCCCTGTTCTTCAACAATGTCAGCAGTTCACAAAATTAAGATCAGCATAATAAAAAAAATTTATAAGTTTGTCTTGGCCTTTTAGAAAAAAATGTAAATATTAACATGGCCATTTACAAAAAGAATGTTATAAAGGCTCATGTGCATAATTCAAGTACGTATGTTGTACATTTTGAGGAGCAGAAACAGTTTTTTATGTCATAATATCTCAGTTCTTCACTTACCACTATTTGAACAGGTTTTTTGACAGTGAGTGCATTAAAACCTTCATAAATTTTAAGAATTCTATCTATAAAAGAAGAAAATTCTATTTTGTGATGGTCAAATTAATATTGAATCTTAAAAGACCACTATGAATATTATGATGAAAAATATAAAGTCAACATAAATTCAATATTTCTGACTATCTAGATTATGGTCTTAATTTTCATCTACTTTTGTTATAGATATAAAAATAAACTAAAACCATATTTATTTGAAGCAGATAAGTTAAAATGTTTCAATATGGAAAAATGTGGGCTTGAATGCTATCTATGTACTTTAAAAAATTGAAACAAGGCGGCACCCTTATTAGTGGTTTTGAGTAATGAAAATATGAGAAAAATTCAGGTGTGTGTTTGACTCTTGCCCAAGCATAACTGATGCTTCCCAAGCAAGCATAACATCAGAAGTATTATGAAGTAAATGATACATACAGGTAGTAGCAAATGCAATTCATTCTTATTTAACATGAACTAAACTAAGCATCAAATCAGAAAGCTTAGAATACTATATACTGAAATCAATATATAAGTAAGTGAAGCTTCCCAAAAAAGTTAAAACATGGTTTTCATACTGAACTTGACAGCTTTTGAAACCATGTTTTTTTTTCATTTTATCAATTTTTTTTTTATAAATTAGAGAACTTTAAAGACTAGGGAACATGCAGTCAGTAGATATGAGACAGATTCCCAAAACTGGGTCAACAAACTAAGTGCATGTCCTGATCCAGGTCCAAGTCCTTTTACTTCAGATTCATGGGCTTCATCCTTAGTAAAGACATGATAACAGATCACAGCACCCTCTTCCTCCAATATGTGACTAAATATAAAAATCAACTTAAATTCTGACAAAATTCACTGAACTGTCTAAAGAAAGATGTGCAACTCATAACATATTCTTTAAACAGAGGTGGTCAAAAGGGAAAAAATAGAGGTGTGAATGTATTTAAGCAGAGTTAACGATATTCACCCTACTTAAGTAATAGTGGCAGAATAAGAAGAATGAATTGACAAAATTCTGACTATTCTTACTGAACCCAAATTTTAGATTAAGAAAAAAGGTGGGGGTGGGGTGGGAGAGGAGTCTGAGAAAGTAAACTTGAGTCTGAGGGAAAATCTCAAGACCAAAATCCCCTACTTATGAACTCAATATTTTATTAGATAAGGGAGTTTCCAAAGGGTTTGTCATTTTTAGTTTTATAACCTGGAAGAAAAATAAGACAGTGAGCAAAAAATAATCATAAACATAAAAAGTTAATTACTTTCAGGGGTGTGGTAGTCTTAAGATATGTCCACAAATTCTTAGATCTTACTTCCTTTGGTGGAGCTTAATTTCCTTCTCCTTGAGCAGTTATCCTCTGCTGGTGCCTTCACTAACCACTGTGCCTCTTTGTGGCAGGTTATTCTTCTTGCTAATTTATAGATCTACAGTTCAAAATAAGCTATATTTGAGAAACTTTCCTTAGGTGATTACTGCAAAAGGGCCTCATCTATACCTGCACCAAATTTAGGTGGCAACACTCTAGACTCTGAAATGAAGGTAGAAAGAAATGAAAATTTTGGGGTCTTATAGGAGGGAAGTGAACTTTGCAAGTGGCATGTGAGAAGAAACTGGAGGTCAGAGGCTGACTGTGGTGGTCTAAATTATGCACAAAAATTATTTGATCCTCCTTTTTTTTGTTAGAGCCTAATCCCCTGTCCTTGGAGTGTGGCCTATACAAAATGAATACATTCTGGCAGAAATTATAGAATATGACTGCCAGTATAGATCAAAGAGGCTTTGTGGTATCCACATTGTTCTCTTTCAGATTGCACTTGGAGAAAGCTATCTGCTATGAAGTAAGGATAGTCTATCAGTTCTATGGATATGCCCACATGGTGAGAAACTGAGGTCCCTGGCCAACAGTTAGCCTAAAACTGAATGTTCTGCCAGCAGCCACATAAATATGTTTGGAAGCTGCTTCTGCAAACTCAAGAAAGCCTTCAGTCCCACACCACACTGAACGGAAGATTTCATAGTACACTGCACATTGGCAAAGGACTCAAGAAGACTTATGCCTTGAAATAAGGTAAAATTAACCCTAAAGAGAATTCTGCTTCCACTTAACAAGGCTTAAAAGCAACAACTGAAGATACAAACTGATTCCAAGTAATACTGTGTTCTAGAACAAAGTATAAAACTTTTCACAGAAGTATAAAAATAGAACTCAACAATGTAACATTGATGATATCTAGAATCTAATAAAATTATTAGATAACCTAAAACCTAGTTCTCTATAATCCATAAAATGGGGGAGGGGGTTCAATCTTTCAATATAATGAAATGATACAGATAATAGAATTTTTACACAAAGACATTAAATCAGTTGTTATAATTATAGTTGATGTAGTCAAGAAAGCAGAGAACAGATTGATCATGTTAAATATAGACATGGAAGATAAAAATCCCATATCAGAGGTGAGAGCTATGACTTTTTTCATAAAGTTCTGGAATCTTGAAAAGAGACCTGTAAATATTTATTCAGTGGGGTGGGGGATAGAAGGCTGAAAAAACTTTTTTTGCATGTGCAGAATGACATTTGTGTATTTCAAAAATACCCATAAAACAATGCCATATACTGTCAGTTCTGCTATCATGCTTATTTTAAAAATAATTTGTTATTGGCACAACTGATATTGTAGAGCCAGAGGCCATGGCCAGGGCCACCATCACAGCAGCCCAGCCCATGCAGGTTCGCATTGGATTCGGACAGTCGGTAAAGAAACAACGGAGCCACAAACTGGTGGGCCATAGTCTTTAATCCTAGCTTGCACCCAGCGGGCAAGTAAAAACACACACTGGGCTCCAAAACCCAATCACATTCAGTGCTCACAAAGCTACTGACTTATCCGAGTTTCCTAGAATCAAAGGTTTCTAGCTCACCAGCCTTATTCTCCTCAGTTCCCCATCTCCTTCTTTATCCCAGATACAAACTCTACACAAACTGGCATCTCACTCAACACTTTGCCATTTTGGCTGCTTCTCCTGGCCTCCTTCCGCTGCTGGCTCTCCACAACATCCAGGGCAAGCTGCAACTCACGAACCTCTGAATCCTCCTCCAGCAGCTGCTCCATTTCCAGGCGAATCTCGCAAACCTGGTCCGCCTCCTCCTCCAGTGCTTCCTCCAGCTCCGGGGTCAGCATCTGTTTCTCCCGCATTTGCTCCAGCTCCATCCACTGCTTGGTTTGCAGGTCCCGGGAAGCCTCTTCCACAGAGCTCTTGGTTTCCTCACGCATGGCTTTAAAAGTCAGCCAGCCTACAATCCCCAAAAGGACAGCCATGGGGAACCCTAACACTAGCCAGTCCTCTACTCCACCGCTCAAAGGCTCCTTGCCAATCTGTATCGAATCCTGCCGACTACGCCAAATGTAAAGCCAGAAGCCAAGGCCAGGGCCAAGGCTACCATCAGAGCAGCCCGGCCCATGCAGGTTCGCATTGGATTCGGACAGTCGGTAAAGAAACAATGGAGCCAAAAACTGGTGGGCCATAGTCTTTAAATTAAGGGTTTGGATTTCTACACTATAAGATGGTGGAGTGCTGAGTTGTCAAGAGCCATCCGGATCCATCTGCAGAATGGGGAGGCCAGGAAATCTCTGGGATGAGCCAGTGAAGTGATGCTCTGAGGCTCCAGCAGACCGAGTGACCCCTTGCTCAAACCAGTGACCTTGGGTTCAGACCAGCCACCTTGGAATTCAAGCCTGCGATCTTTGGGCTCAAGCCAACGACCATAGGGTCATGTCTATGATCCCATTCTCAAACCAGTGACCCTGCTGTTGGGCAGATAAAATGTATTATGCTCACTTTGTTAAAGATGGAGGCCGTCGCCCAGGTGATATTAATGTGTGTTGAGAATCCTTATAGCCTGGCGCTTGGTTTTGGGATTAAGCCTTTCCCACCCAATTTTGATGTGGGGTGGTACAATCCAATCATGCCTCAGAGAAGTGACTTTGTATTAGAGACTTCCCTACTTTGTATATTGGATTAGAGGTTGTGAAGCTATAGTATAAAGTGGGGGCAAAACGGGAGTTTGCCCTCTTGGTTCCTGGGATTAGCATTAGAGAGCAGAGCATAGAAAGGCCACATGGAGGAGGTCAGGAGAAGCAGCCAAGATGGCAAAGTGTTGAGTGAGATGCCAGTTTGTGTAGAGTTTGTATCTGGGATAAAGAAGGAGATGGGGAACTGAGGAGAATAAGGCTGGTGAGCTAGAAACCTTTGATTCTAGGAAACTCGGATAAGTCAGTAGCTTTGTGAGCACTGAATGTGATTGGGTTTTGGAGCCCAGTGTGTGTCTTTACTTGCCCGCTGGGTGCAAGCTAGGATTAAAGACTATGGCGCACCAGTTTGTGGCTCCGTTGTTTCTTTACCGACTGTCCGAATCCAATGCAAACCTGCATGGGCCGGGCTGCTCTGATGGTAGCCTTGGCCCTGGCCTTGGCTTCTGGCTTTACAGATATATTAGAAAACAATTTGAGTAATAACACAAATTTCATAATTGCTTTTTCTTTTTTCTTTTTTTTTGGGCGGGGGGTATTTTTCTGAAGTAAGAAGCAGGGAGGCAGAGAGACAGACTCCCACATGCACTTGACCAGGATCCACCCAACATGCCCACTACAGAACAATGCTCTGCCCATCTAGGGCATTGTTTTGTTGCAACTGGAGCCAATCTAGCACTTAAGATGGAGGCCATGGAGCCATTTTTAGCACAGGCCAACTTTGTTCCACTGGTACCTTGGCTGTAGGAGAGGAAGAGAGAGATGGAGAGAAAGGAGAGGGAGAAGGGTGGAGAAGAGGTGAGCACTTTTCCTGTGTGCCCTGGCCAGGAATTGAACCTGGAACTTCCACAGACTGGGCCAACACTCTACCACTGAGCCAACCAGCCAGGGCCTCATAATTTCTTACATATAATTTTATCTATGAGACTAAGTAAAAATAGAAATTCAGCCAATCTTTATCCACGTACCATACACACGAACACACACCTCAAAATCCACCAGCTTAGCAATGATTTCTGAGATGAAGAAATAAACTAGGTAGGGTTAAAAGCCATGTCAATGTTGCAGAATAAAGATTATTGAACATAAAAATTTATCAATAAGATGTATACAAAAGAAAACACAGAAGGAGACTGACCAGGCAGTGGCACAGTAGACAGAGCATCAGATTAGGATGCAGAGGACCCACGTTCAAAACCCCGAGGTTGCTGGCTTGAGCATTGGCTCATCATGCTTGAGCCTGGGCTGGCCAGCTTGAGCACAGGGTCGCTGGCTTGAGCCCAAAGGTCGCTGGCTGGAGCCCAAAGGTCGCTGGCTTGAAGCCTAAGGTTGCTGGCTTGAGCCCAAGGTAGCTGGCTTGAGCAAGGGGTTGCCCACTCTTCAGTAACCTCCCTGGTCAAGGCATATCTGAAGAAGCAATCAATGAACAACTAAGATGCCCCAATGAAGACTCTCCCTTCCTGTCTGTCCAGCCCTATCTGTCCCCCTCTCTTTATCTATGTCAAAACAAAAACAGAAACAAAAAAACACAGAAAGATAAAATAATCAGTGGTGTACACACAAAACAGTGAAAATATAATGTGTTGTAGAATTGTGCGACTGAAATCTGTATAAGTTTGTTAATCATGTTACCTCAATAAATTCAATTCAAAAAAGTTAAAAAAATAAAAATAAAATCAGTTCTGTGGAACATCATCAAGTGACCTGATCTCCATGTGAAAGATGACTTCCGGAAAAAGACAGACATAAAACATAGTTAGAGAAAGAAACTTTTAATTTATCCAAAATCTGGTAAAAATAATAAACCCACAGATCCAAAATACTCAACAAAATTCAAGCAAAAAATATGAAGAAAACTACAGCTAGGCCCATTATAAAACCAATGATAGAAAACAATGTTCAATATGAGGAAAAGTAAAAGAAATCAAGCTTAAAAAATGTATCAGATGTAAATCTGCATCTAAACAAAGGAATAAAGAATACTGAAAATAGAAATTCAATACTTATAAAATATATTTATCTTATTATTTAAATTTCTATAAAGGTAATGGATCATCTATCAAAAAAGAAAATTATGGCACACTCACAAGGCCCTGTATGAGAGTTTCAGTCTCCCCACATTCTTGACAACACTTGGAAATGTCTGTAATTTTTATTTCATTCCTTATGGATGGTGTATATTGAAATCTCATTTTTCACATGTTGTATTTCCTTAGTTACTAGTTAGTTTGAGCCCTTTTCATGTTTACCAGCCATTTGGATAAACTGTGTTGTGAAGCATTGTACAAATTCTAACTGCTTCTCTGCAGGAATTTTTGTGCTTGTTGATTTGGAAGAGTTCTTTATTCTATAGGAAAAGCACCTAACAACTATGGTATAGACAGCACATTCTATACTAAGAGCTTTAAATGCATAATTTCTTTGCATCTTTTTCAATGATTATAAAAGGTAAATGTGATAATCTATGTCCAACAGAGAAATTTCTGGGCCTTAAATAAGTGAGAAAACTTGCCCAAGGTCACACTGTCCAAGGAAATGACACCATTTGCATTGAATAATTTCTGATCATGAGTACAAGATAAGCTGACGTTCATGAAGAGAAAATCTTGAGGCTTAATAAAAAAAAAGGTACCAAATGACAAAGATTCAAAAAGGAACTGAGGGTTTTCTTTTATTTTGAGGGATCAGTTTTTGTTCCATTCTCAGATATTGTCACAGGGAAGTGTTATTTGCTAAACTTACAATACAAAGCATCAAGTTATTTCTCAACACAATATGTGTTATATAGAAGACACTCAGAAAATATTTTCTGGATTTAAAAAAGACTTTTAATTTTACTTTCTGTATAAGCACAGTGAACTTCTAAACTGTTAATGCAAAATGTCTGTACTCAAGTCTATTAAGAGGGAGAAAAGAAATAAAATAGTGCCTATGTAGTCAGTGTCAAGTAAGCACATTATACAATGCAATGCATGGCTCTGTAGCACCTTTTCTGTAAAAAAAAAATAGCTTGATGTATGTTTAAACCTAAAAAATAATTCACTGGCACAGTACTTAACAACAACAACAACAAAAAAGCTGACCTTTTTTCTTTCTTAACAATTCACACCTGCAGACAAAACTGTTCTAAGTAAGTATACCAGGTACCTACTCCAATCACAACTAAATTTTAAAAAAATCACACTCTAAAGTAAAACTAATATTCTGAAAAATATATGTGCTATGTAAAAATGTATAAAGATCTAAAGTGAAAGACTTTTCCTACTTTTTCTTTCCATCGCTAATCATAAATAACCATAGTTTGGGCTATCTTTACATGTTTTTCTAAATTCAGATATACAAAGTTCTTTCCCCTACTTTCTTATCTTTTCAGGAAAAGTCAGTGTCACAGCTTCTTTCCAGAATCTGGAGCACACAACCACTGCTGAGAACTTGACCTATTGCAATCTTGCTTTTCTCAGAGTCAGATTCTTTATGGAGGAAGAGGTCGCCCCCTGGGGCTATAGGTAATTGAGAGATGTTCTCCTTCCCCACAACCTCATCAGCAGATAGAATTTATTGGGAAAGCATAGTGTAAAAGCAAGTCCATTGTCCACACAGGTAAATGTTTTACTCTAAGGACATGAAAATATGTATAATCTCTATATAAACTCAATGTAGTTCCACTTCCTGTCTCCTACTGTAAGTTCTTCCTATAAAAAAAAATTGCTCAAAAGCACATGTAAAATTATACTAAAGACAGGATAAGGCCATCTTTAAATTTGACTGGAAAACAGAATTCTCTGTAAAGTGGGTAGAACAACAGAGAACAGTATTTGACTTAGAGTTCCTCTGTGAAGATTCCTACTGGCCGAGACTCATATAAACTCTTTATAAAGATTAGGGTGCTGGTACAATAGGCCTAGCTAACACCAGATCTTAACCAACACTCACTCCACAGTGGAAAAGTCATTTCTAATATTCCTCTTGTTAACTACGTATATCTCAAGTGCAGATTCAGAGATATTTGCAGCCTTTGCTTTAGTTTCTCCTAAAATGTGGAAGCTTAGTTAGCATATTTCATACACTACCAATTGCACCACCGTACAGTATTGCTTCAAGTGTTATAAAGACTATAGAGAGATATAACCTTCAACCAACACAGTTGATAGGAGGCTGCAGAGATATGACTCCCGCATCATCTGTGGAAGGGTCCTGCCACAGCCTTATTTCTTAAGAAAGCAAAGCCTCAAGCTCCTGCTTTGACCAGAAGATTGTTGGGTGGTATTTGCACCACAATAGCATTCCCTGCGCCATGGTCCCCATGACAGACAGGTGCTTAGATGAATTCTCTTGTTGGGGCACTTCTGCGATCTCTGCTCTCTGCGTTAGGCCTATTTCCAGCGGCCCTCCTAGGCAGGAGTATTGTGGGCATATCCCAGAAGAGCGCCAATCTCAGTTTCTTAAAGCCAGAGCCAGACTCTGTTCCTTGACTTTCTCCCAACAACTTCCCATTGTTATTACTTTATAACCCTTAGTAGCAAAGCTCCCTCTTATACATTTCTGGACAATGAAGCTTTGTTGACAATAATGAGCTTATACATTTAATGAACAAAAAGGTTTAAATACAGTTTTTTTTTCCCCTAAACAGATTGCACTTTTTAGGCAATTTCTAATTTCTTTAACCCTTTAACAGTTTAGGTTGTTTATATCCCTTCTTCTTATACACAGAGATATTGCCAAGAGAGCTAGGATTTTGAAATGATACTAAAATGTTTACTCTCTCCTAAGGAAAAAAAAAAAGCCAAATTTGCTTCAGTGAAGAGGCCTTCTCCTAATGGTGAGAAGCAGGATTTTCTGTGAGATTTCTGTCCTTTGAGTAGGAAAAAAGCACAAGTTTATTTTCTGAAGATATTTTTCTACATTTATGTCTATGATATCAGTTTTTAGTAAATACGTGGAATATCTTGCTTAACAATCTAATTTAGATTACAAAAAATGAACTCCATCTTTATATAAAAATATAATACTGTATATAAATATATATTACATATACATATATATGAGGTATGAAACTTTTGGAGGATGTAGAATTATTTTGTATCGTGTTCTCGTTTTTCACAAAGATGCATTTAATATATAGTTATTGAAAGCATAGTCTATGTGTTAAACACTGTTCTAGGAACTGAATATTCACTGGTGAGCAGAGAGTGCACTGCCCTCATGAAGTTCTCACTGAAATAACTCACATCACACATTATTCTGTAACTTTTATCCCTTATTAAAAACATGTAATGTTAGAGAAGAATTCTAAGTAATTAATGCAGATACTTCTCCCACCAGGAGAGGAGCTTAAATTACCCTCATCCTTTCTTGAATGTGGGCTACATTTAGTGATTTTTCTTCCAAAGAGTTGGGTATGGAAAGGGGAAAGACAAAATTTCAGAGTGGAGAGACCTGGAAAACACTACCTTAGACAGGACATCAAGTTTAATATCATCAGTGATAAGTCATGTTGATACCATATGCCCTTGATATAATATAAGAGCATGTAGTCTGCCTCCCCAAAGGCCATAACCCCTGTCTATGAGGATAAAAATGTAGGACAAATTCCATCTGAAGGTCATTCTACAAAATATCTATTCTCAAGACTACCAAGGTCCTCAAAAACAGGGAATTCAAAGAAACTGTCATAATTTACAGACACCTAAAGAGGCATAACAACTGAATACCCAGTTCCTAAATGAGATCATGGACCAGAAAAATGACATTAGGTAAGAACTAGTAACATAAATAAAGTGTTTAATTTAGTTAATAGTAGTGTCCTAAAACTGGTTCCTTAATGGTGTCAAATATACTATAGTAATGTAATAACATGTTAATAGCATGAGAAAGGGTGAAAGGTATATGAAAAATCTCTGTATTATCTCATAATATTTCTGTGGGTGGAGCGCAGAGCGCATTCTTAGCAGCTGTGGCTGATGCAATGCTGTGAGAATACTTCAGCTCCCAGAAGCCTCCTGGGCACACCCAGGAAGGAAGCTTGCCCGCTGTAAGGAAGTGATTTAGCGCCAACCACGCCGCTCCCTGATCTTTTCAGCCATTGGCTATGAAGGACACACTGTAACACCCCATAGGCTGAACCCATGTATATAAGCTAGCTTACTTCCTGGATAAAGTGGATCTGCGTCACTGAACCTGGTTCCCAGAGTCGGTTCTTTGCGTCTCCATCATCCTCACCCCCGGCAGGACTTGTCCACATATTTCTGTAAAAAATATTCTAAATTTTTTTGTAAATATATATAAATATTTAAATATATAACTATATATGCCCATATATACTGTTCAAAAAAATTAGGGGATATTTATATATTTATAGATATATATCATTTTCATTATCGTTTTATAATTTTATTTTGCTTTGCTTTATTGTGCTCCAAGGATGTTGCCTTTTTTACATATCAAAGGCAAGATCCTTTACCAGTAAAAAGATCACAACTTGCTTTCTTGCAATGGCATAAAACCAAAACTGCAATATCTCCAATATTATATAGATAGATGATATAGATATAGATATATAGATATATGTATATATATACACATATATCCAAGTTGTTACCATTTCTAATATTTACTTCTTTGTGGAGGTGCAGGTTCCAATAGGTATTGTTTTCCTTTTTTTTTTTTTTTTTTTGACAGAGACAGAGAGAGACAGAGAGAGGGACAGATAGGGACAGACAGACAGGAAGGGAGAGATATGAGAAGCATTAATTCTCCATTATAGCTCCTTAGTTGTTCAGGGATTGCTTTCTCATATGTGCCTTGATCTTGGGGGGTTTACAGCAGAGAGAGTAACCCCTTGCTCGAGCCAGTGACATTGGGCTCAAGCCAGTGACCATGGGGTCATGTTTATGATCCCACACTTAAGCCAGCAATCCCTCATTCAAGCTGGTGAGCCTGTGCTCAAGCCAAATGAGCCCGCACTCAAGCTAGCAACCTCAAAGTTTCAAACCAGGGTCCTGTGAATCCCAGACTGATGCTCCATCCACTGCGCCACTGCCTGGTCAGGCTGTTTTCCTTTTCTTGAAGACTTCATTTACCATTTCTTGTCCTTTAGGTCTACTGATGATGAAATTTTTTAGAGTTTTTTTGTCTTGTTTTTTTATGTCTATGAAACTGTTTCATTTTCACTTTGAAAAGCCTTTTTACTGGGTAAAGAACTATGTGAACAAATATTCAAAGATATTGCTATACTATTTTCTAGCTTATATTGTTTTTGACGAGAATTCTGCTACCATCTTTATCTTTGTTTCGATGTATAGTATATGTGCTTTTTTCCCTCTGGATCTTTTATAATATCTTCCTTATATCACTGGTCTTAATCTTGTGTGTGTGTGTGTGTGTGTGTGTGTGTGTGTGTGTGTGTGTTTGAAGTTGGAAACGGGGAGGCAGTCAGATAGACTCCCACATGCGCCCGACCGGGATCCACCCGGCATGCCCAGCAGAGGGTGATGCTCTGCCCATCTGGGGCATCGCTCTGTTGCAACCAGAGACATTCTAGTACCTGAGGCAGAGGCCATAGAGCCATCCTCAGCACCCGGGCCAACTTTGTTCCAATGGAGCCTTGGCTGTGGGAGGGGAAGAGAGAGACAGAGAGGAAGGAGAGGGGGAGGGATTGAGAAGCAGATGGGTGCTTCTCCTGTGTGCCCTGGCCTGGAATTGAACTCGGGACTCCTGCACGCCAGGCCAACGCTCTACCACTGAGCCAACCAGCCAGGGCCAACTGGTCTTAATCTTATATTACTTTATAACCCTTAGTAGCAAAGCTCCCTTGATTATGTTGTTGATTATAATGTTCTTTATGTGCAATTTTCTTTATATGTTTTGTATTTGGGATTTGTTGAGCTTTATGGATCTATAGGTGTATAGTGAGCTCATCAAAAGTTAAATCTGCCCTGGCCAGTTGGCTCAGTGGTAGAGCGTCGGCCTGAAGTGTAGAAGTCTGGGGTTTGATTCCTGGCCAGGGCACACAAGAGAAGCACCCATCTGCTTCTCTACCCTTCCCCTCTCTTTTTTTTCTCTCTCTCTCTCTTTCTTCCCCTCCTGCAGCCAAGACTCCATTGGAGCAAAGTTGGCCTGGGCTCTGAGAATGGTTCCCTGGTCTCCGCTTCAGGCACAAGAATGACTCTTGTCACAGTGGAGCAACGGCCCAGATGGCATATGCGGGAGTCTGTCTCTCTGCCTCCCTGCTTCTCACTTCAGAAAAATACCAAAAAAAAAAAGTTAAATCCACCACCCATAAGCTGTGAATGAGACTTTATTTGGATAAAATGCATTTTCAGATGCAATTAATTTAAAAATCTCAAAATAGAACATGCTAAATTATTTTGATATGCACTAAATCCAATTACAAGTATCCTTATAAGAGAAAGAGAGGGATTTAAAATCCACAGAAGTGTATGTTAACATGGTGGTAAAGACTGGAGTTATGCAGTTACACACCAAGTAATTCTGGGAATAACCAGAGGCTAGAAGGGGCAAGGAAGGTTTGATTTCCTCCTAGCACCTTTAAAGAAAATATGGTCTTGCTGACACTTTGATCTAGAACTTCTATTGTCCTAAGCCATCAAGTTTGTGGTCATTTGTTAAAGAAGCCTAAGAAAACTAATAGTATGTGTTTATGTTTTTAATTAAATTTGGGAAAATCCCTGCTATTATTTCCTCAAATATATTTATTGCCATATTCTCCTTTTGGAAGACTCTGATTACATGTATAATTAGTCAGTTAAATCTTCCCCAAAGTTTCAGTATTTATTTCTCTTTTTTCTCTCTGCAGTTTGTTTCATATAGTTTCAATTACTATGTTTCCAAATTCACTAATTTTTTTTCAGTGTTATAACTTGTTATTAATCTTTTAATGCCATTGTATAGTAACGTAATCATCTGTGTTATTTCTGGGTGTTTTAATGGATTTTGAATAATCTTCACTTCGCTAATGATCATTTTGATGGGATGCTAGAAATTGTGACTTACTCTGCCCAGGCTGCTATAACAAAAATACCATAGATTCAGCTGGTTAAACAACAAATAGTATTTCTATTTTGGAGTCTGGGAAGTTTAAGATCAAGGAACTGAGAGATCTGATATCTGTTGGAGACCCTCTTCCTTGTTCATAGACGGGCATCTTCTTTTCATGTCCTCACATGATGGTGCATGAGAGAGCTCTCTGGGGAATCTTTTATAAAGAGTACTAATCCATCACAAGGGTATGACCTAATCGCCTACCACAGGCCCCACCTCCTGAAACTTTCATATAGGAGATTAGATTTTAGTATATCAATTTTGTGGAAACATAAGCAGCCAATTTATAGTATTGTTAGTTTTAAATTTTAGGTGCTATTTTTTTTAATCCCTATAAATATTCTTGGAGTTTGTTCTGAGAGGTAATAGTTACTTTGAAGCAATTCTATGTATTTGCCTCTTGCTTTTCTGCTTACCAGACCAAAGTAGCAATTTGTTTCGGGTTAATTTTCCCCAGGACAGAGGCAATTACATTTTTAGTACCAGTTCTCCATGTATCATGAGGCTTTCAACTCTGTCTTTGGGAACAGTCATTTTTCTTGTCCCTGTAAGATATTCAGCCACAGTTTCTCCTCATCCTGGGCTCAAGTCGTAATCCCAGGCACAAGTACTGATCAGTACTCTGCTGCATTTTTTATGGGACCACCTGAAATGAATTCTCCCTTTGCAGCTCTCTCCTATCTGGTGTTCTGTTTGGCGAAATCTTGCTACCTTGCACACCTGGAATCATAGTAAAGCCTCCTCAACTAAAGAAGTTCACTGCATTGACCTGGGTCACTGAAGTTGCTGGGACTTAACCCTGGGCTTGCCTTATCAAGGCACTGATGCTTCCTGCTCTTCCCCCCTTCTCTCTCTCTCTCCTATCTAAGATGAATAAATAAAATCATAAAAAAAGAAAAGAAGACTAATCTACTCTACTTTATTTAGGTCTGTCTTCTCTATACCCTGACTTGAAAACTTTATCCAAGAAATGAATTTGTTGAATCATAGGGTGTAAGTCATTGGTTTTCAATCTCTTGTAAAATGCTGCCTTTTTTTTTTTTTTTTTTGTATTTTTCTGAAGCTGGAAACGGGGAGAAACAGTCAGACAGACTCCCGCATACGCCCGACCGGGATCCACTCAGCACACCCACCAGGGGCGATGCTCTGCCCACCAGGGGGCGATGCTCTGCCCCTCCGGGGCGTCACTCTGCCGCGACCAGAGCCACTCTAGCGCCTGGGGCAGAGGCCAAGGAGCCATCCCCAGCGCCCGGGCCATCTTTGCTCCAATGGAGCCTTGGCTGCGGGAGGGGAAGAGAGAGACAGAGAGAAAGGAGGGGGTGGGGGTGGAGAAGCAAATGGGCGCTTCTTCTATGTGCCCTGGCCGGGAATCGAACCCAGGTCCCCCGCACGCCAGGCAGACGCTCTACCGCTGAGCCAACCAGCCAGGGCCAAATGCTGCCCTTTTTTGACTAATAGTCAATGTCTCAAGTGCTTTTGCTTCTTACATATTTTCCGCATGATTTTTTGTTTGTTTGTTTTAGTTGATAGATTAAATCCCATTCCATTTTACTACAATTTGACTAGAATCAAAATTTCTTCTTACTAGCTGATTTCATGATGGATATTTTAGATAATAATATGTAGAACCTCTAGAAGAAGTTATATATTCTTACAAATACACATTTACCTTTGGCAAGAAAAAAAGAGTAGCAGCATATCACTTTGACACTGTAGAGGTTGGGATTTAAGCTTTATTTGAGCTGATATACTTTATTTTTGTCCATTGTCCTACAGCATTGTATGTTTGAGGTTTGAAAGAAAAGCTGACCATTTCTACCAAGTCCTTGGAACTTGGCAGGACATGAACTCCAAACTTTATCTTTATACAAATAGAAGCTGATGGAAGTCTTTCTACAGCTCTTCATTCTTTAAACTATAGTTTTCTGCTGAGTTCTTTGGAGTATAACCTTATGATATGCAGATTAGGAATCATCTTTTGAAATAAATTTTATGCAAATATTGTGACTCCCAATTCTGTGACTTCTTCTGACATTTTTCTCCTCAACCTTCAGATTCCCTAGCAAACTCCAACACTGCTCTCTCTTTTACTTGGCTAAGTGAGACTACTGTTGATTGTAGGATTCACCTGTACCCAGGGGATCTGAGGAATGTCTTCAGTGAAAAGCTTGTTATATATTGAACTTACTTAGTATTTTTCCTTCCTTCAAGAAGCATTACTTGCTAATTTATTTCTTTTTTACTTCAGTTTTCTTCAGGGCTTTCAAATACTTGTCTTTTCTATTTTGTCTGGCTTTCATAATTGTTATTGGCAGGAGATTTATCTGTACTCTGCCATGACAACAACCAGTACTCTTTCTGTTATTTGGAAAGCTTTTAAAAATACCAATGCTTGGGCTTCACTCCAGACTAATTAAATCAGAGTATCTGCAAGTGAGGTCCAGGCATCCGTATTTTTAAATTATTTCCAAGGGATTCAAGTGTGCATACAGAGCTGAGAACAACTGATTCTAGGTTGACTAGTCCTGGTAGTTGGCCTAGAATTCTGTTATTCAAATCAAAGTCCTTATGGTCCAGACCTTAGAAACAAATTTCAGTGCAAGAGTTTCAATAGAAAAATAAAGAGTTGCTTGCTGGTCCTGAGGAGCAGGAGGAATTTCTTACAGCAGTATCACTTTTCTTTCTTTAGTTTCAATGCATCAATGGCAATTTCCACAGATGCTCACTCTCCTTATTAAGCGAGGTAGACTCATGGCAATCACCACAGCTATAACTGAGAGGAGGAACTGGCCTACTTCTTCAACACCCCTTTAATTTACCCTGAGATTTTCCCAATGCTCACTTCCACTTCTAACATATACTACCTCTTGAATCAGGGCTATTCCAGTGTTCTAACGGAAAAGTATACATTTTGAATTATTTTAAGACATAAGGGTTTAGGCTTCTTGGATAAAGAGGTTGGGATTCTAAGTTATCCCTTAGTTTTATTACTTCCAACTTTTTTTAATATTTAAGATTTGTGATGGGATTCTTAGTAGATTTATATTACATTTATAAATGTGTTCTTAATTTTATATTTCTTGTGTAATGTTAATAAATCTGGGTTGAATGTAAAGAAGTCAGTCATAATGACCAAGTAGTTTTAGGTTACACAACAAAATATTATGGCTCAGATAGATGTAGACTGATTTTTATTTCTATTGTATTTATAGTATTTCCTCAGCCTCTCCTCAATTCTGAAAAAAAAAAAAAACATATAGGTCATGAAATTAGAGAGAATACACCTCAACATAATAAAGGCCATTTATAACAAACTCATAACCAACATAATACTCAAATGAGCAAAAATTAAAAGTGCTTTCCTTCAGATTGGGAACAAAACAGGGATATCCCCTGTCACCATTCTTATTTAACATAGTTTTGGAAGTCTATGCCACAGCAATCATACAAGAAGAAAAAATAAAATGCATCCAAATTGGAAAGGAGAAGTAAAACTGTCATTATTTGGATGACATGTTACTGTATATAAAGATGCCTAAATATTATACCCAAAATCTACTAGAACTTATTAATGAATTCAGTAAAGTTGCAGAATACAAAATAAATTTCTAGAGATTAGTTGCATTTCTGTATACCAAGAAAACAATTCCATTTTAATTGGATTAAAAAATACTTAAGACTAATTTTAACCAATGTAAACATCTGTATTTGAAAAATTATAAGACATTGAAAAAAGAAACTGAAGAAGATACAAATAAGTAGAACTATATATTATGTTCATAAATAGGAAGAATTAATTTCATTAAAATGTCCACACTACCAAAGCAATCTACAGACTAAAACAATTCTTAACAAGATACCAATGTCATATTTAACAGAATTAGAACAAATATTTCAAAAATTTACATGGAACCGAAAAAGACTCTGAATAGCCACAGCAATCTTGAGAAAAAAGAGCAAAATTGGAGGAATCATGCTACCTGATATCTAACTATACAACAAGGCCATAGTAATCAAAATAGCATGATACTCACCTAAAAACAGACATATATTATAGATCAACAGCAAAGAATAGGGAGCCCAGAAATAAGCCGATGCCTGTACGGTCCATTAATATTTGATGACAGAGGCAAGAACATAGGATAAAAATGATCTATTAAATAAAGGGTGATGGGAAAATTAGACATGTACAAAAAATAAATAAATCTAGACTATCTTCTAACACCATACACAAAAATAAACTCAAAATGAATTAAAGACTTAAATGTAATACTCCAAACCATAAAAAAATTCTAAAAGAAAATATAGGCAGTAAATTTTAAACATTTCTTATAGCAATATTTTTTTCTGATATACCGCCTCAGGCAAGAAAAAAAAAAGTAAACAAATATGTTTAACTATATTAAACTAAAAAGCTTTGCATAGCAAAAGAAGCCATCAACAAAATAAAAAACTCACTGAATGAAAAAATATATTAGCCATTAATATATTTGATAAGGGTTTAATAACCAAAACTTATAAGAAACTTATAAAACTCAACACCAAAAAAACCCCCAAACAATCCAATTAAAAAATGGACAAAGGACATGAATAGACAGTTTTCCAAAAAGGACATACAGATGGCTAATAAACATGTGAAAAGATGCTCAACATCACTAATCATCAGAGAAGTACAAATGAAAACTACAGTGAGATATCATCTCACACCTGTCAGAAGCAGTACAGAGTTACTTCAAAAAATAAGGCTGCTGGCCTTGGCCGGTTGGCTCACTGGTAGAGCGTCGGCCTGGCGTGCAGAAGTCCCAGGTTCGATTCCCGGCCAGGGAACACAGGAGAAGCACCCATCTGCTTCTCCACCCCTCCCCCTCTCCTTCCTCTCTGTCTCTCTCTTCCCCTCCCGCAGCTGAGGCTCCACTGGAGCAAAGATGGCCCGGGCGCTGGGGATGGCTCCTTGGCCTCTGCCCCAGGCGCTAGAGTGGCTCTGGTCGCAACAGAGCGACGCCCCGGAGGGGCAGAGCATCGCCCCCTGGTGGGCATGCCGGGTGGATCCCGGTTGGGCGCATGCGGGAGTCTGTCTGACTCCCCGTTTCCAGCTTCAGAAAAATACAGAAAAATAAATGAATAAATAAGGCTGCTTGCTGATGTGTCACCATGGACAGGAGCAGCTCCAACATGGGCCTATAAGTTATTTCAACAATAGTAATGGAGACAGAAGAATCTCACTTTATGTTTAATGTGGAAGCTTAAAATAAAAGACAGTCTTGGCATCCAAGATGGTGATGAAATAGGGAGACAGATGTTCTACTTGCTTCTTTCCAAGATCAACTGGGGTTATAACTAAATTTAAGAACAATCCTGAAAAGACAACTTAGGATTAAATGAAGAGTAATCTATAACCAAAGATTCAAAAAAGAAGCCACAGTGAGACTGGTAGGAAGAATGGAGATACAAAAAAGGCTGCCCCCACTCCCACGAGTGGAGGCTGAGGTTCTGGATGGACATCTTAGCTGTGGGAGAGGTTAGCCCTGAGAAGTGAGTGTCCTAAGTCGCAGTCCAGGTGTCCCAGTCTAGAGCACCAGAGCCTAGAAAAGGTGCCCACATAGCACTTGGTGGTAAAAAGAGGGAGGTTTCTGTCTGTGAGAAAGAGATGGGAGATCTCAGAGATGCAGGCATGCTTTTAAAGGGCCAGTGCAGGAAGTCTTGTTCACACCCGTTTCCCCTGGGCTCCAATAGGGGAAGGGCTCGGCAGACTAAAGTTGCATGGGGAGAGTCACAGTTGGGGAAAAGCCACCTAGACCCCTGTGCTGAATCATTCTTCAATAGCACAGTCACCATCTTTCTTGGGTGGAACAATCCCCTTCATGAGGCATTGGCCTTGGGGAGAGCAACTGCTTTACCCTTAGGAATCTCTCTTGCCCCACTGTATGGAGATTGAGCACTTCTGAGAAGCAGCCACGGCCAAAATTCATGAGCCTGAAAAAACTCAGGAGGTGACAGTGACTCAGTTGTCTGGTGTTAAAGCACGAGCTTCTAATAATGATAGTCACGTCCTACTCTGATGTTGTCTGTAGCTGTCCACAAGATGTGTTGGTTCTGAACCTTTTATGAGGTGAAGACTAGTGTAAGATACTGCCAGTGACTGGACTCTCAACATCTTTTTTGGAGCTCTAAACCATTTAGAGTCTGTGGCTGTCTCTGCCTGACTTAGGTGCACATGGAAGGACCAAGCTGCACACTCTTGCCAGCTTTCACCAGCACCAGGCCTGGGGGCAAATCAGAAAAAGTCTCAAAGTTCCCTGAGATTCTTGACTCTTGCTGCCACTGTCTGCTGTCTGCTTATTAGATTCAGCCCCTGAAAAAACTCTAGTCAAGTATAGAGGATGGGGCTATCAAGAATCAGGAGAGGTGGTGCGTATGATTTCTACCTCAGGGCCTACCATGTCAGTCTCTTGAATTTTTCACAGACCTCAGTAGAATATGCCCACTAGGAGTCTTTTGGGTGTAGCCCCTGAAACCCAGAAATTTGGTCTGCCAAGAGCCTGGACAATTTCTGCTGAATCTCTTGTGAGGCGGAAGCACCAGTCATATTCTTGGGAAAGTGACTGAAGACCATACCAACACTAGACTCAACTAGCTACACAAGCAGCACACCCAAAGGAGGAGTCCAGCATGAACCAGAGAATAACTACATCCCATAGGACAGATACTGCACAGAGTCTATTGTATATGAACAAGGTTGACCCTTAGAGCCAGCCAGCCTAAAGTGTAAACTCCACCCATAAAAGGGCCAACAGTATTCAAGACTCACATAGAGCAGGAGAGCAATATAACCCTCAATAAACATTACTAGAACAAGGAGTTCAGGTGGCCTGAAGGTTAGCACCATTGAGCCCACCTTCTTCATAAAGACACCACAACAAATTTGAAAGTCAGAGCAGAGATGCCTAATACATGGACAAAATGAGCAGACAGAGAAATATGCCCTAAATGAATCAACAAGAGAAATCCCCAGAAAAATAATTAAATAAAATGGAAGCAACTAAACTACCCACACAGAGTTTAAAATAATATTATTAGGATGCTCAAGGATCTTAGAGTACAAATGGATGATCTCAGGGAGAACTTAAACAAAGAGATAGTAAGCATTTAAAATGACATTGAAACCATAAAAAGGACCAATCAGAAATGGCAAATATATCTGAAGTGAAGACTGCATTAGAAGAAATCATCAGTAGGTTGGATGAGGTGGAGGCTTGAATCAATGATATAGAGGACAAGATAAATGTAAGCAAAAATAAAAGAGCCTCAAGAAAGTGAAGAAACACTATGAGACTTCTACAACAACAAGTAAAACAACATCCACATCACAAGGGTTCCTGAAGGAGAAGAGAACAAACAAGAGATAGAGAACTTGTTTGAAGACATCATAGCTGAAAACTTTCCTAACCTGATAATGGAAAAAGTCATACAAGTTCAAGAAGCAGAGAAAGTACCATTAAAGATGAACCCAAAGAATCCCAAAACAAGAATTAAAATGCCAAAGATAAGGGACAAAGAAATAATCTTAAAATATATAGGAGAAAAGCAATTAATTACCTACAAAAAAGACACCATAAGGCTGACATCTGACTTCTCAACAGAAACACTTCAGGTCAGAAAAGATTGGCAAGAAATATTCAAAGTGATAAAAAACAAGAACCTATAACCAGGACTATTTTATCCAGCAAAGCTATCACTTAAAATTGAAGGAAAAATAAAGAGCTTCCCAGACTAAAAAAGAAAAAGGCTCAAAGAGTTTTTACCAATAAACTGTTATTGCAAGAAATTTTAAAGGGCCTACTATAAGGAGAGGAAAAGGAAAAAAAAAATTGAAAGAGGCATTATAGATTTTAAAAATAAAATGTCAATAAATAAGTACATATCAATAATAACTATAAATGTAAATGGATTAAATGTTCCAATTAAAAAACAGAAAAAAAGAGGGTAGCTGAATAGATAAGAAAACATAACCCAAATATATGCTGTCTATGAAAGACTCACCTCAGAACAAAAGATACATGTTGGGCAAATAAGTTATTTTTTCTCACTCTTATTGTTAAAGATGGCCACTGCTCTCATGTGATACAGCTAATTGCCCTTCTTGCTTGGGAAGGGGCTTGGTTATGCTAATGTGTGCTGAGGGAGGGGGTTGCTCCATTGAAAAGTTTTAAAAGGCGGAGTTAGGATGCCATCTGGGGGAGAGTGACCGTGTTCTTGTAGAGGGGAAGAGCCCATGGTGAAGCAGGGCAGGGAGGCCATGTGGAAGAGGCAGCCAAAATGGCAGAATGGTGAGGTGGGATCCATTGATTCCAGGAAAACTCTGATGAGTCCTTGGCTTTGGGAGCACTGAATGGAAAGAAAAGTGTTTTCTTGCTATGTGTATTTACTCACTCACCAGGTGTGAGCTAGGATTAAAGGAAAATGGCCCACCAGTTTTTGCTCCGCAGTTTCTTTACAACCTGTCTGAATTAAATGCAAACCTACATGGGCCAGGCAGCTTTGACGGTGGCTGAGGCTATTGGCTTTATAATACACATAGACTAAAAGTGAAGGGATGGAAAAAAATATTCCATGCAAGTGGAAATGGAAATGAAAATAAAAATCTGGGGTAGCAATAGTTATATCTGACCATGTCAACACAATAAATTAAAAATAGAAATCTAAATGAATTAATAAATAAAAATGGAAATGCCTTATTACTCAGCAATTCACCTCTGGGAATATATCCAATTGTATACCTGAAACCTACATAACTTTATTAACCAATGTCACTCCAATAAATTCAAGAAAGATAAATTTTAAATAATTTGAAAAAATATAGGTCAAGTGGATAATTTTCCCTTTAGGCAAACAGTGATATCAAATAATTAAATACATTTTGACAATGAAGTCATAAATATTCAGCAATTTATTTTGCTATTTTTACCAACTTCCTTTTCTCAGAGAAGTTTACTGGAGATAGCCATCTTCTTTCTTCCTTCATTAGTTCCATTAAATCCTCTACATTATGTGAAATATGAGAAGCGCACTTAAAGCATATAGTTTTCTTTTGAGAGAAAGGCAAAAAGCTAACTGTTTCACTATTAAAGTAATTGGATATTCATTGATTATTAGTTCTTGAATTATAGGTCTTTAATGGCATTAAGGTGTCATGATATTTGGGAAATATATTAATTTTTATCTTATCTGAGAGAACAATAAGCCAAAATGCTAAAATTCACACCGATACCTCTTGATAAATCATAACCCGATGCTAAGATGTTCCTAACAAATCCTTTTTTTCAGCCATATACATGATTAAGTTTTTTATACTTTTCTTCTTTAAAATGTTATTTTTTTCTTAGCTAAGGTGGTGACTGCTGATTCATCCAATCTAGCACAACTTTCATTGTAATGCCTAGAAATTCATCAAACAAGAATTTGTTGAAGAGCCAGAAAAACTCTAGGAAGAAAAAATAAATGAAAAAGAGCCACAGTTGTGAGGAAAGTATACAAGAAATTCAATAGAAAGTTTGGTGACATTTTGGTATCTCTTATAAGTGTTTGAGTATGATTGCAAGGTCATCAATATTGTATACTCTACCTTCATTAAAACTAAAGGGAGAAAAATATGTTTAAAATTAACCCATTAGGACTTCTCTTAGACAAAGGATGAAATCTCTGCTCAATAGGCAGTGAGCAAATGAATGACACTCAGAGGTATTGAACATCTGAAGAGATTACTAAAAGGATTCGCGGAAAATCCCTGAAAAAGTTTCCTAGCCAAGCACATCCTAGGTGCCTCTAATAGTAGCTTTAGAAGTATTCACCAAACTGCCTTTTAAAAACCTATCCTACCGTATAATGTAAACTCATAACTTACAAAAGATAACACATATTTAAAAGAAACTTCACTAACACCCACTGAGGCTCAAACCAGGTAGCTGAGAGGAAGTAGGGAAGAAAAATAAAAGGAAAGAAAGAAAGAAATTTTAAAAGAAAAAAAAGTAGTATGAGAGGAAAGGAGAAAAACAAGTTTGAGGGATCAAGAATCTCTAAATCTACTATTTCTGGCACTGATAGAGCACTAAACAAATAGTATGGCTTTGTTCATTGATGTGTTATAAACCTCACTGGGACTTTTTCTTTCTAATCCAGAACTCTTTGATGTTTTGTTTGTTTGTTTTTTGCAGGCAAAAATCTCCATGAGATAAATAAGAAGAAGTATGGTAAGTTTCCAGATCCTTTTTTAACTGAGAAGACTGACAGATTAAATTTCTACCATCATCAACAACATATTGGATGAACCAACTTATTTTAATCAATGGTGCCAATAGACAGAATTTCTTTTCAAGTGACTCTCCTAACCCCTGCATTAGAACACATTGTCATTGCAGTAAAAAAAAAATAGCAGAGCATTTAAGAATATGTGCTTTCACTCTAATGAAGATAAGGATAATCATTAAAAAGATGAAACATTTCTAGCTCAGAGTAATATGTCTAAACTAAAAAGCATGGGCAAGAGATCAAACCATGGAAGTGTTGTGCTTGCCTCAAAAGTGAAAAATGATGGATGATGACAAGAGAAATCAGAAGAAAAATAAAATTTATACCAATCTGGAAAGTACCACAGTGCACTCAAAGCAGCCAAATCGTGTTCTCTGATCAATACAATAAAACTCCATCAATAAACTGAGCAGCAGCCCTCAGAAGGTACACAGCTTGTAAGCTGCACTCATAAGTCATTTTAGGCTCCACAGAGGGTATTTCCCTCAAGAACTTAAAAGTGTGTGGGTCTTTATTGCAGATGTATGCTTATTTTTACACAAATTTGGATAAACTCTTCTTTTCTTTTGGCCAAATGTAAATTTGTTACTTATTTTAAATATAGAAGAAATCTTAATAACTAGCTAAAATCCCATTGAATCAAAAGAAGTACCCTTGACAGAGATCTGAGACAATCTACAGAATAAATTAAATGGTCAATAATTTAAAAAATAAAAAGACAAAAAAACCTGAAATAATTTCCAAAGATGGTGGTCATATATGTAGTATTTTCTATAGCATCAAGAAAAGAATTTTATTGAATTAAGGATCAAGAGTCAGTTGTGGAAATGCAGTTGGTATCGCTACTTATGGACTCCGACTCCGTTGCAGAAGGTATCCGTAACCCCTTAGAAGAGCACAGACGTCTTGAATCCTCAGTGAAGTAAAAAGTTCTTCTTGATTGTGAAACAGACTATATTGAGTGTTAAGAGGCTGGGAGTTTAGTCCCCTTCTGCAACTACTTATAAGTGTGGTCTAAATTAGGTAATGTCACCATTCTAAGTTTTAGTCTATATATGGAAAATGAGAGGGCTGAGCTGGATCTTTTCCAGCTATGATTTAAAATCATATTTAAATCCATGGCCTTACTAGAACAGCAGAATATGCATGGTCAGTTTGCTATGGTGTATTTTAGGAGAATCTCAGGAGAGGGTCAGGGGAAGCTCAAAACAAAACTGATGTTAATAAAAAACTTGAGAATTTTAAATGCAAGATCATCCTGTCATTCCATAAATTTCCATTCTCACTCATCTTTGTATATATTATATAAACTCTCTTCTAGTTATTCTGTCTTTGCCACCATCATTACAATTGAAAAGATTTAATTTTATTACATGTTTATTCTAACATGGTTGTACCTATATGTGAAGAGTGTATTAGAACATATCTACTAAGGTTATACCTATTCCATCTCTAAGACATATAGTTGACCTATGTTGGGCAGATCAAGTTATTTTTTCTCACCCTTATTGTTAAAGATGGCACTGCCTGTTACCCAGGCAATAATAATAATGCTTGCTTGGAAGGGGCATGGTTATGTTAATGTGTATTGGGGAAGGGCTTTTGTGCCAAAAGGTTTTAAAAGGAGGAGCTAGGAGGCCATCTTGGAGAGAGAGTGATCACGTTCTTGTGGAGAGGAATAGCCCATCCTGTAGCAGGGCAGAGAAAGGCCACGTGGAAGAGAGAAGGCAACCAAAATGGTGGATGGGGGAAGGAGAAGCCAGTTCATGGAGGAGAAGGAGATGGGGAACAGAGGTGAATAAGACTGGTGAGATGGAAGCCTTTGATTCTAGGAAAACTTGAATGAGTCAGTATCTCTGTGAGCACTGAATGAGTGGGTTTTGGAGTCCAATGTATTTGTTTTTACTCTCTTGCCGAGTGCAAGTCTAGAATAAAGGAAATGGACCATCAGTTTTTGGCTCAATTGTTTCTCTACGGTCTGTCTAGATCTAGTGTTGGCCAGGCAGCTTTGATGGTGGCTGCAGATACTGGCTCTACAACATAGAAGAAATTCACTGGATTATCTTACAGGAAAATTAAAGATTTCCCCAACCTACTTTCAGGATATGAAAACCAACTTGGAATCCACTATGAGGTTTTTATACATTTTGGATTTAGGTATAGAATTAATCTCACTCACGGGTTTATTGGTCATGTCACCTTGGGTTTAAAACTCTGACTTTTTTATCATTTATAAAACCTAGATAAAATATTTCCTTCAACCTGACCTTTGTGGCACACTGGATAAAGTGTTGATCTGGAATGCCAAGGCTGCTGGTGTGAAATGTGGGGCTTGCCAGATCAAGGCACATATGGCAGTTGATGCTTCCTGATCCTCCCTTTCTCTCTCTTTCTCTCTCTCTCTCTCTCTCTCTCTCTCTCTCTTTTCTAAAATCAATAAGTAAAAAAAATCTACTTCACAGAATTACTAAATTTAAACAATTTTTTTGTCATGTATTGTTTTTATTCAACACCTGTTAGTGTCCTAAACTCACCACAATACCAGCATTATTATTTAAGAATAATACTGAAAACTTAAGTTTAAAGTAGTGAAGTCAGAGTCAATTCCTAGGACTGCCGCATAATTTCACTGTCTTCTGAGGAAAACCATAGATAGTCAAAGAGGAGGCAGCCTGGAGGAGTCAGCAAAATCTCTCTCTCCTGGAAATCAACTCAGAGGAAAGTCAGAAAAGTTGTCCTTTAAGTGAGGGAAAGTCTGTTATGTTGTAATTTCATTGTGTTTGAAAGATTACCTACAAATTTAAACTAAGCCAAACTGAGAGGTATTGTTAGCATAGGTAGCTAGTTAGTATTAATAAAGGAAGGCAGCAAAGGAAATTAGACATTAAGACTAATCTAGGGAGTTGAATCAGACATGAAGTCTGCTTCAGTAGGAAGTTGCAGCATTCAGTGTCCTCAGGAGATCATGGCATCCTCTGCCCTCAGGACTTATTCCTAAACATCCGAAAAAGAATTTCTCCAGGGAACAACTGCCTCAGTACAGAATTATGGGGTTGGGAGCGTGGGGGGGGGGAGGGGCAGAGGGTAATTCCACTTCTGGGTGCATACACATTAGAAGCCAAAATGACACGGGGGAGGCCCTTCTACTTTGAGGCATGTGCAGTAGAAGCCAAAATGGTGACCTAAAGGAGTGGAGTCCAGCCTGAGAAAATCTGGGAAAAGAATCAGATTGGATGAGGGCAGGAGGAACTCCAGATGGACCAGAAAAGGGATTGGTTCAGGGGAGTACCCAGCGCAAGCCTAGGAAAATACCTGGGAAGTAAGTTGGGTAGTTTGAAAGCAATCTTGCTCATCCCCCCAAAACCAGGAAAATATGGAAAATTATCAAAGATCTTGGAGCATTTGCTGCTAGAGCCTCTTTGCGTTCTATATACATTCCCGAGGGTATATTATTTCCCTTTATCCCAGTAATCGTTCCACTACATTTAAGCTTTTCCCATGCACGTGCCCTTTGAAATTCCTTACTCAGGACCTTGCAAATAACCTATTTTCACCAGCAACAGTATTGCTGATTGCTTTATTTTATTTTAAGTAAACTTTTGATGTAATCAGTTCAAACTATCACAGAATGCTTATTTTCCCACTGGATTTAATATCAATTTAATAACTGGTAGAATACATTACCTACAAATTTACAAATTTACTGCAAACAGGACCATTTTGATCAAAGATATTTGTCCTTTGAATAAAAAAAACCAATTAGCATTCTCTACTCTAAAATGTATGAAAATCATATAAAAAGTCAATGTACCAACAGCTGTACTATTAATCAAAATTTTATGTCAATATTCAGTCATTTCATTTTTAAGTTAGAGGAGGCACTTATATTTTACATTATGATATGTTGAAATTAATACAATCATCCAAAACTATCTGAAATTTCATCATGCAAATATTTATTCTAAATATGACTTGCAAAAAAATAAACAAAAACAATAACCCTAGAAATTAACTATCATAATTGAAAACACATTACACCAAATATGCATGTATGCATCAGAAAAATAATTAAGTCACACAGGAGATGAAGGAAGAGAATGTTTAGTAGCAAATAGTTATATCTCAGTCATTCTCCTGATAGGATCACATCTTAGTTTTGTGTTGTCTAAATACAATACACTGTATATTAAGTTGTGTTATCACTTTTCTTTTGTCATTAAATGCCACTCAGGCAATTCTTCAACCAGGAGGTAACTAATCCTCATTGCATATTGCTTATTTAATTTGTTAAGAGGTATTTGCATTCATTATGTAGCTTTAACATGTACAATTTTACATCACATTTTATTCATTTCCATGTAGAAGAAACACAGTTTATATCCGATATTGTAAGTATTGTTGCATACTGTGCATAGGCCCACTTATGAGTTTGTTAAATGACACATAATTAGGTAATTGGTGTCTTTTATAGTTTATATTTTACAGAAATTTTTGGAAAATGTTATATATGTGTTTAAGTACATTCAGTCACGTATAGAAAATTGCTTAAGGTTTGGTGGTAAACTGAGAATAACTATTTTCCCATTTAAAAATACAAGGTTCATCATTTTCAAGAGCAAAACAGATTCAGATGATCTAATATTGGCTTTTATGGCTAATATTAGTGATATAATCAGTAAATAATTTTTTTAACAATACTAATTTATTTAGTATATCTAGTTGTTATATATATTAAATTAATAAAGAGTTCAGATATTTAAAACTAATCTGTTTGGGTCCAAATCTTATTACTATCACTAACTATTTGTGTGAACTTCAGCAAGTTATTTAATTTATTGTTTTTACATTTTTCTTATTTAAATGAGTTAATATTTTAAAAATATTTGCCTAGCACATAGTAATTACTAACGAAATATTTATGAAAGAAAGAAGGAAAGCACCTAACCTGTGGTGGCGCAGTGGATAAAGCATCGACCTAAAATGCTGAGGTTGCTTGTTCAAAACCCTGGGCTTGCCTGGTCAAGTCACATATGGGAGTTCATGTTTCTTGCTCCACCCCCTTCTCTCTCTTCTCTATAAAATGAATAAATTAAATCTTCAAAAAAAGGAGAGAGATAGCATTTTAATAATACAATAAAAGCACATATTTAATTAAAAATTTGGCTCAATTATTCAAAAGAAATTTACCATTTTCTTTTTTAAGTGAAAGATGGGGAATGCGTAACGTTTGTTCAACAAGCAAGGACCTGAGTTTATGAAAACTTGGCTTGAGAACCTATGGAAAAGCTACAAAATTCAGATATCCTAAGGAACTATAGGGCAGAGGTAAATTATTTTGGCAGAGAGCAACAATTTGGTTGCCAAAGTAACAGAGGTAAATTAATAGGGTAAAAAATAATCATGGGACAAGTAGCTTAAAAGGATGCAATGTACTTCTCCATGAATTTAGTTTGAGTGGAATTTGTTTTGGAGGTTGAATGGTATAACGCAAAAACATTCCACTGTATCAAGTGAGCCTGGAAGAACAGACTCCTTTAAATGGAAACGCTGGTTACTGGAAAGAAAAATTGTTGCTCTGTATTATAGAACAAATCCTGAACTGTTGTTAATGGAGTCAGAGAGAACAGCACTTGTCAGAATTTCATGAGTGAAAACTAAGCAGAGGAACAGAGCTGATAACATGTGAAGCCAAGCATTTATTCAGCTAAAGTGACTAGCATCCCTGTGTGAGTGTATGCATTCCTTTTTCAAATGTCATTGCTATATTTAATGTATTTTAAGAATGGGTTATATGAACCATGAAATAATAATAAATACTTTATTAGAATAATCTCAAAACTACTATATTGACTGTTTATGTTTTCAAATGATTGCAAAGCATGTCCAGAGACCCTTGGTAGGCAATACTAAGCTAGTATAAAGTATGCAATAAAATATGTATACCATCTAGTGCCAAAGCCCTTTAACAGCACACAAAACAATGAAGAGCTTTAGAGATACACATTTCACAGCACGTGAGCACTATACTGTACAGTCTATTAGGAAAATTTTTGTTGTGATCATGTCATAAATTCTATTTTGACTGTTTCCACTAATACATTTAATAGGTAATTTTATGAATGCCTTTTAATATAATGACTACCTCAAAGAAAGTATAGAGAAGTTAAATAGTTTGTAAATATAAGTGCTAATACATCATCTATTAATTTACTAATTATAACTGCATACCATAAGTGGCTCAAATTTACAAATTACAACTAAGATAGTAAGTTCTAATTCATTTGTATCACGTAGAATGACTTTGGTTACAAGTACCAGAAGAGTATGATACAAATCATTCCAGATAATAAGAAAATATTTTCTCTTAAGAGAAAACATTTCCCAAAAACCTTATTTCACCTGACTGACCACAACTGGTTGCAGCATATGCCTAAAATAGTGGGTCTCAAGCTTCAGTCCTTATCAACATCATCAACATAAGCTCTCCAGCCACACACAAGACCTACTGAATTAAAAACTCAGTATGGAGACTCAACGATATGTACTTGAACAATCCCTCCAGGTAATTTTGAAACACACTCAAAGGTACAAACCACTTCTTTAAAGGACGCATAGAAACGGAAAGGTTACCACAATTGGTTTAAATTTTCTGAATATGCATCCGTGGAGTTTAGGATAAGGGCCTTTCCTGAAGGACATATAATTGAATATAACCAGTGCTATGGTAGCAAAGAAGGTATCAGAGAATGGGAGTTCAGAGGAGTGAGTAGATAAATGTTCAGAAGGCAACCTTTCTGCATTCCTTTCTTATTAAACAGTATGATGAAGTAGAAAGACCGTGAGCTGCTGAATCCAAAGAAATTCAGTTTGAAAACCTAATTCCAACCCTTAATGAAAAATGGCAAGATATGTATTGTAGGCACCTCTGCTTTCTCATCTCTGAAATTAAAATAATGCTTTTCTCAAAGAGATTTTGTGACTGGGAGATAGTAAGCACTGAATAAATTGGGATTTCTCATTACAATTTCTTTAGTGCTCCCAATAGGCAAGATTAGCATTTTGTGCTTTATTTTTTATTCCCTTTCTAACTAGCCAAGTAGATGGCTAAGTATTTCAAAGTGTTTTTGTTTTACTATCTATTTATACAGCAAGGCTGTTACCTCAGAATTAACAAGTTATTCTTTCTGCCAATGGACTTATTTTTTATTAAAAGCTGTTTCATCCAATGAATTGGATACTAAATTTCACCAGACTTACATCTAAACCTTTGGAAAAGAAAATGTTATTGTTTTAAGTATAAACTATTCAACATTCTATCAAGAAGACTAGTTTTCAGAGTCACCAGATTCAGCAAATAAAGATGCAAGATACCCGGTTAATTTTAAATTTTAAATAAACAAGAAATATTTTTTGGTATCAGTATATCCCAAATATTATATTGGACTTTTATACTGAAAAAAAATTACTGTATAACTAAAATTCAAATTTAGTCAATGTCCTGTATTTTGTCTTACAAACCTACAACTATTTCCACTTTCCTACTGTATGATCCCACTACTGAAATAATTTGTGAGAAATAGCTGAGAGAGTGATCAGTAAACTTAATTCTCCCACAATCATAAGCACAATAGTGTCAACGCTTTGCAGGTGCAGTGCAATCAGGCGTGAAATTAGTCTACTAAACTGAAGGATATCTGAGGTCCCTTTTTTCTAAATCTAATGTGTAGGAAGCTTCACAGCATTTCTGGGATCATAAGAAAAATTAGATGATGCATTATTTTCAAAAATATATAGTACTATACAAATAAATATTGATAATGATAGTAAAAGGACAGCCTATCATTTTAAATTACATATCTGACTATAAAGAATTATTAAAAGCCTTCAAATATAGTTATATTTTGTTAAAATATCCCAAAATATTTCCACAAGAGAGGTCAATGTGAGCAATAGATTTGAATTTATTCTACTTTCATTGCCTATAGATATAAAGTAGGCCTTGAGAATTCTTTCTTCCTTAGAATCTCATTTGGTTAAATAGATTAAGCTATTATTTATTTGTTAGCAACAAACCGAGTAACAATTCATAATGTAAAGTACATATTGAGCAAATCTGCTTGTTGTAAAATTGTTTCCAAGGAATAAGCAAAACATAATAAGGAAATAAATAATAATTAAATAAGCAATATACTTATTTTTATCGAAATACATTCAATAATCTTAAAATTATGTTAACACTGTATGTCTTAGCTATTTCTTAAGTAAATATATAAAATAAAATTGGTTTTCTCAATTTATTTGTTAAACATATTTTGATAAGTAAATTATAATTTGCATTATTTTTTCTATATTTATAATATGTTAGTAACACATATTAAAACAATTAAATAAAAATGACAATGCTTAAATTAATATAGCAAAATACCTGTTTAGGTGTTTATTATGTATGCTACAATGACTATTAGGGATCACCAGCTTAGTAATTTTAGGCAATTATAATTAAAGTTAAAAGATACCTTCACATTCCTTATCATGAAAACTTTAAAATATTGATTCCAAATATTTATGTGCAAAGAACAACTTCATTTTATTAAAATTTTAAATGCCAGTTTTTCTCAATGTTACAAATTATTTGTTTCTAAAGATAATTCACTCCTGCAAAATCCTGACAAAATAACATAGGTAATATTATGTTTTTTATCATAAAAATAAAAAATAACTTATAGTTCAATATCAGTAATTAAAAACAGAAAAGTAAACAAAAGCAAAAAATTAATTTTAACTTATAATATCATGTAGAAGGAAACAAATATAATTAAAGAGAGACTAAATTAAGGCATAAGGAGATTGCAGAATAGATTTTATTTATTTTAGATTGATGGATATATTTAAAGTATGAAATTGCTGTTTTTAAGGACAAATGTTACCAAATGTCAGTAATTTCATATAATTCAACATACTGAGATGACTTTTACATGCCTTGGGAGTTGAAACTGTTTTTTTTAATTTAATTTTACTCCAGATTTGCGACTTATAACTTTATACATAATGATACTTATTGCAAATATATATATAATTAAATAATTGGAAGCAGTTTTAATTTACTTTAGTAGGAATATATCTCAGAAAATTATGGTTCATATATACTACGGAATATTACTCAGAATGTAAAATAACATAACTTTTTATAATACTTTATAATAGAAAGTCTGAGAAAATGAAAGAAGCAAAACTACATATAGAGTGTAATTTCAACTGTGTGAAAAATGCATACATCAGAGTATCATCAGTGGGCGATTTATGAGATTTTTTGGTATATGCCAGATTTTCTACTATAAATATCTAATCCTTTTTTTTAATGATTGGATTTTTAAAAAAGCTTATGAGTCTTCTTCTTTCCAATGGAGCATGGATCTAAGTGATCATGTGTTAGTTCCACATTGAGATTTTGCATATTTCTTGTGTCTTGCAATTTTGGCCTCTACCCCAAAATTAGGAGCTGTCCCTTCAGTTTAGTCCTTGAACTTGGAAAAACATGCAAAGTAAACCTGAGTATGACGCACAGCCTGGAGCAGAGCCACCACAGCTGGCCTAAAGATCAGTGGGTGAAAAATAAATGTTTATGTTTGTAAGGTACCAGTATTTAGGGCTCAATAAAGTATTATTGCAGCAAAAGTAGACCTATAAAAGAGAAACATCAGCAATCAGCACATGTTAAATTTGGGGTGTCTCTTACACAGTGAGGATGTGGGTATACAATGGATATATGACTCCTATGTATCTGCTCTTTGAGAAATATGCACTTCCATCCTCTCTGGTATCCAAGGCTTCAGGTACAACCTCTATTGTGAAGTTTACTAAACTCGGCATCTTCCTTGGCTTTGTCCCACGTGTCTCTGGAACCTTCAACTTTGTCAGCTTTCACTGCCTACTCACCACTAATATGTCTTCATGGCCAGCTCTCTCCACACTACACATGGGTTTGCAGGGTCATACTAGCAGCCTCCTTAGGCTACACTTAGGAAAGCGAGGCAGAAGCCCCTGTTTACTTCAGAGGATGAGTTTCTTAAAACCTCCTGAGATTTGACCTTTAGAACTGAACAAATGTGGTGCCTTTATTCCTAAAACTCTTCATTCCATTTGCTGATTAGCATTTTGATTGCTATAGAAAAACCATTTTTATACTAAGCAGTACTCTTTCACAGTCTAGAGGCCAAGATATAAATTCTAAAAGTTGCGTAGATACTAGATCCTTAGTATTAAACAGCACCAGACACACATGAATAAACTTGTTCTAAATTCCTAACTATTGTGTAATTTTGTAATTTAAATTTGATAATGTAGCTCTCCCTTTGTTTTAAATTATGTCTACTCTCTGAGTGTTACGGTCAACTGCAGAGGCAGATGACCCCTACCCAAAATTTGGTGGTAATGTAGAGACTGGTGATGTCACACGGACAGAAACACACACACCAAGAGGTTATGAAAAGCTTTAGTGCTTATGTAATTGAGGTCTTTAGGGGGCGCAGGCTAAAGCTTTCAAGCAGGTTCCAAATAGTCTGAGGGAATAAGGAAAGGAGAGTAGGCACTAAGGCTTTCTTAAAATCCTGCTCAGATGTGGGCAAATGGCTGCTGCTGTGACAAGGCGAAGGGGAAGGGAAGAGGACTAAAAGTTATTTAAAAACACTAAAAAAGGGCTTCAGCCTTCTCATTACCCTAAGGCACCTTATGTAGAAAGGTTTGGAAGTCAAGGGGAAACAATGACAATGAGAACAAAGGAAGACCGTCTCCTTAATACCTCAAATTAACTTACCTGATCAATATTTTTTTTCTTTAGTGAGAGGAGGGGAGGCAGAGAGGTAAACTCCTGCATGCACCCCAACCAGAATCCAACGGGCAAACCCCCTATGGGGGGTGCTCTGCCCCTCTGGGGACATTGCTCCATTGCTCAGCAACCAAGCTATTTTTAGCATCTGAGATGGAGGCCACAAGGCATCCTCAATACCCGGGGCCAACTCACTCAAATCAATTGAGCCATGGCTGCAAGAGGAGAAGAGAGAGAGACACAAAGAGGGAAAGAAGGGAGAGGGGAAGAGATGGGGAAGCAGATAGTCACTTCTCATGTGTGCCCTGACTAGGAATTTTTTTTTTTTTTTTCTGAAGCTGGAAACAGGGAGAGACAGTCAGACAGACTCCCGCATGTGCCCGACCAGGATCCACCCGGCATGCCCACCAGGGGCGATGTGCTCTGCCCACCAGGGAGTGACGCTCTGCCCCTCTGGGGCATCGCTCTGCCGTGACCAGAGCCACTCCAGTGCCTGGGGCAGAGGCCAAGGAGCCATCCCCAGCGCCCGGGCCATCTTTGCTCCAATGGAGCCTTGGCTGCGGGAGGGGAAGAGAGAGACAGAGAGGAAGGAGGGGGTGGGGGTGGAGAAGCAAATGGGCGCTTCTCCTATGTGCCCTGGCCGGGAATCGAACCCAGGTCCCCCGCACGCCAGGCCGACGCTCCACCACTGAGCCAACCGGCCAGGGCCCCTGACTGGGAATTGAAACTGGGACATCCACACTGCAGGCTGATGCCCTACCACTGAGCCAATATTAAATTAGTTAAGATTAGGCTTTTTTTTTTCTTTAAGATAATCAATATATCAATCTTGGGAAAGAAGGGAATAGTAAGAAAATTAACATTTCTTGAGCTTGTAATATATATACCAAACACTGCATTAGATAAAGATATTTATAGAGATATTTTTGTTTTATTCTAAATTATTTTGTATATTTTTCTATTCTCCTCTTCCAATTAAGTAGTAAGGCTTTCTCATTTCTTTGCCCAAGGGAGGAATTTGTGTGGAAAGTCCCAAAGCAGAGTTTTATGAAAACAGTATTCTTTTCCTGAATTTTTCTTTTCAAGACCTAAGATATGAGGATAACTTTAAACCATTTCCAAAGGAAAGGAAAAGGAGGTGGGTGTCCTTAAGGGAATTCAGGGTCAGAGGAAGAGAGGAGTGTCTTTCTGGGTTCAGAAGAAAGACAAGAATATTGACTCTGAAACCCAACCCCTTGAAATGCCTGAAGAAGAAAGGACTAAAAGAAAATACGATTAAACCTTGCATGCTATAAGTTGGCCTATGCTGCCAGGACTCATCAAAGATTCCCTTGAATGCACTTGATATTAAAGCATATTCATTCAACTTTAGGGACTCTGTAAGTCTAGATGGTAAAAACACTAGTGGAAATCAGGGGGCCTTACCGTAGTGTTAGATTTTGCTAAATATCCTGGGAACTGTTTCAGAGTAGGAAGAGAACCAATCATTCTAATGACTGAATTATCTGCACACCTGGTATGATGGGAGCAGAAAGTCATATTTTATTTGATTTTAGTTAAAAATAAAACATGCAATATTTTTTCTGCACCTAACTTTGAACAGAAAAATTATTCTCCTCTAGGACATATTATCCCATTTGATTGAGCTTAGTGATGATTCCAATTTGGCTTAAAGTGCTTTGCCATGAAACTAGCAAACATTTAGTGCAAAGGAAATGCAAAAGTAAGGAAAAGTGAACAGGTTCTGTCCTTAATGAGTCCTTATTCTTTCAGGCCCATGGAGGTCAGAATTCAGTAGAAAATGCAACCAGTGCAGAATGAGAAGCTAGCAACTCAGAAACTAGGCCACACTGCCTTTTAGACATAGACTGGGAGAGGGGTCGTGGATGCTACTGTTTTAGAAATGCTGGCTGTGCTATAGCTAAATACTTGCAAGTTTTCTTACCAAGTTATGACTTGCCATACATTTAAAAAACCCGTAATAACCCAAAAGTCATAACAGCTCCATTTTATAGATGAGAAAACAAAGGCTCAGAGAGATTGTGCAACTTGTACAAATTATATTAATTAGTAAGTTACTACCAACATTAAAATTTAAATCTGACCTCAAAGACTTTGTTTTTTGTTCTAAATTATGTTCCTACTTAGTAATATACTTTTTCTAATGTTACTGGACAAGATTTAGATGAGCTTAAAGGATTGAGGTAAAAGCATAATATTATGTTAAGATGAAAGACTGAAGGAGAACAAGCTGATCTTAAATGCAAAAAACAAAATTCAGGAGAAGTAGGACTTTTCTACTTCCACCAGTGAAGGTGCGCAGACAAGGTACGGGCAATTGGACAGACTTGAGGACTCAGAGACCAGAATTCTGTGGCAAAGTCTGATAAACTGGAAAAGGAAAGCCAAGGAATAAGTAAAGCTGACTTCTTAGGAACAGCTGAGGGTTAGAGGGAGGAAAGTAAACCCAGTGTAACAAACAGCAAGTGTGGAGCCCATCCCTGAGAGAAGAGGGACAAAACGAGATGGGTGAGAGCAATAATTGGAACAAACCAAGGGGATCGATACAATGGAATAAACCTTCCAAAAGTCAATCAGATCAGTCAATTAACTGCCTAAAACATTTCAATTGCTGTCTATTACTCCTAGAATAAAATTAAAATTTCTTATTCTGGAATAGAGGGCCCATAACAAGCTGGCTCAGCTTATTTCTACATGCTTATTTCTGGTCAATCTGCTCTTACTCTTGCATCTACTTTTATGTTATATTCTATGTTCTCACTCTTTTTTTTTAATGTTTATTGTATTAATTTGAGAGAGAGGGAAAAAGAAAGGGAGACAGGGAGAGACAGACAGAAACATCAGTCAGCTCCTGTATGTTCCCTTGTCGGGTATTGAACCGGCAACTTCTGTCCTTCAGGCGCTTTTCAACCTTTTTTTCCCATGGCACAAACACACACTAAGTACTAAGGTTAGTGCCCCTGACTAAATACAACCATTTTCATCTCATGGCACAAATAAATTAGTTACTAAAGAAGAAAAGGTCAGGGCCCCTTTTTCTTTAGTAATTAGTTTATGAGTGCATGAGAAACAAAGGTTGAAAATCACATGTTCTATTAATCCTAGAGTTTCCTATTTCCGTAGTGCATTATCTCTGAGCCTCCTCAATCTGTAGTAATCTAAACTCCTCAGTCTAAATTCTATCCCTCCTTCAGCTATAATAAAAATAACTCCATTAATCAAGTGCATTATGTTAAGAACCTGGACATTATATTAAGAATTTTATACATAATATATAATGCACTGCTTATATCAGCCTCTGAATGTAGGTATTCTTTGCATGTCACATATAAGGGAACTGAATTTCAAAAAGGACGGGTATTATATTCATCACTCGTCCACAATAATTTACATAGTGTGGATTTATACCTGTACCCTCCTAAATCCCAAAGCCTTAAGTTCATAATAAACCCATTAATTCTGCAACTAAACCTGAAAGGTAAGCACAAAATAAACCTCATCTATTCTGGAGAATGAAATATATAAAGGAGACCGCAATCACCTTTAATTTCCCAATAAACAGTGTGTGTCCCAGGAACAAAAATTTAAAACAAATGTATTCAATTTCATCTGAGTTTATTAGAAGTTGCTGCCCAGACTAGAGAAAAAAATCTTTCAAACCATGATTTAAAATACATTTACTCAAAAAATAGGAAACATTTTCTTTTGTCCAAACCCATAGTCAGGGCCTAATAAAGGTGACCCGCAGAAAGGACTTGTCCACTCTTGAGCGTGCACACACCTTTTATATTCCTTAATCTAACTGCTGAAATAACTATTTAAATGTAGATATTAGAAAACCATTAAAAATCAAATGATACAAGTTATGGTTTTCTGCTAAGGAACCAAGTTATAAAAGGAAGTCTTCTAGTGTGCTATTACATACCCGTTGCCTGTTGCACTGAAGGCTGTTCGTGCAGTCTATGCTGGAGATTTCAGCAAGCACACATCTGAAGAGAACCTGAGGAACAGGGCGAAAACTGGGCTGTCGAGGGCGAAACAGTTACTACCAGTGCTTCCAAGATTTTTCACTGTGGAATAACATAGCCCTTTCTCTTAAAACTTTAAAAGCATAATTTATCATTAGGTTTCTGAATTGTTTTTATTTGATAGGTGGTTAAATTTTGGATTATATTATGTATTTCCCTTGAATGTAGTTTCCAATTAAATGCCATAGTTCTCCTCTGATCTATGCCCAAAAAGTGAGCATCATCAGTCTTTATAAAATCATATAAGTTTTGGTAAAGTGTCCAGCATGTGGATGTCCTGGGTTTAATTCCCGATCAGGGCACACAGGAGAAGTGACCATCTGCTTCTCCACCTCTCTCTCTGCATCTACTGTCTCTCTCTCTTTCCTTCCCGTAGCAATGGCTCAATTGATTTCAGCATGTTGGCCCCAGGCACTGAGGAAGGCTACCTGGGGCCTCTGCCTCAGGTACTAGAAAGAGCTAGAGTGAGAGCATGGCCCCACATGGGCAGAGTACTGGCCCCAGATTGGGCGGGGGAGGGGGAGTGGGTCCATGGGGGTACATGCAGGAATCTGTCTATCTCCCCTCCTCTCACTTGGAAAAGAAGAAAAAAAATCATTATCAGTTTGTACAATCACTTGATTTAAGTTCATTGTTTTAAATATTAAGAAAATCATGCCCCACGAGGTTATATGAGAACTTAAAGGTATAATGGGGGTAAAACCAAAGCGTCCTCATCTCCATCTACTATATTAAGCCATTCTGCATGGCCAACTAAGGCAGCTACACTGGGTGGGTGTTAGCGACACATTTCCTATACTGGGCAACATTCAATTAAATGAAACTATAAAGAGTCTGAAATTGCTTGGATCGAATTAGAAACAATAAATAATAAGTGGTATAAATTTTGCCACTCCCTGCTGAAAATGCAAATGGTTATATATAAACATGTATAATTTAGGAAAAGACTACCAGTTTCTATATAACATATTTTCCTTGTTCAACCAAGGATGACAGACTGACACACAGTAAATAGGCTCAGTGTTAGAGAGCTGCTAAGCATTGCTGTTTGTTTTTTCTTCCTTTTTTATAAACAGCTTCAACTAGGCATGGAACTACTATATCACAAAAAAAAGAATGGCAAGCAGCAATTAACAAGCTGATTCATATGTAAACAACCTTTGGCTTGTATCTTCATTAAAAATACTGACAAAATTATTTTTTTAATATTTAATTCCTATTGATTTTGATTTTTTTTTCTCCTGCCTCATTACTCAGGCCTTCTCCCTCCCATAGATTCAATATATAGGTTCATCTTTCTTATAAGAAGTGTGGTTTTCTTCTTCAAGAAAAGAAAATGGTGTTATTATATTGTTACTAGAGATTAGTCTGCTTTTCTTCAAGGATTACTTTTATACATTTCTGTATGTTATTTGCTCTTCAAATACAGTTCCACAAAAATACAATTTTATTTGAATTTATTTTCCACCAATTTGAGAAATCACAGTGCAATTTTCTCTGCTATCAAATGTTATGTGACTAACTCATTCACTCTTTAAAATGCATCAGAGAGTCATGGTGATTCATTACAACCTTCTGACATAGCTTCCTAGAGAATTTTGAAAGATTTCACTTGTAATCTAAAGTGGCAATCTAAGTCACTATTTTTTCCCCTAGAAGTGCTCCTCAGATTTTAGTGTGCCTGAGAATCATCTGAGAGCTTGTTAAAATGCAGACTTGGGGGTCCTACTTCTTTTTTGGGGGGAGGGCTACTTCTTGAGGTTCTGATTCAGGAGGTCTGGCCTGAGGCCTAAGGTTTGCATTTCTAAGAAGATCCCAGGTGATGCTGATGTAGCTTGTGAAGCTTCTGCCTCCAATCTCCTGAAAAAACCATACAGATATCCTCTTAAACATACACCAACAGACACTAAAATCCACCTTTGCATATTATAAAAAGGGGTATTTTGCCATCTAGCTTACATCATTACATCAGTTAAATGAAATACAGCATTTAGGAAATGGTAGCATAGAAGTTTCTATCGTACCTATCACGTGATGATCCCTCCCCCTGTAATTATGCCTCCTTATTCAAAAGTCACATATTTGTGCAAGAGCAAGCAATGGCTCATGCAGGGAAAAAAAAAAAAAAACCACTATAGAGCTCCATCTATATTAAAATATACATGTGTTGTGAATTCTCATTATTATCTACATATAATTGCCCCCAAAGCTGCAGTGAGTCAGCTCCTCATCTCCAATATTTAATAGGCTAAATTGGCAGGTTTGTGGACAAATCTTAGTAGGATACAGAACAGCAAGGATAAATAATAAATAAAATAAAAAATATGAATATATTATTTCTGTGCCAGTCAAGGGAGAAGAGTTTTAGGGGCCAGAGCTTAGGGAATGCCCCAGATTTCCCAGGGAGTGAAGCAAAAGAACTATCATTGCTGTCCACATCTCATCTAGGAAGCAATTAAGGAAATGTTTGAGCTTTGTGGATGAGCTGAATGATGAGATTGACTAATGTTGAGCAAAAAAGCATATCTCGGCCCTGACCGGTTGGCTCAGTGGTAGAGCATCAGCCTGGCGTGCAGAAGTCCCTGGTTCGATTCCCAGCCACGGCACACAGGAGATGCGCCCATCTGCTTCTCCTCCCCTCCCCCTCTCCTTCCTCTCTGTCTCTCTCTTCCCCTCCTGCAGCCGAGGCTCCATTGGAGCAAAGATAGCCCAGGCGCTGGGGATGGCTCCTTGGCCTCTGCCCCAGGCGCTGGAGTGGCTCTGGTCGCGGCAGAGCGATGCCCCAGAGGGGCAGAGCATCGCCCCCTGGTGGGCAGAGCATCGCCCCTGGTGGGCGTGCCGGGTGGATCCCAGTCGGGCGCATGTGGGAGTCTGTCTGACTGTCTCTCCCCATTTCTAGCTTCAGAAAAATACAAAAAAAAAAAAAAAAAAAAAAACGTATCTCCTGCTTTAAAAAAATAACCAAATTATTTTGATTATGCCCATAAATCAGTGAAATATTTTTAGCACAAACACCCAATATATTCATATTTACTTAATTCAAAGTATTTATGCTCACCATTATCTTATTATTATATGTGAACATTATAAAAACACACTAAAATATATATTTTTTAAAGTTGAGATAAAGATGAAATAAGCATTTAAATGTCTTATTAGTAAGGATATCTTAACATTAGAAAGGCATAATATACACTTAGAGAAAGGTTTATCATTAGTGATAGTACATATAAATTCATATTTTAAATGGACTTATTGATAATTTCATCTTTTTGGAAGAAAGTGTGTCAATATAATTGCATAATTACTTTTCAGGCTCCTGATGTGGTTAAAGGCCCACTTTTATACTAAAAGTACAAGGAACATCAGCTGTGCCAGTTTCTTGTCTTTTGCCTGTGCTCACACTATTACATTAGATTGAACTTGTAGTTTCTTTGCTGTAATCTTTTTAAGTTTTTCCTTAAAACGCTAGTTGGAAATTCTTTTTCCTCAAGCTTCTTTTGCATTGTTGGTATGTACATCACTTTTGTCAATGATCAGTTACTATCTTCATACTCTCAGGTATCTTTTACTCCTTATATTCTTCTCATTGCTTACCTACCATAGTATGTTAGTCACAGCAAGTGCTTATAAATGTTTATCAACTGATAAGTGATAGAGGGAGAAAACACATATAGAAGCATGCTTAGAGACAGAAGAATCTCTTTATTTTCAGTAAGAATCCAATCTACTATATTCTTTTATAAATAAAAGCTTTAATTACAATTAATTTTCAGCAATAATCACAAAAAAATGTTTTTCTATGAATCTCCTTGCCATGCCAACAAGATGATTACTCATACTTCACTAAAATCTGGCACATCACATTACTTTCACTTATTTTTATAGCATGTAAATTGTCTCACATCTGATAAATCGGCAACAGAAGAACTCCCTGGAGATGGACTAAAATAATTTTGGAGAAGCAAGTGTCTTCAAATCTAAAAATTTTCAGAAAATATCTGCTTTGTCTGTTATATAGAGAAGACAATAAATGTACATTAGCTAGTCTCTTTCACCAGTGTTTCAATGTATATGTAATTTTTGTGTTTCATAAGAGCATTTTTATACATAAATTTATTGAAAATATTAGTTTTACCATAGTAAATGTTAACTACCTCACATATCATCTCCAAATTCACAAGCTAGACAACTTCAAAATAAGCAAAATATAAAAAATGCTAAAATAAATCTAAAATCACATACAGTGACTTTCTGGAAAAATAGATATCAAATCAATGAATTCACATAAACACCAAGGCCAAAGTAAGCAAACATATTTGTTTCAATAATCAGAAATGTTTCATATGTATCATATCTTATTTCCTCTGAAAAATCTTATACTATGAATAAATGGGCTTCTAGGTTTATTATATAATCTTTAGTTAAAAGAAAGTTACTCCAATTTATTTTTAATTTAACAGTTAATTGAGACATAGCAAACGTAAAGTTCCTCAAAGATGTGTTAGGAGAGTTTGGTTGGCAGTAGTCTGGGACTATCCTTCCCTTCGCACTTGGTCTGTATGGAAAGAAGTCAAACAGCCACAGGTATCTCTCAGAGGTTTTATTTAAGCACATTTGCTTTTATTTCCCTTTCACACTTAGGTATTTTCTATTTTTAGCAGATCTATTGGCACACAAAATTATTTAGTGAAACATAGTTTCTCAATCCAATTTATCTTTCATTTGGAAAAATATAAAAAGGTTTTCTACTATCCATTTTTTATGCCATGTTATGATGAATCAACACAACAGCTTCATGAAAAGCCCAACTGCTGATGTAAATTGAAAATAAAATGTGGCTGTAGATTCTCTTTCTCCAAAGAATCCCACTTCCAGAGGTGGTCAAGGTGATGCAGGGGTGCAAATGAGGCCACCGACGTCCCTGACATCTGCTGCTCTACTGGTACAGGAGTATTCAATAGAGGAGATGAATGAAGTGTTTTATCCATAGGAATCCCGAATATTCTGGAATACAGAACTGGTAGAAGATCAATAAGGTGCTCACTCAACACAACACGATTCTTTCGCTCTACCACTCTACTATAATAACTGATCCTAAAACAGTAATTAATTGTGTCACATATTAAGATTCTCAAGTCTATTTTTGACCCTTAACATCACTAATGCTCCAAGACAGAATCTGGCAAACTTCCTGGAATTTTGAATAACACCATGAATTAATTGGAAAAGATATAGTCTCAAAAAGTGGTAAAACCACTATAGCCTCTAAGCGTGCTGGGAGGGAAAATATGTAAATATTAAAAGTAAAACACACATTCCCTAAACTTTAAGATAGTTTGTATTATAGACATAGAACCACATATAAATTCTAAAACTATGCTATTACATAAACTGACTAACAAGGGCAGATGACATTATTTTTAAAACCTTCATTCTTACTTATTTGATTGACAACAATTATATTTCTCTTAAGGAGAATCATTAATAAGAAATGATCTTAATTATTTAGAGTAAGGCATTTTTAAATGCTAGAATCATTATCCACACACTCATGTACACATACATCAGAAGAAAAAAATAAAGTGTTTTAGATACTTCTAGCCTGTCATCATTTCTAGTTAGAGTGGTATAATCTTTGATAATTCTCATTTAGTTTTAGAAAACACTTTACATTTTCAAACTCTACTTGGAATTTGCCTAACTCAGAAAAAACAAAATACAATCTAACTAAAATTAGGATTTTTGCTGTGAGAAAACACAGGTAAAACAAAAAATCAGAATAAGCATCCCAACTGTCATCATTACTGCAAACCTCTGCTTATATTCAATTGAGACTCCTGTGAGCTTCCATGGGGTGTCCATGAATACTGACCCAGGAAGTTTCCAGTCCACACAGGAAACAGTAGATGTGCAGTCTTCACAAGAACAAGGCTAAGAATAGGAATGATTCAAGCAGACAAAATTCAACTGAGAGAGAACTAGGTTCTTTCAATTATCTACAATTAGTGACACTCGCAGTGTGGTCCCTGGGCCAGCAGCACCAAGATTATCTGAAACAGTAAGCAGAAAAATGAGTCCACAAAAATATCCATACCATAATCCCTGAAACCCGTAAATATGTTATCTTATATGGCAAAAGTTACTTTGCATATGTAATTAAATTAAGAGTCTTGAGATGGGAAGATTATCCAAATGTGCCTAATATAATCAATCACAAGTGTCTTTACAGGTGAAAGAGGGAGACAAGAGAGTCAGGGGTCAGAATTACAAAGAAATCTGAAAACTACTTTGAAGTTGGAGGAGGGGGTCACAAGCCAAAGAATGCAGAAAGCCTCTACAACTAGAAAAAGCAAGAAAACATATTCTCACCTAGAGCTTACAGAAAGAGAACATCTTGGCTCACACAGATCTTTCTGACTTTTGAATTCCAGAATTGTAAGGTAATATATTTGTGCTACTTTAATCCACTAAGTTTGTGGTCATTTGTTCTAGCAGCGACAGAAAACTAAAATATCTGAGAAATCCTTAGAAATGTTAATTATGAAACTGCCCAAGGCTAGCTGATTCAAAAACTTAAAGGGAAGAGGCAACTAATGTAACAAGTCTTCTGGGTGAGTCTGATGCACACTATATGTTAAGAACTACTGCTTTATATCAATTCCTTTTCTTGTGTAGAGTTTTGCCTAAATATACAATATGCAACCTGCATTTTAATGTCCTACTGAAGAAACTGTCTCTGTAATGCTGGTGGCCAAGGCCAGGCAGGTTCATACTGGATTCTGGAAGATGGTAGAGAAACTGTGAAGCCAGAAAGTGTTGGGCCATTCCCGTTTAATAGAGTCTTGTAACAGCAGACAAGCAAACAGGCAGAGGAAAACCTCTTCTCATGGCAGCAGGAGAACAAACAGCAAAAATGGCCCCTCACAGTGGCAGCCAGGCAATCTGCAATCTGCCATCCACCATCCTAAGAGCAAGTACCTATAGCCTTACATAGGTTATACACGAATAGTGCTGCCATGTGCTCATGCACTCAATAAGGCTGTTGTAAAGTATTGTACCTTAATTCCATGGGTTATGTAAAGACACCAAGTCAGGATACAAAGAATTTTTAGGAGGAGATTTATTAATAAGCCAGCTGCATATGACTTACACGGGTCATAGCTGACCCAAATCGTGTGTGTGCAAAATAGCCCTGTAGCTCGTTATATAGACTTGATCATATACAGGATGGAGGGAAAAGGAAGGGGAACATGACACAATAGTCATTAACAAACTTATAACATTTGTGTTTAGATTCTATAAAAAACATTCCTACATATTAAAACTTACAAGGTAACACAATAGTGATGTCGTTTTACATATCAAAGACATTCACAAATCTTTTAGTGTCTACCTCCTATTCCTTTGTCTAGAGCAGGGGTAGTCAACCTTTTTATACCTACCGCCCACTTTTGTATCTCTGTTAGTAGTAAAATTTTCTAACTGCTCACTGGTTCCACAGTAATGGTGATTTATAAAGTAGGGAAGTAACTTTACTTTATAAAATTTATAAAGCAGAGTTACAGCAAGTTAAAGCATATAATAATGATTACTTGCCAAGTACTTTATTTGGGATTTTCACTAAGTTTGGCAGAATAAATCTTTATAAAACAACTTACTATAGTTAAATCTATCTTTTTATTTATACCACTACCATCCACCATGAAAGCTGGAACGCCCACTAGTAGGCAGTAGGGACCAGGTTGACTACCACTGGTATAGAGGTATATGTTACTCTCAGGATTCCAGAAGGGAGGAAGAGTTAAAATCAGTGTAGGATATGTAAATATTGTCTCTTATTGAAAGGGAAAGGAAGTTCTTCAGATAACCTTTATTCTTTCAGAAAACTATATAGTTAAACTAAATGGCCCAGTCATCCTTGTAAGCTAGAAAGCTTCTGCATTCTTCTCCCTCCATTTTCCACCGAATGGAGGGGGCAGGAAGCCTGACTTTTCCTCTTTAAAATGGCACTGCCAATACTAAGTTTTACAGTTCTTTGGTACCTTACCACAAGGCAAAGTACAAACAAGCCAGCCTAACACAGCTGTTTTCCCAACAGTCACAAAATGAATAATCAAACTATGATTAAATAATTTGTATTGTTATCTATTACTGCCATATATAATAAATTACCACAATATAGCAACCTAAACCAATACATGTTAATTTTACAGTTTCTATGGGCACAGCTTAACTGGGGCCTCTGGTTCATAGTCTCCCACAAGACTGAATTCAGGGTCAAGGGCTCATTTGAAGGCTCCATTGTGGAAGTATTTACTTTTAAACTCACTCACATGAGGTTGGCAAATTTTATTTCCTCAAGGGCTCCTGGACTAGGGGCCACAGTTCCTAGCAGACTGTTGGCCTGGGGCCTGATTTCCTTGCCACATGGGCTTCCCCAAAAGAGTAAGCTGCTCCATCAAAGCTGGCAATGGAAAGACTCTTTATATAGCATCAAGCTATTGTTTATAAACTATAGCTATTAAGATGAAAGTTATAATTTCTTATAAGCTAAACAGAGATGTACAGTCCCATCAACTTTGCTCTAT